>NC_043994.1:775000-1375000 GCF_902150065.1 Myripristis murdjan
TGGACTAACAGATAGATTTGATATTTGTTCCAAGATCCTTGCATATCCTGAGATTCCTAGCAGGAAGTAACCTTTCGAAACCCAGGAGCCCATGGGTGGATATTTATTTTGAAAGATTTTTGCTAAATCTACTTTACTTTTTTCATTTCTAAATTTGTTTATAATTTCTTTTTGTTATATTTAATTTCTGGGTAGTTAAACAGTTTTTTGGCTTTTTACAAATTTCTTACTAATTTCCAAGTAATTTCTTGCTAATTTGCTCATCACCATTTCTCTTCATGTTTTTCTCAGGTTTCAAAGGGTTAAGTGCCTGTGAAAGCCTAACGCTGCATTCAGGTGCCTTTCACAATCATTTAATATATAGACAGATTTTTAAGTAATCAAATTAACTGTTACCTGTTGCTTTTAAAGAAGAAAAAACTGAGGCAAGTAATTTCCCTTCGGTCAAATGGACTGCAGTACTCAGGCATGCAAAGCCCATAGAATAATGCAAGAATGCCATAAATTTTCAATTGATATCATCACTAGATGAACAAATAATGCCTACGGCTGATTTCTTGAGAATGCTCCATTGAGCTCAAATGCAAATGCAGTAGGCTTTGCTCCTGTAAAGTTTGGTAACATACCTTGAGTTCAGCCAAGTGAAAGTGACTGAAGTGAAGTTGTTCTGGATTACTTTGCAACAAAGGCTAAGAACAAGTATGACAAACACCATTTTCCTACATTCAAAACCAACTGTAATGGAATTTTACAAAATTCCTGAATACAGAAGATAGCTCTTCTTTTATACAGGTGCCAGTGACTCTAGGTGCATTGATGCTGATGGACAAAGTTTCTGTCAAGCAGACAGTACAAAGTTGATTTCTTTGTTGCATCATGCAAAATTGATCAAAGAAGTGATCTTAAAAGCAAAGGACTTTTCAACCATATGTTTAAAAAAATGAAGAAACTGTTTTCCTGACAGCTGCTCCCCATGGTAATTTTAGACAAATCTTCCACTGGCCCAGTTCTAGGTTTTTCTGGCAACCTGAGTTAAAATGGAAAATATCTAAGCATCACCCTTCAAACATCATCCAGGCATTTCACTCTGTACCTCTCTCACCCACTCCAACTAGTTTAACAGCCATTGCTAGCAATTGCTTCTGTTTTCTAAATAAGTGATAGTGCACTTGTCAGATTGGTAAGTATAGTTATGTCCATAAGTATTTGGACAGTGACACAATATTCATAATTTTGACCTTGTATACCACCACCGTGGATATAAAATGAAATAATCAAGATATTACTGAAGTGCAGACTTTCAACTTTAATTTAAGAGGCTGAACAAAAATGTGGTATTACCTTTTTAGGAATTGCAGCCAGTTTTATACAGTGACACCCCATTTTCAGAGGCAAAAGTAAGTATAGTATTTAGTATACAACATCTTGACATCATTCCAAGTGTTTGCATTTGCATTTGGTAGCTGTTTATCAGAACCCTCAACATATGATCAAAAGAGGTGTCTATGCAGGTGAAGGAGACCATCATTAGGCTCAAAAGGGTAAAAAAAAAAAAAAAAAAAAAAAATCTATAACAACTTTAGGTGTTGTCAAATCAATGGTTTGGTATATTCTGAAAAAAGGAATGCACTGGTAAACTCAGCAACACCAAAAGACCTGGAAGACCACAGAGGACATCTGAAGCGGATGACCTAAGAGTTCTTTCCCTGGTGAAGAGAAACCCATTCACAACGTCAAGGGAAGTCAAAAACACTCTGGAGGAGGCAGGCGTATCACTGTCCAAATCTACAGTCAAGACACATTTGCAAGAAAATAAATACAAAGGGTATACAGCAAGGTGCAAACCACTGGCAAGGCCAGATTAGACTTTGCAAAAAAAAAAAAAAAAACAGCCTGCCCAGTTCTGGACCAAGGTTCTTTGGACAGATAAAATGAAGATGATCTTGTACCAGAATGACAGGAAGAGAAAAGTGTGGAGAATGAAAGGAACAGCTCAGGACCCAAAGCAGAGCACATCATCTGTCCAGCATGGTGGAGGCAGTGTTATGGCATGGGCATGTATGGCTGACAGTGGGACTGGGTCACTAGTGTTTGTTGATGATGTGACTGCTGATGGAAGCAGCAGGATGAATTCTGATGTTTATAGGCCTGTACTGTCTGCTCTGATGCAGCCAAATGTCACAAAACTGATAGAACTGTGCTGGACAATGACCTAAAACAAACTGCAAAAGTAACCCAACAGTTACTGAAAGCAAAGAAGTGGAACATTCTTCAATGGCAAAGTCAGACCCCAGACCTCAACCCAGCTGAGCTGCTTTTCACCTGCTGAAGACCAAACTGAAGGCCAAAAGACAAGCAACAAACAACAACAAGCAACACAGACAAACAGTATTGGTTGGTTGTATAACTACAGGTTTTTTTGTTTTGTTTTTTTAACCAAGCTACACGTTTTCTTGTACAGCATGTCCACATTCAGATTTAAAGCTGGTTTGGACAGCCTATTTCTGAATTTTGAAAGTGCTGGACAAACACTGAAAGTGTCCTGAGGAAGGTAGAGAGCCATCTGGAAAAATCGGACTCTGACACTATTCTTGTCCCTTCCTGTTGCAGTGAAGATATTCACAGTGGTGCTCAGGCATGCTGCTCTTACTCAATACCAGTCTACCATGGTTTGCAGTAGAACAGCAACATGCCAGCAATATGCTGTCACACCCGATCACTGCTACAGCCAATGGAAACAACAAATCAAACTTGTGTCATAGCTACATTGCAGCATACTTTGTGTGTGTGTATGTGTATGTGTGTGTGTGTGTGTTACTCCATGCCTCACTGACTGAAAAAACACCAGTGTTAGTGTGAAAGTCTTGTCATATCTGCAGCTGAATGTCCCTGTCCAAGCAAACACTTTCCATCACTGCTGGAAAGTGGTGTGTGTATATCATGATGACCTATCAGCTTTCCTGTTTTTATGGAAAGAAAATGGCAGACATTCTCTCTCTCTCTCTCTCTCTCTCTCTCTCTCTCTCTCTCTCTCTCTCTCTCTCTCTCTCTCTCTCTCTCTCTCTCTCTCTCTCTCTCTCTCTCTCTCTATCTATCTCTATCTCTCTCTATCTCTCTCTCACACACACACACACACACACACACACACACACACACACACACACACACAATGTGCAGCATCCAGTTAAACAGACATGGTGTTGTGTGGCCTTATCCACGGGTGGTGATGGTAATTTATGGTTGCCTAGGGACATTAAACCCACTGGTGCCCTGTATAGAGACACTGACATTGAGCAAAATGCAAAGCTTACACTATGACCCTGACTGAACATGGCTTTACCCTCTACTCCTGTGAAAACCTTTTCCCTCTGCTTTGTTAGTTTTGCTTTTCAGTTGAGTTTTCACTCCACAGTGAATGGGATTTTGCTCCCCACAAAAAAAAAGGGGGAGGAGAGAGGGGGCATGTTTAGCCATGTTGGTCATACCAATTGATTGGCAATCCTTACAACTTATTTCTAATTGAAAAGGGGACTAATCAGGCTTTCTATCGGTATAAAAGACAACACCAATCAGTATTGTTAAATGGGAGAAATGATCAACTGAAAAAATATTGTAGGGGATTTTCTCCATCCATAAAGTTGCCCACTCCCCCCAAGCAGTGCTAATTATAAATGTAGAACAATATGTTTTTAAGTGTTAAAAATTTATGACTCAAAGTGGTTTGGTCCACATCCTTTTCCAGTGGGCGGGGCTACCGCCCTTTCAGCTCTCTGTTTAAGCTAACAGCTAATGATTGTTTCCAAGATCACGCGAGTGCAGTGAGGGAGAGAGAGGACAGACCACAGGAGGAGCAAATACTGAGCTTTTTATTCTTTCAAAAAGTCTGTCAGGATATTAATGTCAGAAATAGTTCAGATTTTACTGATATTTTGAGTTTGTCTCTAGATAGATATCTCTTTTTTTATTTAAAGTAAGCTATTTGTACTTTGAGTTTGATGTTGTATAGGCCCACAGTTACACTTTATAATTTAAATGTATAAGGGCTGTGCATTTTAAGTTGCATTATTTTGTGGCATAGTTTCCTTTCATTTTCTTATTTGATCTAAAAGGGACAGTGTACAGCTCAAACATATACTGTATGTCACTATTTGATGCATTATCTTGCTTTGTTTTTTGCTGACACTACAATAAATCTGTTTTTTTAAGAATAGTTTGATGTAGTTGGATTATTCACGCTTCAGGAATTACCCCCCCAACCATACATACATACATATATGTATGTATGTGTGTATATATATATATATATATATATATATATATATATATATATAAAAGGGAAAAGGAAGAAAGGGAAGAAAGGGAAGTTTGGGGGTCCTCTGCTGAAACTTCTTCCTCCGCGACCTGATTCCGGATAAGTGGTTGAAGATGAATGAATGAATGAATAATTACTGCTATTCAAACATATCTTACTCAGATGACAGCGTAGCAGGGCCAATATAAGGAGAAAAAAAAGAGGTGACAGTGAGGTGTATTGTTTTGAGGGGGAAAAAAACTCATAATTTTCAAGATTAAATTAATACATTTATGAGAGAAAAACTCAGATATTCTCTAAGATTAAAGTGGTACATTTATGAGGAAAAAAAACTAACAAATTTATGAGAAAAACACTTGGAGATTCTGAGATTATAGTCACAAATTTGCAAGAAAAACTTGCAAATGTATGAGAAAAAATGAAATTCTGATATAAAAATCATACAATTACAAGAAAAAAACTCTGAAAAATAGTTTTTTCTTATAGTATCATATTTTGTAACAAGGAAATCCTGGTGCCTGTAGCTCAGATTTACAATATTATCATCAGCATCTGGACTTTGAAGAGACACTGCCATGACTTGGGCCTGGGCCCACTCAAAGAAAACAATACTGTGATTCTGGATAAAATCACAAATATTTCCTGTAGCTGCAGGCGTGATACATGACAAGCAGCAGCATCTGCAGGATGTGATTGATCCCAAAGTCAAGCCATGCGATTTCTTGACCAAAATGTAAAAGAAAAACTATTTATAAAGTTAAATAGTTATGAAGTTTTTTTCTCATACTTTTATGAGTTTAATCTTGGAATTTTTTTTCTCTGAATATTAACCCTTTCCACTGGCTCCATTTTTTTTCGCCTGACAATGGAACTAATATGCTGTCGTATACTGAGAAGGGGAACCAAAAAAATGTTTTCTCTTTTTAACTGATGTTGTGTCGGTTGTGTTTTAACACCACACCACCATGACATTACACACTGTTGCCTCTAAAATGTTTAACATACAGGGCACACAGTTTTGTGCTGATGTTAATGCCAGAAGAGGTTTGGAGCTCAGTTACTGATTCAGCAGAGCATTGGCCACTTTTACGCACTATGCACTCTGAAACTTTATATGGTCTGCCACATGGTGGCTGAGTCGTGTGGTCTAAACACTTCCACTTTGCAATAATCCCACTTACAGCTGATGGTGGAATATCTAGGAGGGAAGAAACTTCACCAACTGACTTGCTGCAGTGATGGCACCCTATTACATTAATATTACAGTATCAAGCACAAATTCATTGAGCTCTTTAGAATGAGTCATTGATTGATTGATTGAGCATTTTATTTCGAATATGAAATAACAGAACAGTGAAAGAGTTTAAGATAAACATAAAAAGTGCTAATACCTCATGAATATTCTTTCTTTATATCTTGTTTCAAACTGATTAATAGTTTTACATTGCTGTAACTCCACACCGATACTGTTCCATAGCTTCACCCCACAAATTGATATACAAAAACCTTTCCTAGTTGTACGGATACTAAACATTTTGAGGTTTAATTTGCCCCTTAAGTTGTAGCCCCCCTCTCGATCATTCTTCCACACTACAATGCTGGGTGCTTGATTTAATAATCCTGTGGCAATGGGACGGAATGAAACACCTGAATTCAATGATTAAGAGGTGTGGCCAAATACTTTTGTCCATATAATGTAAATGGCAATGCAGAATGAAAGGAGTGACAACAGTCCCAGGACATCATGGTATCCACTTCGCCAACTAAGTCAAGGGAACGTCCCAGTGTGGAGGCTTGTTTAGCAGACCAAAATATTTTGACTGAATGAATTGTTGACCCTGTGATTAACAATAAAGCAACTTAAGTGCTATTTGTTCTACTTGTATAATAACTGACATCTAAATTTTCCAGAAAGATAAATTTTAACAAAAAATCCATTCCATCCATTAACACACAATTAGAGGGGAATCCAGAGCTGGGACAGTTGTTATGGAAAGTCACAGAAAAGTTTTGGAATTTTACATGAGGCGTGAAGCCAAGTCACAACACCTGTAGCCAACTCTCTGACACTGAGGAGCTCATGGTCAAATCTCTGTCTGAATAAAGAAATACCGGTACTTAAAAACTAAACAAAAAACGGCAGAGATCCCTCCCTCACTCTTTCTGACTTGCGTGCGTGCACACACACACACACACACACACACACACACACACACACACACACAGAAGCATTTCAGAATGCAGCTCACACACAGCAAGGAATTTTCTCACTGAGGCATGAAGTCTTGTTAGACCAAGGTGCTTACTCACTGGCTTAGCAACACACCAATATTCAGACAAACACCCACTCACACAAACACTCTCAGAAAGGAGTAACTTGTTTTCAACTTAAAACAGCCTGATTGAGTTCTCTCTCTCTCTCTCTCTCTCTCTCTCTCTCTGTTCACCACAGTGTAGTCTATCGCTGAATGAGACTGAGAACCTTTGTATCTGACAAGAGACAGTGAACTAAATAAAACCCCTTTAAAAAAGGACCTTACCAGTAATTATGCATGTTTAGCATAACATCTACAAAATGTATATCCTTAACATTTCTGCTAATCTTTTCCCAAAGCAAGCAGTCATATTTTAGAACTCAAATATCATTTTTCCTCCTTTTCATCCAGCCATTGGTTTCCATTCATTCCACTAAGATATGAAAATTAACTTTCAGACACTTCAAACTTTCTTCACACCAGTATTCCATCACTGTAATGAACTTGTCCACATTAGTTTTCCTATAAGCAGCAGCACTGTTGTGTTTTGATGACTTGAAATAGGGTGAAGTGAAAACAGTCAATGTTTGCTTTACACGGCGAATTATCACACTGCGCATACTGATAACTTTGTTAGCCACAGAAGCAGAACATGCCAAGGTGAGTGTTTCAACCAAAAATTCAAATTTGAAAATCGAGAGATTCTGATTATATGTTGCTGAATCTTTAGTGCCCTCTCATGATTTGCTAAATAGTTTGTTGGAATGTAAAATGTGGAGAAATTGTGGTAAATAGGCCTAACATTCAGAGTCATTGGTATGGTCCTATTAAGTGGATAGAGCCAATTGATCAGCATTCACACATGACTCTCTGACACCTGGCTCTGATCAACATCATTAATTACAACTATTGTTAGCCAGCTGAGTTCTGGGCCTTGTGAAACCCTTTGTGACTGTGACTGTGATCAAGGGTTACACAAATGAATGGAGCTTGAAATCCTTAACCTGATTTTAGATCAGAGCTGGTTGTCACATCGCTTACAGCGTGCTACTTCGAAGGCACTGTTCAAAAATGTTGGTACTTTGATTTTCAGCATTGGGTTCAGAGTTCACGTGTGTGGTCATTTCACCAGTAAGCCACACATCAGTGAGATGAGAGGAGCTTTAATGTTTTTCTTGACAAGAAAACCTGAGTCTCCATCATTTAAGTTTTTCTCTGAGGCTTTTCTCCTGTTAATTAATCTTTAAACAGTGTTGTGCATTTAAAAGTATGAAGGGAGGGCTAGTTTACATTGTTTTTTTGTTTTTTTTTTTCCTGTTAGACAACAGCATGTGGCAATTAGCTTCAATGCTAGCAGAACTGTTCAGCTGGGGTTGTCATAGTCACCACATGCACATTCATGCACAAGCAACAATGACACATCAATTCATCACTTTAAGGTTCATGTAAAAACTAGCCCACCACACATTAAAACACCAGACCTGTTTGTAATTTTCTATTTTTTGACAAGCTAAACCTTGGACAAACTTTGCATCCATGTTTCATCACGTTCCGTAATTACAGTATGAAAACTTGTCACCCAAACAATACAACTGCAAATAGATGTTAAAATTACAAGCATTATATGACTTAAATCAGCTCTGTGGATGACAGACATGTGTTTGGCAGTGGCAGAATGATGGCTGACAGTATGTGTGTGTGTGTGTGTGGGGGGGGGGGGGGCAACTTGGCAGGGAGAATTGCATCTTTCACTTCCTTTGAGTTTTTGAGAGTCATGTGAACTGAAATTGAGAGTCATGTGAACTGAAATGACATCCTGTGACTCTCTCTCTCTAACCCCAAAACATGGAACCTTTAACAACAAAAGTGACGTCCACTGTGGTGTCCAGTGGTGTCAATGGTAACCCGTCTGTAAAGGGGACCCATGGCCTAAAGTGTAAATGTTAAGGGTTTAAAAGATTATGTCATTGTGTTTCCAGGCGCAGGACATCAACATCAGCTTTGGACGCTGCACAGCCATTTTAATTCTCAAGGCTGGGAGAAACAAGTCTTTCAACAAAATTAATTAATTAATTAAAAACTTTTTTGTTGCTAGTATTATGAAAAAAGGACAAACACACAGAGTCGTATATAGGTTTCTTACTGGGCGACACTGAGCAGCAGCAGAAGTGATCCAACTATAGCCTACAACCTATAGCCTTTAAACAAGCCAAGGACCCTGTTGTTAATTTAGGGCTAGAGCTACGTTTGACTCACTGGCTTTCGTGTTACTGTGGAATTCATTCAATAAATATTTGAATAGGTCAGTGTAGTTTATTTAAATATATTTCATATCCGTGTCCTGCATTATAGGGATGCACATCGGGTAGGAAGTTCCTCCATTTAAGTCTTAACTACGCACATTAACCCCTCTGGAAGTTGTCTTTTGGCCCCCGACCCCGAATCAGTTCATATCCACAAGTGGAAAGTAACAGCTGCCACACCACACATGACGGTCGGTACAGCAGCAGCCTCGGTACGTTCCGTCCGCATAAATTTGACAAAAACCTCAAGCCAAACTACGTTTAAAAAATATCCGTTTTGCGATTTCGTTGCTCATTGGCACACATAACTACTTGGTAGAACGTGATTTAACACCATTTAAGTAGTGTTTCAGACGACCTTCTATGCGGATTTCATCCAATCTAATGAGCATGTTACGATTAAATTTAAAAAAAAAAAATTTAAAGGCAAATGAGGTTGAAGGCCAAAATGTGGTTACATCGAAATAAACCGCAATGAGCGGTAGTACAAACCATTTCTTGAAGATAATGCGATTTTCAAGAGCTATGTCTAAATATATAATGCCAAAATTACGAGAGAACTTAAACAATTGGAAAACTGTCTTAAGTTGTGTTTACTGAAGTAGGCCTATTTGTCGATAAGCACGTAAACATTAAATTGACGGATTTCTCAATGGAAGTGGGGTGTTGTTGCCACACCATAGAACGGCACGTGTTGGGGCAAGCAGGCAAACCATGGCAAAGTGTTACCGCTGATGTAAAGTTTTGACAGTGTTTCCCCGCCAGCTGGTTAGACAACCACCCAGTTCTGGGAAGCTGAGACAGGAATCAACGTGGATATGCCGTAAAAGTGAATAAATGTACGAATCGGCTGTGGAATTTTGACTCATTAAAGTCCATTTGCTACAGTGAAAGAATTTACATTACCTGCTAACAGCACGGTGGGCAGCAGAAAGCAGTACAACAGCCAGACAACCACCTGAAGATCCATCTCCGATAAATCCAGATCAGTAGGCACTGTCCTCCGATAGGTAAATCCCTCTTAGAGATCAATAGGTTTTATAAATCCCCACAGAAGACACTGCAGTTGCTACACTCTTCCATCACAAACTCTCGACAGCGTGTTCTAAATCCGAAAACAGGCCATTATTCCGACAGGCTGTGATTATAACCCTTCAAAAAACTTGGCGGAACGTCTTCAAAAGTTATAAATGAAGGTTTTCGATCGGTCGATTGTATTGATCCACCAGTCGCTCTCAGCTCACCATAGTAAAAATCTAACTAAATCCAAAGCAGGTCCATCGCTTTCAGTAAATCTGTCGGTGAGAAAGTTGCTGGTGTATGTGTCCGTTCAGAGAGGCCCAGTCTGAAAACTGTTGATGGAAAAAGTGATTCACAGGCAACAAGTAAGTCTGACTTGCGCTCATAGTGGAGCTATTCTCTGCCCTGCTGCCGCTGCTGCTGGGTCGCCTCCCTACTCACCTCACAATTTGTGCATAAAAAGTGATCAGCAAACCCTGTCCTGCTCAATACTGCATTGCTGCTGCTGCTGCACGAAGCAGCTGCACAAGTCCAAACCTACCACTTCTTGCAGCTTACCAGGCTTCAGAATGAATTGTGAAGCTTCAAAGCTACTTAAAGACTGACTCTGCGTTCACTGCTCCTTAAAAAGTAAAGTCACTCCAGCACTAAAACTAGACTTACTCACTATTTCAGAGCGAGTAAGCATCTCATATGCACTCTGCCTCTTTCAATTTGACAGACATGTCTAAAAAAATAACTTTTGATTGTTTCCTATCCACATAATCATGTGAAACGAACACGCTGGCAGTGAAGACATCAGTCACTCTGAAAATCGAAACATTGTGGAGAGGCCTTTTAGTAAATAGTTACTGTTCTCGCTTCCCTATAAACCACATTCTGACATAACCACGTCATTATTGGCACTGCAGATATCCTGTAGAAACGGTGTACCTACCCCACCTGACATAAATTCAGCCGTTTCATTTATTTGTGTCAATGGCGTCCTCTAGGGGCAAGATGAAGTGAAAAACACTGTACAATGTGATCACATAACAATGTAATTATTGTACAGTGAAGCCTGGGGAAGGCAAAATTTCACAGTCACATTCCCCGCTAAAGTCTTTTGTTATCGGATGAAGTGGAAAACATTCACTGCGTGGCTCACAACTAGACTACTTCTGTACTTCCGTTTGTTCATTTTGTGATTTTTTTTAACGAAATTATATGATTTTGAATCCCAGTTGTATCTTAATATATTTAATGAACCTTTTGTTTGCTATAATTGTTCAGGCAGGGTGTGAACTTTGTAAATAGTTATAATTACTATTACTACTGCTACAACACATTTCAGTCAGTTCACTTTTTTAACCGTATAACGTGATGACGTCCGACGTCAACCATACGGTGGGTTGGCGCTCCTGTTGTCTGCCGACCAGTCACAGCCTGGACCGGCCCTTCAGGATGCGGAACGGGGTGTGGTTTTGATGCTTTCGCGCCAAAGTTGTATTCACTCTCCTGTGCGACGCCGCAGACAGTGCTGTAAAGACCGTGAAGAATGTGTAGTTTGCCATTTTGGTAATGTCTTTTGCTGGATTTTGGGTCATAGGTGTGTAAATCTTTATATCGCAGAGATTGCATCAATTTCCGACGGGGGAACTATGTCTCAGGCTCGAGTTACAGATTTCTTCTCTCAAAAAAGGCACGGTTCCGTCGGTCAGAGGCTCGCGAAGCAAAACAACAGTGGTGCTGTGGGCAATGTCTGTTCTGGGGTGGTCACCGCAACGAGGACACAGTCCACCCGGCTTAAAAACAAAGAAGTAACCTCGAAAACAACCACTTCCATTTGTTCACCCTCCATCCATGAGGAGTTTCTTCGAGTTATCGACGAGGTAGCCGGAGTTAATGGACAAGAGGTCCCCGTCAGCCGCACGCCGTCAGATTCCCCCACCAGCCCACGGACACCGAAGCGGACTTCAGCCGAGGCACAGTTTGATATCGGCGCTGCTGTGTTTTCAACCACCGCCAACCACAGCACCGCTAAGAAGAGACGGCACGCGGAGGCCAGCAGAGATGCTAAAGCTAACATGCCGGAAAAAACAACGAGGAAGACGGCTAGGAAGAAACTGGTCCTTTCCCAAGACACACAACAGGTAAACGGAACCCTTATCCGTGTCATTAATGCTCAATAGCACGCGTTACAAATTTGGTAGACAACAATACTTTTGGTTGCTAGTTACAGGGTAACACGATTAAGTCCCACATACAGGCGAACGACCAACTTTTCTGCCAGCTTCCATTTTGAATTTGGGTGCATGCCGACTGCGATGATAGCAAGGCAGTTTGCCCTAGAGGTTCTAGTAAAGTTGTTGGATATAAGGCTCCTAACCTAACACCATAGAATAATAAATGAGTTCATTACATTTTATTCAGTTTAGTGTGCACCTTACCACCCACTTGAACACTGCACTTAGCAGTGTGTGTGGTATACACAGACAGCATAAGATCTCTGTCCTCCATTCGAGAATAAAATAATCCCCAATTTAAGATGTATACGTTAAAGAAGTAATTGTTGCTTGGTATATGAAATTAATTCCATCATGGGTATTTAGACCCCCACCCTTTTCCCTGAAATTAGGTTTTGAATATTTCCACCAAAAATTGATCATTCCAAAATGAAATTACTGTCCTTTTGTCTACACTTATGTTTTGTAACGATTATACTTTTCTTCTCTTGCCTCAGTCCTTGTCCAAGCCTCCAACACCACCTGGCACTGAAGCTGACAACCAGCTATCAAGCAGCTCTCCACCAATGAGCCAAGCTACTAACAGCAAGCCCACTGGACAAGAGGCCAGCAAGGTAGCACCAGTGGTTTTTTTTTTTTTTTTTTTTTTTTTTTGCATGTTGGCTTTAGTTGACTGATGGAGGGAGATAGGGGATGACCTGCGGCTAAGATCTCCACCCTTATACTTGTGAAAGGGCTTTGACAAGCATATCTGTCCATGTTCCTTGAGTAGATGTACAGGCTGAAGAATGACTTTTCTCGGTTTCATATCATCAGAAAATGCAAACAAACAACTCCTGCACACCTGGGGCCTGTACCGTAAAGCTGGATTAACATACCCGGGGTTTCTTAGTTATCTGGCTTCACTTAACCAGACATCCGCAATCTGGATTTCCGGTACCATAAAGCCGGTTATCAACTCGCTAACTCAACCCAGGGTTTTCCGATCTAGATCTGTGCGCGCTCACATAAAAGGGGCGGTGTTTGCTGCATACGACCAATTGCAGACATGGAAAAATCCACCTGAGCCACATACTTAAATAAATACGAGGAATATAAATCCATCATCCAGGCAAAAAGCAACACAGTTGTAGCTGCCAAAATCCGCAATGAATGCTGACAAAAAATCGCCTACTGTGTCAATGCGTAAATTAGTGGGATTATAATATTACTTCTCCACCATGAAGACACAAGTAGATCTGACTACATTTGCGTGCTCCATAATTTTGTGTTTATGAAATTTGCCGTTATGGCATATGTTTTCAGCCTTATTATTTCAGATGCAACCCCAGTGGAGCAAAAAGAACGTGGGAGCAAATAAAAAATAAGTCAAAGTGGTCAGTACGCTCACTATATCTTGTACATGTAGCATATGTATCTGTACATGTTGTAGGCTATATAGCGTACATCATGTATAAGGCTTTACTTTTTCACACAGTCTCATCAAATGGGCAGGCCATTTTCCAAGATAATTGATTGGTCAGTAGGTGGGACTTTTCTACCTACTGAGCTCTTATCCTGAACTTAACCTGCTCCAGAGGAGGTTAGGTTTTTCAGTGTATGTTACCATGGCAATGTACCCTGATAAAAAGTAAACCACCTTCGTGGTACAGAAAACCCAGGGTTTACCCTGAAGTTACCTGGCTAAGCTGAAATCCAACTTTATGGTATAGGCCTCTGAGTCATCTTTATGTGGGTGCGTTGGAACAAAAATGTCTAAAATCTAGAAAGGAGGCAGTCCATTGCTGTGGCATGTCATGTACCGTGCAAGTGATCAGCTGTTTGATACTCGCATGATTATGCATGATTTTTGCGCAGTAAATGATGTGTTGTCATGTTTGTTTTTTAATTGTTTGATCTGTCATGCCATGTTTTATACCTCACTGTATCTCTCACCAAGACATCACAGTTCTCTTTGTGGAAAAATGTGCAAGTTTTGCAAGTTACAGCAGTGTGTGAGACAGCCTCCCCAATTTTAATGACATAACTGCACTCTGGAAACTTGTGAGACACTTGTCATTAGTTTTTAACTAGATTAACTAAGCAATTAATCAAAAAAGAATCAACAGATTAATCAACAATGATAATATTTGTTTGTTGCAAAGCCTCACTGTACCATCAGTTCCCTGTAGCCAGGACCAACAGGCAGAGACACCGCCCCAACATAGTGGTGCAAAAGCAACATACATAATTCAAAAACTGACAACACAACAATTTCACCTCACTTCTTTCAGGTGCTGTCGAAAGAGAATGCTGCAGCTCTTAAGTTACGCTTGCAGAAGATCAAGAAACAGGCAGAGAAACTGCACGGTGCTGCCTCCTCTTCTTCAGCCGACCTAGCACCTGAGAACACCCCTGCCTCTGTTTCCAAACCACCCAGCTCTGATGCCACAATCCTAAAGGCCACTGTGGCACGAGCCAGAGAGCTAGCTGCTAAAGTACAGGGGAGGAAGGAAAGGGAGGCTGACGAGGGCAGTCAGAGTAAGATACAGTCTCCAGAAAGGTGAGCACACACACAGCCAGTATAAACCACAAAGCACCGTGGTTAATGCTTAGTAACCGTGGCAGATGTAATTGTAAAATAGCCAAGGCCACAATGGCAAATTAGAATCTGCCAAATGCAGGCATAGATTTGCATTGGAGGGTAAATTTTTGTTTGGTGGACCAGGCACGATGGTGACTTAAAAATTATATAGCTTGCAGTTGGGGGGTGACACAGAGTATTAAAAGGCCCAGTCTGCATCGCCTTGAAACTACAATAATTCAGAATGGAAAAAAAAGTGAAATGTCAAGTTGGCAATAGTGGATTGATGTCCGATTTCTTGTGTCTAAACGTTTGTGAATGGCATAATGTTTTAACCCTTGGAAACCTGAGAAAATTCATCTGATTTCATACAAAAATCATGGACAAAGATAGTGAACTAGCTAATTGGCCAGAACTGGCCTGGAAATAACCCCCCAAAAATTATTTAAAAAAAAAAAAAAAGGAAAGAAAAATTTGTCAAAACTAGGAAAAAAGAAACTATGATCATTAGAAGTATGTAAATTATAAAATGACTGTTGTAAAAGTAATTATTGGGAAAAAGAGTGTGTGGTTAAAAATGTGTCCACGAGACACTTTGGCAGGTGGACAAAATAATTTGCCACCCTGTTCAAGGCAAGAGATAATGAAACATGGGCACTGATTAGTGACTTAAAGTAGTTAACTCTAACATTCCGCTAGCATCTGCTATGCTAACAGTCTCTCCTGTGTCTCAGTACTAAGCTGCCAGGCTACCAGCGCTTCCACACCCTTGCACAGCCAGCCTCCCCTGGACTGTCCCTGCCGTACCAGTACAAGATTCTGGCAGAGATGTTCAGGAGCATGGACACGATTGTTGGCATGCTGTATAACCGATCAGAGACTGCAACCTTTATCAAGGTCAAACAGGGTGTTCAAGACATGATGCACAAGTAGGTGGAAGGACTTTCTTTTGGCTGATAAGATGCAATAAGCTGGAATAGTTTGTTTGCAGTGACTGATGTTTGTCTGTGTTTGTCTGTCAGGCGTTTTGAGGAGAGTCATGTTGGCCAGATAAAAACAGTGCTTCCTGATGCATACACCTTCAGACAGGAGAAGAACATCCCCACATTCAGCTCCAACATCAAGAAAGGAAGCTACCAGCTTACCATGGAGCCCATCATCCACACTGGTCAGAACACACACACACACACACACACACACACACATACATACATACACACTGACAGCTGCTCATGGAATTTGAAGAGGTGTATTCCAGGCAGGAAAAGACACAATATTAAGGATTTTTCAATTTCAATTTCCAACTTCTCTCACAGTCATTGTAATCAGACTGTACACTGATTAGTAAACAACCTTAAAGGTGAAGTAATATCTACAAAATGTATTTTCCATTTCAGCTAATCTTTTCCTAAAGCAGGTAGTCATGTTTTAGAATGCCTATTATTTTTCTACCTTTTATCCAGCCATTGGTTTCCATTCATTCTACTACAATATGAAATGAACTTTCAGAGACTTCACACTTGCTTCACACCACTATTCCATTACCATACCAAAGTTGCCCACATTTGATTTCTTAAAAGCACCAGCACTGTTGTGTTTAACTTCAATTTAGTTAATTTTCATGATGACACCCTTAGGGGTCCTAGAAGGTCTTGAAATTTGGAAAATGCACAATTTTGATAGTTAGCATTTCAAGGTTAAGAATCTGTTGAATATACCCTTTGAAAAGTACTTTTCAGCATCATCTCGTGTGTATTTTATACAATCACTCACATAAACCAACAGTCTTTTAACATATAGTATTCATGTTTGAATGAAACAACCCTTGTTTCATTTTTTTGGCTCCTGGCATCTCATACAAGGCGCAGAGCTGATCAGAACTAGACTTACAAGGGCGCCAAAATATAAAGAGGTTTTTATTGCCTCTTTTCATTCCACTCCATCATGTGTTCATGCATACTGAAGGTAGCTAGCTGCCTGCTTGTCATCTCATCACCTCATGTGCAAGCACTGCATCTTACTGTGTCCAGTGCTGGCTGAATGATTCTCATCAACGTTGTTGTCATGTTTTATTTGTGTGTGGTTGTTGTCCTCAGACCAGAATGAAGCTCGACCTGTCCTGTCAGCCTCTTGTCTCTTGGAGAGGAGACAGCTCTTCCACCTCAACCTGCTTTCCATTGTCAAACAGCATCACAAGGTCAGTGACCATTCCAGTCCCACTTTTGGTGAATTTGGTCAATACTAAGATTAACAGCCTGGTCTACTTTGGGGATGTCACAAGAACTGACGTTACGATACGTCATTGATGCCAGATGTCAAGAAACTCAAAGATACAAACAGTATTTACACAGTATTGGTAGTCAGAGGTGGGTAGAGTAGCCAAAAATTGTACTCAAGTAAAAGTACTGTTACTTCAGAATAATATGACTCAAGTAGAAGTAAAAAGTAGTCATCCAGCCATCCTGATCCAAATCTGACTTATTTTCTATTGTGTACTCATTTGTGACTATAAACAAGCTCAAGTCTCACATAGGCTCTAAACCACTCCGGTGTATGATGTGTTACATTTCCTCTGATTGTTGATTCGCTGAAAACATTACCGTCATTACATCGGTGACGTCTGTCTGCTGCTCGGGTGCTGCTACTTCAGCTGGTCAGAGTGGCAGAGCAGAGAGGCATGCACGGTGGCGAGATATGAAATTTGAGCGGTTATCCGATAATTATCTGTATGTGCGGCACAGCCGTTAGATCCGGCAGACCTGGTGCCGGCCGGCACCGGCCACAGCACTGCACGGTGTGCACGGCCACCCGGTCAGGTCAGGTCTGCCGGATCTGGCAGGTGTCGCTCCGGCTGTCAGTTGGACGCATTTTGAAGGAGGAAGTTACCTCCGAAACTGTCAAGGCAAATAAACATCCATATATCTGATTAAAAGGAAAAAAACGGTTTTTAGTTAAAAGGAAGACATGACCCGCTGACCGTTGATTCTGCCATTTTCATTTGATTTGCTCCAACTGACTGTGAAAAAACTGTAAACTCCTGTCCCACTCCCACCGCTGAGATTGAGTATGGTCACGTGACGAGGGTGCACGGCTACAGCTACGTTTGATTGGTGAAACACAGTCACATGGTTTAGCCTGGCAGATGTCTCTCTCTCTCTCTCTCTCTCTCTCTCTAACAAAATAAAACATTAAAATGATCCGTACGCGGGGGGAATAAAAGAAAAGTAATGAGCAATGCAGCCTAATGTAGCGGAGTAAGAGTAAAGTTTTTTCTTCACAAATCTACTCAAGTAAATGTAACGGAGTACATTTGGCTAGTAACTCGTTACTACCCACCTCTGTTAGTAGTACTGAGTGGTATTGCATGTGTGAGTAACTGTGCATCTGCTGCCCACATAAAAGTGCAGCACCAGTGCTCAAGAAACACATTCTGTCATCCAGGGGATGGAAATCTCCTGTAGAAAGCTTCCATGACAGAAAAGGAATTGAGGGATTGGGAAATTGGCAGATTGGCTTTTGCTCATCTGTGTTACCTTCCCAGTGTGCAGCCTGTGTTTGTGCATTTTCCAGATGAAGGGTGGAAACACATCAAACCTAGCTAACCACTTTTATTGTGTGTAAGTCTTGTATTACGTAAATGTATACTGAAGTATCTGGGATATTGTTTTCTCCATGGTATTGAAATTTTTATTGATAATCGTGGAATTTTACTGGTATTGGCATTGACCACCAAAATTCTGGTTTCTTGACATCCCTAGTCCACATAAGTAAACAGTCAATACAGAGACTTTGTTTAATTCTAGCCTGTTAACATACAGTGTTATTCCAGTTTTGGCCTTGTACTCAGGGATGTGGTGGAGGATAAACCCATCTACACTAGGACCAAGTCCATGCTAATCCAGAGATATCAGAAAACACATTGTTATATCTCTATTTTGTCCTTCAGTCTGCTCTAAAATAGTGTTGAGGTGGATACTTGAGTTATTTGTTTTTGGGCAACAGCCTGGCGCCTTCAGTTGACTGACACCTCCACCACCTATATCAGGACTTGTTGTAGTTCATTAGACCCCAGTTAATTAGCATTTTTCCTGGTTTAAATGGTTGGTTGGTGGCCCCTTTTTTTAATTGAGAGCATAGTTGGGTGCTACCCAAATATTATTACCGTTTAAACCTCCTCAGATTTACCACAGTATACAGTATTGAACAGACAACAGAATTTAGATGCTGGAATAATGTGTTGACTTTCACTCCACAAGCTGGTGACCTCTGGTCTCAGGTCTAGCTTCTTTCCTGAGGCGGTCAGACTGAACAGTTCACCTCATATGTGCTGACTTTTGAATGCTGCTCTTATACATGCTGCAATATTAACTTGTGCAATATTCTTTAGGTTCTTCTTTTTATTTGAGCTTCTCTTAGTTTATTTATCTTATCTTTTTATCTGTTCTGCTTTATTTATCGCATTCTCACTGGGCCTTGACTGAAATTTCATTCTTTTCATGTACACCATGTTTGGAATGATAAACAAACCTTGAACAGCAAAAGTCCCTGGTTCCATCTTTGGCAGAATCTTTCCCCATGCATATCTTGTATAATGCTTGATTGAGATTTGCTGGCTCCTTGCAGTCATAATGTACAAACATGAAATGCTGCCAAATCGTCGCAGCTGCATTCTTTGTTGTTACCAACTGCTTTTTTCATACTATGTGAAGAGGAGTGGTGACATGATGGTAATGAAATGATGCTGTAGCTATTTTCACTTACTGCAGGAGGACTTTCTTCTTGCCTGTTGTCACTTACATATCTTGTTTATCTGTCTTTACCCAGGCCTTCCTGTCCTCATTGGTTCCTCCAGTGTCTGTACCAGAAACCAAACTGACTCGCTGGCACCCTCGTTTCAATGTGGACATGGTACCGGCAGTCTCCATTAGCCCGCTGCCTCAGCCCCCTGTCATAGAGAAACTTAGCACCGCCCAGGAGGTTCTGGAGAAGGCCCGCACACTTATGACACCAAAGGTACTGTATCATGTGAACTGTTTTTCCCATCTTTTATCTGTTCCATCACCTTTGTATTCTACCCATCTGCCTTTTGGCAGCCCTAAACCTAACTGTACCATATCACCCATAAAAGACAGCATAAACTATGGAACCTGACATCTGGGGGGTGGGGGGTTCTGTCTTTGACTCGATTAAAATCCTACACACTGTACCTTTAAAAGAAAATGCCACTAGTTATTACTGCTTAACACCAGTTGCTCTCATGTGTTCCATATGTTAAGATGGAGAAGGCTTTGGCCTCCATGGCTCTGAAAACAGCAGATGAAGTGGTTGGGAGCAAAGAGCTGGTTTCTCCTGAGACCCCTACAACTGTCACTACAGTTCCTTCTTCAGCAGCTGCCTCATCTGTCTCTGCAGCTCACACCCCAGATGCCCTCAAAGGAGTGTCCCAGTCCCTGCTGGACAGGGTATGTATGCTCAGGAAAAAAGCTCTTTCAGTGTTGCTGTGCATCCTGGAAAACCTGGAAATTTAGAGTACTTTATTAGTCATAGAAATCACTTGGAAAATTTTAAAACCGATAAAATGCCCTGGAAGTACCAGTTAAATCCTGGAAAATGATAAAGTTAAGCTGAGATTACATTGCACACTTTTAGCTACTGATGCCACGTTTTAATGCCCATTCATACCCAGCTATCATGTTCTGGCATGTGTCACCTGTATGAAAGGCCGAAGAGGTCAAAAACACACAAAACCAATGCTTTGATCAACACCCTAACAATGCACAGACATTTCTAAGCTATAGAGAATATGCAGTATAATGGGTTTCTTGTGTTTATACTTGTGAGGTAGAATTCAGATGCCTAGTGTTTGTGTGTGCAGCACCAACATTTTTTTTGTTTAAATTTCCTTGTGTTACTTCACCTCAGCTGCATTCTTTATAGTGATTGACATTGATTGTCCATCGAAGACAGCAGAGGACGTTTTCGTTCATCTCTGCAACACACAACCATGGCAATGTGTACTGTGTGAATGCCAAATGGCTGTTTTGACTTGGTTCATTGACCGCTTGTCTTGACTTGAACAGATCCGAGCGAAGGAGGCCCAGAAGCTTCAGGCGGCAATGACTCGAAACCCTGCCCAGGAGGAGCGCCTGCTGATGATATCACGGCTCGGGGAGCTGGCCAGGATCCTACGAAACGTCTTTGTTGCTGAGAAGAAACCAGCTCTGATTATGGAACTGGCCTGCAGCAGGATGGTGGCTAGCTATAAATCGGTTCTAAGCACAGGTTGGCATGGTTTGTTGTTACAGATAAGAGAAATGATTGAGGTTAATTTATATTTGCGTGTCAAAATCCCACCACACTATAGCTAGTAGATCTGCTGTCAGGAAATACTATGGCATGGCCTCATGGACAAATTCTCACCGGTGTCTATGTGCTGGTAAATTGTTTGTTGCCAGTATTCACTGTCAATTCGGTGAATGAGTCAATTCAGTACTGTCACAGAAGCTGTTGTGAAGTAAAAAGTCCATGTACATTAAAGAGTATGAATGCAGTCTTACAGAACAAGGTGTGGCTCCATCCCAACAAATTCTTGGTCTTGTCCTAATAAACAGGTGAGATGGAGAAACACCTCCGGCTGTTGGCAGAGCTGGCCCCATATTGGCTGACCATCCATCCGATCAGGAAGGACTTCTACCTGAAGCTGAATAAAAGTACAGAACTGAGCATTGTTCAGGATAAACTCAGCACCAAGCTCAAAGAGGAGGAGCGACTCTGAAGACAGCATCTAGTGAGAGAATGACCAAGAGTGAATTCTAGTCACAATTCTCAGGCTATGTCTCAAGTCTACAGTATGTGGGTTCGAGGACAAACACTGAAGAAATTTCACAACTCGCTGACCATGATATCAGGAAAGGCATTAAATGATACTTCAGCAGGAATTCAGTCTCTTTCTCTGGAACTGACATCAGGGAGACCAATCTGATTTCCTTATGAGGTCAAAAGAGAGATTTGTGTGGCTGACAGGAAGGAGTAAAATAATACTCAGGGCAGTTTTCAGGTAATGTTATACAGTCAGTTTTAAATGGGATTGTGATTATGTTGCATCTCATTGGAGATGTTTTTTTTTTAAATTTATTTTAATTTTCTGTGGCAGTAGAAATGGAGCTTGTTCACCCTTGGAGAGTCTAAATGAAATTCCAGGACTTGAGAAAGTTTGTAGTAATTTTATACAGTCATTTGTGGCTGAATGAATACCAGTTTTAACACATCAGTTTTTAAATACCTGTCCTTTCTCACTTCTCCATGGTTTTGTTGGTAGTGGCCATATGTCCTCCAGTCTGCGCAGCTGGTGTTTTGAGGTGCACTTGTCTTAATTTTAGCATTGCATTACATCAGTATTCCTTTAAACACCACTGTCTACTTCTTGGATATAATGCTTTGTCTCATAACAGACTCTTCCTGCATCTTCAGCAGTGTGTGGAGACATCACTTGCCTAACGTCCTCTGCTCAGTTTTGATTTTTAGCATCAAAGCTGTGTTACTTAACTTTAGCTGGCCAATGCTAAATAGATGTTTAGGAAGTTGTTAAGATTTGTGGTGCACAAGGCCTTGAAACACTGCCTTGTTGTGTCTGTTACTAGCAGGGCTCATGAGTGAGTTTTATGTTGAGCAGGAGAAAAGGCCTCTGATTGCACCAAAACCTAAAAGAATTTCATCACTTTGGCTTCCAGTGGTGAGTTTTCAGCCATGGCTATACTGATTCATAGAAATCTGAAAATGCATCTTTGTCAATTTTGCCATTCCTTCCACACTAGAATACCTTGGCCACTGAAAACACTGTCCTAAGTGGGTACATTTGGAAACGCTGTTTTTGCACTGTAGTGCAACTAGCGAAAATACTCGTAACAGTTGCTTACATGCAAATGTCTAGTCTGTATGTGTTTTAGTCCTTGTAGTGATCAGCATTCTACAATGTAGGACTGGTATTACACTGGGATGAGTTGAAATCAGGAGATTTGCAATGTTCAGCCTGTATCTGTAAATGCTTACTGTTGAAATACAGTGTGTGAAATATAGTGTGTTTCTGGATTCTAGTAGAAGTGGATCACTCAGAGAGAAATGTTCTTTTTTTTTTATTGTGTAAAGATTGTCATGGTTTGTTTTTTGAGTTATGGAATTTTATTTAGAAGGCAAACTGTCAATACTTTGTCATGATTGAAAAATAAAAAGCATGCCTTACAAATTCACTTGATTTCTTTGCTGCAGACCCATCTCAGCTGAATTTGCATGTAGTTAAACTTGTTGAATGACTTCCACAAAAAGATTTGGGGCCCTATCTTGCGTCAGAGTCCCTAAACCCGTTATTTGGGGATTTAGCATTGCATAAGAGGCGTTCCCCAGCAAAAGTTGCTATCTTGCACACCTGCCGTTATCTGTAAAACACCTGTGCTACCCGTTACATTATGCATAGGTGTGCCAATTAAATCAGTGTGCCAGGTGCCATTGCCTTTAAGAGCAGGCTGCGCAACCCCAAATCTGCAAACCGAAACCCGTGATGGAGAGAGGGAGGTCGTGATTTAGTGCTATCTCTGCCATTTTCTCAGGGGTCAAGATAGCAGTTGCAGGGAAAGCGCATGAACATGCCCACAGACACACCTCCAGGCACAAATAACGGAGTTGGCATAATGTATAGCAGGCAGTGTGGCCACAAGATACCATTTAGGGATGGTGGAAGCTGCTAAATGTGTAATTCACGGGTAGCGGGCAGTGGCAATGGGTAGCGCAGTGTGAAAGAGTCCTTTAAGTCATTCACTTGTTTTTCTGTTACAAAAAAATGAAACCTTGGAAGATGGTGGTTCCTCAGAGCATTGTAAGTGTACTTTATTAAAATAATTGATTTGAAGAGCAATTACTTTTACACTTAAATATTGTAAAACGTAAAAAAATTACAAAAGGATTTTGTATAGTATTTGATAGAGATGTCAAGTTTGAAACATAAGTGTTTCCTCTGTTCATTTAGCACTGGTGCTCCACAATATGGAAATTACCAGCACCGCAAGAGACAGTGAAATTTAACACTAACTGTAGATTATCTAACTTTAAAAGTATAGTCCAGTGTTTTTGAGAGTAATGGTAATATTCTGATTAAAACATTTCTAGCATTAGTCTCTACTGTGACTGTCAAATAAAGCAGAAATTACAAAATAATGTTTAAAAAGAAATATAATCAAGAACTGAGTGAATTTACTTTTCAGTTTTACTGTCCCACAGAAGAAAAACACTTTTATAGCATTATGAAGTACTTGTGCACCTCATTTAAAACAAGAACAAACAAGGACCATCATCATCATGTGGCTGTAATGAAAGCTTCTGTTTGGGGTAGGAGGTTTGAAATGTTTCAAAAGTTTCAAACTTGAGATCTCTACTACTTGCGCTCCATCCAAAAGCAAATTACATTGCTCTCTCAACAATTAGATACAAATACTGATAGTCATCCCTCCTCGGCAGTTAATGTCATTCCATGATTAGCTCCTCCTGTGGGCTGGACAGTGGATAGACAATGGTGCACTGGTGTGCTGGGTTTTACACTGACACTGGCACTGATGCAGGTCACAAAATAGGCTGAACTAAAGAAGAGTCCCAGTCCTCTGTGGTGAAAGTCAGAGCTTTAAAGCTGACATTCAAAAGAAAATGCTAGTCCAGTGTGACACCACTGCAGCAGTGTGCTCTTCAGTACTGCACCAGGGAGAAGACACTGTGTGGTTTCAGTTTGTCGCCGCCGCTCAGCTCTTTCAGCTCGATGACAACCAGACAGCCCAGAACCTCGGCCTGCAGTCTCTTCATCAGCTCACAGGCTGCAAACAGAGTCCCTGGAGCATAAACACAACTGTCAGAGAGGGATTTCCAGAGGCCTTCATGACAAATTCCATGACTGTCCATGAATAAGTCAAACACCATTAAAACCACATTAAACTGCATTAACCACATTTTCATCCTATTTCATGACCATTCAATTTGTCTTTTTTCTTTTTTTAACCTGATTGAATATGCCACAACTAAACAAGTAATGCCAACCTGATTTCTAAAGAACGCACTGTTTTAACTAATGTCTGGACCAGCATCAGCAAAAAAACAAAACGAAAAAAAAAAAAAAAAAAAAAACAGGTGATTTTCCTCCCCTGCCTGGGGGCCATAGTGAATTCTTGGGGAAAATCAGATCTAATGAGGCATTTCTCACCTCCAGTGGCCAAAAGATCATCAATGAGCACAACCTTCTGTCCAGGAGTCACCGAGTCTTCCTGGATCTCTGCTTCTGCCTGGAACAACAATAACACTATTAAACAACTTCTTCTGCTCTATAAGAAATGAAGTAGAGCTTCAGCACAGAGAGGAAGATGAAGTTTTTTTCAGTTGTTTGTTGCCTCAATAGAAAAAAAGAGAAAACAAAATGATTTCTTGTGTCTGTAATGTTGCATTTCATCTAGGAAACAAAATGTACATAGAGATGCCTTTAAAGTAGTTCTCATAGGCACCTCTATATCCACTGGTGCCTACCACATTGGGCAAGTCAGGCAGATCTCCAGGGCCATTCAAATTTCTAATTTCTCAAAAACACTTGGTCACATTCTGCATTCTAACTCATGCATGTCAAGAGTTCATTCTTTTCACCACAAAGTCATGCTTTTCAATGGAGAATCGATTTAGAAATGAATGTGTGCACTTAAAAGACGCAACATGTGATCTTATCTTTCATTCATTCAATATGTTAATGAAATATTATACAAGTGTTGCCAAATGAGGTGAATGACTTTATTCTGTGCCTGCCAACATGTGATTACAAGAGAAGAAGAAGGTATATTGCAACTGTAAACAAAGCACAATGCTAATGCATAAAAAATGTATGTAAAATGGAAGGAAATGGCTTATTTTATCCCTGTCCTTCTTTTACAGAGAGTCACGTGCCCATGTCTATACAGTGGATATAAAAAGTCTCCCATACCGTGCCATTTTCTTCAGTGAGGTCCAGGGGTATGCAACATCCAGCCCCCAGGTCCATGAGGCAAACCGGTGCATACAAAAAAAGGCAAGTCAAAAATGCGTGTGTGTTCCTTACCTTGCCATATTCCAGATCATATGCCACAGAGACAGTGGGTCCTGGCAGTTTGCCTTTCTTCCTGATCAGAATGAAGCCGGTTCCCAGTCTCTGGGCTAATAAAGGGCCAAACAGGAAACCACGAGCATCTAGACCTGCGCACACACACACACACACACACACACACACACACACACACACACACACACACACACACACACACACACACACACACACACACACACACAAACAGGTGTTCGCTACATTCCAATGAGTTAGGCTACTCTATACTGTATGCCATTTAGCATTAGAAGCCTGTTGGCTAAAGTTTTGTGTGAATCATCTCTTATCAGTATGTAATCCCTGAGGCTTCACAACAAGATGCACCTCACTGCATAGTTCATCTGCACTTGAACACCACATCTCTACCACCAGGCATGCCACTACCTGATCTCGGGGCCAAACAACTGACCATTCCACCAACACTGGTTCAGTGAGCCCTTCTCCACTTCATGTCTCAGGCATGGCAGCCCTCTGAACACCAAGGAAACAGTGCTCACTGAGGGAAGAGGACATCAAGCAAGAGGTCCTGATCAAGGAAGAAACATGGATCGGCCAGACTGAACCTGGTCTTCTCTTGATTCACCATCAAAAGTTTGATTCACTATTATGCTATCTGTGCCCAGCGGAGATGTGGTATCATGTCTCTGGCAGTGGAAATCAGGCACTCTTATTCAATTCCAGAGGAGGACAGAAAGTGTCACCTGTGTGAAACAAAATGCATTTTTTGTTTCACTGTCCATCATATCCATCATGTGTCCTCACTTGTTTTCTATGACTGATGAAGGCAAACTTCTGTACCTGTTTACAGACAAAGTTTTCCAATTGTTGGGGGCGCCCCCAGTTGCTCATCAGATAAGAGCACATACTAGTCCTTACTGCAACGCCCTGGGTTTGAATCTGAGCCCAGGCCATTTGCCACATGTCATCCCCTCTCAGTCTGAGCCTCAGATGTGTTTAAGTTGTGTTTTAGAGCTGTGATGTCGGAGGAACAGGCTTGTGTTCATACTTGGTTTGGACACTGTTTGACACGTATGAAGGCGTATTTGTGTATTCACATTATGTTACTGCTCTTCTCCATTATGTTTTGTAGTGTCTTGTAGGCCCATGCCGGCTGGGCAACTTTTGTTATATGACACTTGGAAAAATAAATTACCTGAATGATGGAATATTTTACATAGTATGATCAAAGAGAAAGATTATGTTCAATAGGTGTGTGTTAAATAATTAACAGTTTAAAAAATTATAAAAGTACAATTATAATAGTTATGGGTTATAGGCTAAAATAGCTGGTCTGACAGCAAAGATTAATGTCACACAGCAAGTGAAAAGATGTTAAATTGTACAACCTGTGCTGTAATAGGAAAAATCTGTCACCAAAGGAGAAGTTAATGAATGTTAGCCAGAAATACTTTTCATTTGTGTTTTCTTCTTTTGACACTGCCCTCTGTCCTCGATTGGTCCTAATGACTTGAGTTCAGCTTTGATTTCCAGTGTTGCTGGGAGCAAAAAATCTCCAGCTAGCAAAGTCTAGTCAGTGTGAAGACGTCTGACGGCAGTAGTACCATGCTTGTTCGTGGATGTCCTCACCTTTAGAATAGATCTCAGTGAGAGGGCTCAAAAATGTGGCCCACCTCTTCATTGGAAATAATATTTGTAATGCAAACAAAGGGCTTTAAATGACCAACATTGTTTGCTTCTCACTACCTTGTATGCGTTTAATTTGTACCATTTTACTGCCATTCACTTACATCTACCTATATACAGAGTAGGCAACCAATATTCTACACATTTCCTTTGAATGTTTGAAGGTTTTTTTGTTTTGTTTTTCAAGATTTTTTTTTTTTTTTTGCATTTCTGCTTTTTTTGACAGTCACAGTAGAAAGAGACAGGAAAGGCAAGGGAGAGATGGGGAATGACATGCAGCAAATGCCCTGAGATTGGGCTTGAACCCAGGGTGCTGTGATCAGGACAAGTGGTATACTCTTACCCAGTGAGCTAAGATTAGATAAGATAAGATATTCCTTTATTAGTCCCACAGTGGGGAAATTTCCAGCATTACAGCAGCAAAGTGGATAGCAAAATAACTGGGGCACCCCTGAATATTTGAGGTTTTAAAACAGGCTAGCAGGCTACAAAAAGAAAGCTAGCTGAAAAGACTGCTGAAAGGCATAGAATCATAGAGTTTGTTTACAGTAACCTCTGGGCACAAAGGCTCTGCATCAGGTACATGTCAATTCGATGGTAAAGAGAAAATGGGGGTGAAAAACTAGTTGCAGCTGTGATATAATTTCAGCTCAAGAGAAAATGAGGAAATCTTGTTGTGTGCTGTGAGCTCAGATTTTTCTGATTTGCCAACCTTAAACTCGCTGTTAGCTTAACCGACACTGTTGTTAAGAGTTTGGCTCATCCAAGATGCAGGCTGAGTAATACAGAAACATCAAATAATCATAAAATAGTCCCATCAGTCAGAGTTTTCACACCAGCTACTTTAACTACCTCCTTTAACATTGCAATTACAGCTGAATAATGACCACAGAAATAATCTAGTCTGTTGATCTCACAAGCCTCCTCAACTCAAATGATCCACCTGTTTTCCATGTTTCCATGTTTCTGGCTGTTGGTTTTAGCACATCATGGTGATTTGGTCTATAGAAAACTACTTTCCATTACCAGTGTTCTTCTTACCAACTATTAGATCAACATGCTGGTGATTCTTCCTCACATGTTCTTCAAAAAGGTCAATCACTGCTGTCAACGCTGCAGGGTCTTTCAAGATGGGACAGATATCTCTGTATAGGATACACACACAGCACCAAATTCTCAAATGACATTCATTGTCCTTCAAAGTCATGGATGAAAAAGTCATGGGTGTTGGCAATCTATCATACCTTCCATAACTTTTGAAATTCATTTTGGAACTTTTGTCAATTTTTAGTGGTAATATTTTCAGTACATCAGAATGCAGTCAAGCTTCAAGAGCACCTGGAGGTCTCAAACCAAAAATCATTGATTTTTTGACTCTCTACCAACAAAAAAAAAAAAAATTTTTTTTAAATTACAACCTTGTATTCACTCAATTTTTAACATAAAATCAATTGACACATTATAAACTGCTGGGTTCTTTTAGTAACTCAGCACAAATACAATAAAATAGGGCTCATACAACAGCAGAGACCTGTTGATGCAACAGTTGAGTCTGCTGGTATAGGCTGTTTGATGTCTGACGTTTGAGAATTTCTTCACACTCGTTATATAGGTACATCATGCTGCACAAGCCTCTTAATACTAAAGTACTTACTGCAAAAAAAGAACGTTTAAAAATACTGTACAATTTAGGGGGAAAAAGACATCACTGGGTATATGTTGTTATTACTGCTGTGGGCATGTTTGCTTAGGGCGCTAAAGCAGAGTGAAGTTTCTGATCATTATAAATGTCATTTTATAGTTCCTCAGACACAAATTAGCTAAGACAAATGTGTGTAAAATGGTGATATTTCTTATATGTTTTATACAGCTAAAACAGCCTGAGGTCACTTTGACCCCAAACACCGATGGGTACAAAATGTGTTCTGGACATTGAAAACATATCATGCTGATTTTATGTTTGCTGACTTGACCTCATTAAATTAATGTAAGTTATTAAATGTGAAGCCAAAAAGAGATGTTATATCTCCCTTACCTCATTATTGCCTCTGCCTCAGTATTGTGTCTTTTATGTTATTTGTCTCTTCATGTTGTTTGTTCATTTGTATAGGTCGATTGTCCATGTCTGATTGTAAAAATAGGCACTGTGAAGGGCACCTGCAATTTCAGTGTATGTACATAATGACAATAAAGGCTTCTATTCTATTCTATTCTATTCTATGTTAATCGTGTACACAGAGGCATGAAACACTGAATGGGCTCAACTGACCCCAAAGATGATAGAAGGGTTCAAACCTTGTACTGGGCTATGGGTTAGACGTATCAGGTTTAACAGGATGACAAAACGTGTACTTTTATACAGTCTAAAGGTCAGCCTCTTTACAGGGGTAGCCATTTTTACATTACTCTGAAGGTACTTTGAAGATTTAAGTTCTTTGTTTGAGGAAAAGTCGGTTTAGTTTAGCCCACTTAATGCCGATATCAACAGATTAACCTGTCGGTTTATGCGGCGGTGGCAAATTTCGACACAGCAGCAAAAACTGACAGAACACCGGTTGTGGCGTCATCTTGACAAACCTACTAGAGTAATGAAGGTTGGCACGTGAGCTAGCTGGCAAAATGCATGCATCTTAGCGCTTACACACAACCGACTCACACACTGTAAACTTCACTTTACAGATACAAGAAAAAAATGTACATTGTTTATCTGTCATGCCTGATCTACAATCACACTCTAATGTGAGTAAGCTGTGGTAGGACCGCAAGCCATGGAATGACATGTAATGTTAGTACCTGAACAGGATGCCCTTTTTAGGAAAGTCTGGAAACGCTCTAATGTGTCTGGACACCAGCTGGAGCTTGGACTCTTCTGACGCTCCTGCCATAGTAGCACACTGAAGTCTTCAAGTACGATATTTCACATAAGAGAGCTGTCAGCAACGGTTTCTTCCCATAGAAAGCTCTTCCTCTTCCTGGTTTTCCTGAGTGTCACCATAGATATCTATAATAAAGGCTTAGATGTCTCGTGGGCGCTGCCGGCCAATGGAGTCGCACGTCCGCACTGGCGGCCATCTTGCCACAGTCAGCTCGCTCACCCATAACATTGTAGTAGTGGTGCATGTACTTTTTAAATAACCATAACCTGCTCAATTTTCTACCGATTTTCAAACGGTTTGGTTTGTTATAAACGTCAGATGTGTAGTTATAAAACTGCACTTATGGATAATTATGTTACACTTCCGGTCAAACATCCAGAAGTGTAGCCACGTTAATAACGTTTGTAAGAAACCAAACCGTTTGTAAATCCGTCAAGATTTCAGCGAGATAAGAGTATTTACGTTTGTGCAGATCACTCACCTTCCCTCAGGTACCACAGATTCCGCCAGAGAGCTTGCCTGTGGTAAGATGGCCGCCGGTGATGACGTCAGAGACTCCGCCGTAAGACATTCCCTGCGTTCCAAATCGCATACTTATACTTTTTACTTTTAGTATGTACTGCAGCTGCCCTTACAAAGTATGTAATTTAGTATGAAATATACATGCGTATGCATACTATTAGGACACACTACATACGTCCTCCCTGACCTCTGACCCTCTCGCTCACTTCCGCCGCCGTCCGTAGTGGCAAATTTGAATGTCGTTGTCAAAATCCCGGTGCTGTTTCACACTGCATCTGTCATATTTCTGATCTTCTGTCTTCCTGTCGCTGCTGCTGTCACTGAGCGAGGTTTGTGCGATATGTGTTTTGTTGTCGTCCGTATGTGGGCGTGGTTTGTACACGCAACTCAGTCAGTGCCATAGATATCTACAATAAAGGCCTTTATTATAGATATCTATGGTCAGTGCGACATAACGTCCGCTGCACATAGGATTGTGGGTCAGAATGGCCAGAGAAGCATGCTGAAATCAGGGGTGTAGTCAACGACGTTACGATACGTAACGTTGTGTGACGTCTCATTGAATGGTGTGTTTGGTTGTAACGTTTTGTAACAGAGAGCAACATGCATTGGATGTACCCTGCGTTCCAATACCCATACTACCATACTATTTAGTAGGGAAAAAAGAATTAGTATGTCCCAATACATACTAAACTACATACTTTGTAAGGGCAGCTGCAGTACATACTAAAAGTAAAAAGTATAAGTATGCGATTTGGAACGCAGGGCTAGTTTTCCTCTTTTGTGGGCGTGTCACAGGTGTTATCCAATCAGCATCAGTCTGTATTTAAGCCTACGCGATTTAAAACGCTAGCGCTCCATTATGGCTTCCAAGTCGCTATATTAGTGCAGCCTATGTTTAAAATGTTGCCCATCATTTGAGGAGGTAAAAGCACATGTATGTGATAAGTATGATGATAAATCAGACATAGTTTATTGTTTTTCTCAATAATATGGCAACTTTTATTCAACTTAAAACTTAAAACTCATTTGTGTAGGCCTATAGCGCGCGGTTTGGGCTGCGCTTTGCGCTGGGTGCCTCACAGACTGGCGCAGAGTAGGCGCCGAGTAGGTCGCACGCATGCGCGTTGTGCACGCATGTGGCGCTGGCTTGCTTCAGTTTACAACAGTATTGGTCTTTAATTGCAGAAAATGAAAAAAACGCCTATTGTGGAAAGGAAAAACATCATATATCTCTGCCATTTTTTAAACACACCTGGTATTCCTAAATTGTGGGATATCTCTCTCCATGCCTGGGCTTTTTTAAAGAGATCCCGGTATGACTGCAGTCTAGTGTCCCACAGCTGTGCATGCAGAGAGACAGACACGATGATGCTTTCCTCCATTTTTTGTGTACCCTTCTGCCAAAATCCGCCTATTTCTTCCGATTCCAATATTCTCTCCTATTAGACGCGCCGAGGTGACGTCACATGGCGCTGTGCCAAGTTAAAAATTTTCAACTTGGGCGCAGCGCCCTGTCCAGTGGCGGCGCCCTGTCACACTACAGTGACAGCGAACTCGTCACAACTCGGCCACTGGACTTGGTGGGGCGTTCGTTTGCACTTCCTACTTGGAAACTGGCAGAGATTTACTTTGTTATTAATATTTTATATGCTTCAAGAAGGACACAAGAAGGCTTTTTCAATCATACAGCGTCAAAATAGTCGCTGTATGATTGAAAAAGCCGAGACGCATTCACCAATGAGTACATTTTTTTTTTCTTTTTCCCTTTAAATTCAAGTCAGTTTGGCTACATGAAGTATAGATGTTACCTACATGTTTCATGAACAATTCTAAATAAACATCAGCATAAAAATGATATAACAGTAAGTATTATAATCGATTACAATGAACAACAAATGACAAAATGTAAGGAAAAGAAACAAAAACAAAAAACTTCACAGCCTGATAACTAATTGGAGTAAATTTTAAATGTTTAAGTGATTTAATATTTTGCCAATTTGTGATTTCTGAGTTTTAAATTTTCAGTTGTGGTGAAATGTATTAAAAAATCTTGCGCGCCCGCCTCCCATGGGTGCCTTATTTTGAAGGTGAGACCGGAAGTTGTATTGTTATTTTTAAGTGTACTTGATAACATTGTCTGTTTCCGGTTTTCCTCCCGTTGGATACAAAACACGATGGGTTCGTCAAGAAGTGGGGTGCCTATGTGCCTATATAAAGTTAGATTGTAACCGGAAGTACATGTCAGCATGATGATACACACTCTAGTACAGTAGGTGGCGATATTCAAGTTGGTTGCAACACGTCAATAACCAAGAGAAGAAGAAGAAGTGGTGTGGTTAAGAGATGTCGGCAGCCTGCAGGTATACGAGGTTGTTTTTTAGTTTTGTGAGAGTCACATCTGCTCAGCCCGCTGCAGCTTGTAAGCAGTTTGCTGCTGGCTGTAGCATCCGGTCAAAGCCAGCCGGTCGGAGCGTCGGGATGATCCTGAGCAGAACTCACAGCAGCACACAGCACGTCAACACAGGTTAGAAGTGTGTTTCCGTTCAGTCTGAGAACACAGAGCACTGATCTCAGTGTCACATCACACCAGCAATGGGCGTTGCATAAGCGGTTTTATATTGTTAGATGGGAAGGAGATGTTCATTCAGTGCTGTTTTGTAGGAAAATGAATGAATGTGACAATGGAAACGATCACATGGATTAGGTTAAGGAGCCTTATGCAGTGTTAGCTATGATGGTTTGTCTAGCTAGCTGGCAACGTATAGACGTCGTATAGCCTGACGTCAAGATGCACATCTTAGCTGAAACATAATTTAGTTGTTACTCTGAATTTGCTCCCCATGGTAATGTTAGTAGAACTCGGAAGCCAACTTTGAATGGGATTCATGTAAAATATTCCAGTATTGATTTATTTTTTTTTTTATGTCAACAATATATTAGAGTGTGATATTAGAGAGTGCAAAGCAGCACATGCCCACATGTTTGCAATCAGCGTTATGGTTAGGTGAGGGCTTTCCCAGCTGTCATGTAAAAGCTGTTTTAGCCAATTGGCAACAAGCCCTACACATTTTCTGACCAATAACAGCGCCCGTGGCCTTGCACAGAACTGGGCTTCCCCTCAGCTAACATTTTTGAAAATAACCACCTTAATCCACTCAGAAGGTTTAAAACTGCACTATGCAGAAAACCCAAACAAATTTGGTGAAAAATTCATTATGGGTGAGAGAAGAGTGTTTCCACTGTGATCTACCTCCATTAACCTTTCATTCTGCTCTGCCTCTTCATTTGTTCTGAACATAATGGAGCCCTTTTCCTCCTCTGACTTAACCTGCTGTATTTTTAAACATTTTTGTTCCGCTGGCTTTGTATAACTTGATAACTTGAGTCAGGTCAGCACATGGAGTTGCTGGAAGTGAAGACTTTGTTCTCAATATATTGTCCTTCTTCCCAGAGAAGCTGATGCAAAACGGACAGGAGAGGAAAGCAGTGGTAGGTCTCGTTTCTTTGTTTTGAGGATGGCCTTTCTGGACTCAGCACTTCCACTCATTTGCATTTGACTTGATATGTTTTCCTGATTTTATTCATAAACTATTATAGTTATTTGGCCAATCACTATACTACCCTATCAAGCAAAGACAATGACCACGTTTGTGGTTGCGTGATTTCAGGACGACAAGGAACAGCTACCTTTGAGAATGATCTTGCTCGCCTTCCTTTGTTATATTGTCTACAAAGCTAAAATACTGATGGTACATGTTTCATATACTGAAATCGTTATTATTACAACATTCAGTAACAATGTTTACTTGCCTTTTTTTCTTCCTAGTCATTTTCAGTGACAGTGTGACTAATGTCTGTCTTTGTGTAACTGGTTTCAGATCTGTATAGAGGGAAACATTGCCAGTGGGAAGACAACATGTCTGGAATATTTCAGTAAAACTAGTGACTTAGAGGTATGACAAAGTTAAATCCTTGTTACACAGTAGTTGCATTTAGTGTAATTGTGTATTCATGTGCTGTGGAGATGATTGGATGTACAACTTTATCACCAGGAAGTCCCGCTTGATTATCTCCCCATGTGAAAAATCTGGTTTCTAGATGGTAACAAATTGACTGAGTAGTCATATTTCCATCAAATATATTGTGAGTTATGCCACTCTGGGTCTAAATGTGGACTGACCAACTGAACATGGTGATGTACAGGCCCCAGCTATAATGTTGTCAAAAAAGTGTGCCCGCCAACTTTATGCTCCTGGCCAGCCACTAATCACTAGGACATTATAACAGACTTTTGCAACATCAGTTAAGTTATTATTTTCCACTCCTCTCTTTTTCCATGTTTTGTCAGGTTCTAACAGAGCCAGTTTCTAAATGGAGGAATGTCCGTGGTCACAACCTTCTGGTATGGTATATTTTCATTGCTGTCATCACTGTATCATGTCTTAATTTATTTAGTTCAGATTTATTTTCCATCAGAGCCATTTTTAACTCTAGATCAGGATCATAGAATGGTTTCTGACAGTAGTAATCAGAATATCACTTTTTAAAGCAGAAGAAGTCTTCTTCTTCTGTCACTATTACTGTGTTTTCTCCCATCGATATCCTCCATGATATTTAAGTCTTTCATTAGCTGAAGGCAGACTGCAGACTCCTGGCTCTTGCTGCTGTTCGCCATGCCGTTTTCCCCGCTTGCAGTAACCATAGCAACAAAGACGCCACAGAATTCCTTGCGAGTTGAGCATGCGCAGTTGTGACTGAATATTCCGGTTTGGGGCTTTTTCCAACTAAGGTGTTTACATGCCACAATATTCCGCTTGGAACAGTCAGGGGTCTTATTCGGAATTCTCTCCAACTGGAATATGACTTTAATCGGGTTTGGTGCGTGTTTACATGACACGTGTGCAACCGAAATATTGTGAATATTCCGAATAATACCAGAATATGATGTGCATGTAAAACGTACTCACTGAGACTTTCCCTGTTGAGACTGAGATTTACACTGTTTGACCCAATTAATTTCAGATGTCCATGTGGCCACTGGTCACAAATTGTTTTACTGGATTTGTACATAGTAAACAATCCTTTATGTCCTGCTGCCATTGGAGGTTTCCATTGTGCTAGTTTGCCTGTTGCAGCTACAGCCCAAGTCCTGGGGAAGTTGACTTGCAAAAGGTGACATGCAAAAGTAGGTTGCCAGGATTGGGACTGGGGCAATGATACATCCCAAGGATTAGGGAATATCATAGAATTTTGCCAACGTTTATTTTCCATGAATGAATAAATGTGGTTTCCATTTTGTTTCACACATTGACTGTACTGAATGGTTTTCAGTCCAACTAGAGAGGAAGAAATTTTTCAGTTTTTCAGTTTCAGCCCCTAATACACCAACCCAGCAGCTGCCCTTTAGCTCTTGTCTAGCTGTCTTGGGCCCCCTGTGATCTAAGATCTTGGTGTGCCCCACACGTTTATACCTTGTTGGCATAAGAAGAGAAAGAAATCCTTTTGTGTTGATACTGTGCCACTTAGCTCACCAACTAGCTAATCAGAAAAGGTTTGTGCTAAACAATCTTTTTACAAGCAAAAGACCTTTGGGTTGACAGCGCCAGTGCTAGTTGCAACTTCCCATCGGATATATTCCTAATTCCTATAACAAAACTGCTCCCTCCTGGCACGTTGAATAATTTTCTCTTAAGCAGGCGCAGAACGTGCATGCATGTCAACCTTCAGGTGTAGACCATATCGTATATTCTTGGACAGTTCTTAGCATGACCTAGCAGGTTCTTTGAAGTTAGATTGGTGTATAGTGTTAGTTTTTATCTACCCAACCACAAACTTTGGTTCTCTATCTCCTCTGTGGGTCTAACATGTTATGCATGCTAGTTTTCTATCTCTATGTATCATTGCAGGGTCTGATGTACCAGGATCCAATGCGGTGGGGCATCACACTGCAGACTTACATACAACTCACCATGCTGGATAGACATCTGTCAGCCATAGTAGGTGTACTTAGTTTCTTGGGGGTGTTCCTGTTTCAATTTTGTGGAAAAAAAGACTTGTTTGGGTCTGATCCTTTTCAGTTTGTTCAGATGTACGCTGTCAATACAGTCCTCCGTGTATTCAGCAAAACTTGTGATGCTGTTGCATAGGGCTGGGCAATTAATCGAAAAATAATCGAAACCGACATTTAGGGCCTCTAACCGACGTAATCCTGCCCATATCGGTTATTTTGGTTACCCCCTCATCCCATGACACCACCGCATCCAGTCCATTACATGGAGGAGACATGGAGGGGGGATAATTGTTCATTAATCGTAATCGAGGTAAAATGTTCAATTAATCGTAATTTAGATTTTTGCCATAATCGCTCAGCCCTACTGTTGCAGATAAGTTAACCAAAAATTTAGAAAAAAAAGTGTCAGCTTGGCTTGATGCCTCCTGCTGACCACAAAATGTCAAGAAACCAAAGTATCTGTTTTACCTCTATCTGCAAGGCCAGCCAGTCCTGCTTAATTCAGCAACAAACCTGCTTAACGAAGAGTATCTGTGGGTGGGTTTGCTTCCACTCTGCGTGCCTCCAATACCTCTGCCAGTTTCCACAGGACCCTGTCATGGTGCCACCAGTACTGGCCCTGGGTCAACGCTGACTTGCAGCATGATAAGATGTGCTGCAGGCTGGGGTTCTGGGCATTGCGGAGACCGCAGTTTCCTTCAAAACCAATACTAGAGCTGTATGTTTAAGGGGCTTGGGAGAACATTGTATGTGGACCAGATAAGTATGTTCAGTCTTGCTTGTGGGATCTTCCACACGTTGACCCATACCATGGTCCTGTTGGTGATTGCTTCCCAGCCTGTCCACTTCCTTTGCTTCTGTTGGCTCACAGCACTGAGTTTGTACATTTCATCCCTCATTCTGGTCACCAGAATTGGGGCCGTCCAAGGCAAACGAGCCAAAAACGAGGAAAGAGCACCAACTCTTTCCTCTCCTTGTTTGTGGCCTTGGACAACATCTTGGGAGCTTGGGGGATTGGCTTTCTGTACAGCTGGATAAGTTGAGTATCTTAGCTCAAACATGAGCCTCACCTTCTCTTGTTTGTAGCCCAGGTTGAGTGATATCAGTGGCAGTTGAAATGTGTTTCTTCCAAACAGGCCTACATTGGAGAGGCATCAAGGAAGACCCAGCCACTTGTAGATGTAGTTGTTAGCTTTTGAGTCTTTGATGCTGCTGTTGAGATCTCACACACACAGCTTCAGTGGCCACATCAGATGCTGGTACAGGGTGAACTAATAGCGCCAAACTTAGAATTTCCCTGGGAGGTGGCTGTGGTCTATTTTTCCCAGACCTTCAGAGAGCTGTGTCATGACAGAGAATGCTATGTGTTTGTCTGAGGGATCAGCAGTGTAAAGCCTTCTAAGACTTCTCACTGGCTTCTCTGCCAACATTTGGATCCTCTCCCCATCAGCAGAGAAGGAGATGTTATCATTCCTGGCTCCTTTCCTGATTGATAGGCTCCTTGGTTTGATCTTCATCCCCGCCCATGAGAGGAGCCTGGTTGTACAATCAGCTGTCAGCAGGAGTGTGGTGATATCATCTGTGTAACTCCTTAGGGCTGGTAGGCACTGTTCTGATGGGGATCTCACGCCTCGGACCATCTGTCCTCCACCATTTAGCATGATTTTGATGGCTGTGAATACTGTGAATAGGATGGGTGAGATCGAACAACCCATTGTTATGCCTTTTTTAAGTTGCTGCCATCCATTAGTGTGTTCCCTGGTTGTGTAGCAGATGTAGAAGTTAATAAAATAGGTGGAGACCAAGGTCTGAATGCAGGTTTGTATGTGGAAGAAGTTGAGAACAAAGGTGATGAGCTGGTGTGGGACAGATCTCTAGACATTTTCCAGAGCCAGCCAGACAACGTGGAGATCTGATTTCTTGCATTTTGCTGTTTGGATTTGTTCCCAGATCATGATCATCGTGTTTGACACAGCCAGGGGCCATGCGTCTTGCCAATACCAAAATCGAAATCCATCCTCCTGTCCTTTTCCATGAAGAGGCTGATGGTGGGGTCATTCAACCAATCCTTTGATTTCAATTCCGTCAGCAGTTCCTTTTCAATGGAAATTAAGGCCAAGTCTGACAAGTTTTTAACCAGAAACCGAAATCGAAGCTGGCAAAGAACGTGATGTATCCATCAGCACAATGGACAGTGTCATGGTCTACGATGTGCTCCAATACCTAGGAAGGTTACGTGGCTTTTATCTTATGGAAACAACTTTTGGACCTTTAATAAACACAGATTATTCACTTTTTTTCTTTAACATGAATAGCCTGGGCCTACTATCATTAGTCATTAGTTATTATTATTATTTATCCTACCTCTCCCAGTTCCCTGGTCTTCTCTGCCGCTGTGCACACCAAACAAGAATTGAAGCACCAGCGAGTAGGAGCTACTCGTGGAAGCCTACACCGGCAAACATTATCCAGCAGCTTGGTGCGCTTTGCTGAGCAGGTGAAAAAGGCAGCCAAGCGGGAGAGATGTGAAAAGAAGACCTTGCACTCTCTGATCTTGGAGGTTTCCTGTGCCATAACAAGATTTAGAATGTGGGCATAGCAGTAAACAAAGAGGGCCTGTGGAATGGTTTCTTTCACTTTCACTTGCGCCCTGTTCAAACCAGATGCCATGACTGCCACTCCATCGTAGCACTGGGCAACCACTTTGTCAACACAGCCACAGCCCTGGAAGAACTTCAGCAACCAAATAGCTATGGCCTCATCTGTCACATCATCATACTTGAAAAAACACTCTTTCACCCTATCGTCAGTGACATATTAAAGCACGCATGATATCTGGGCCATGTTGCTGATGTCTGTGGTTTTATCTAACATGACAGCCACAAAAGGTGTCGTCCTCACCTCCTCCTTCATGTGATCTGTTATGTCGCTGGCAACGGTGCTGATCACGTCATTCTGAATCTTTGATGATGTGCCACTGAACACTGTTGATGTGGCAAGGTGAGTGCGCAGGTCGTTGTCGTAGTTAGGGTTGCAAAGGGGTGGAAAATTTCTGGTAAATTTCCAGAAACTTTCCATGGGAAGTTAAGCTGGGGGATTTGGGAATTTTTTTTGTTTTAAGCAGACATGCGTGCCAACTAATGCAAATTTTAAAAGTGACATTTTTGACTTATTTTGAGATTTATTTTGAGTAGAACTTTAATATATCCTTGCATTGAACAACAAAACAAAAATCTAAATGTTGAATAAAGGAAACATATGTGTTATTCCCTCCCCCCCCATATACCATAGGTCAAATATACAGTGGTGGAAAAAAGTTTTCAGACACCCTTAAAATTTTACACAATCTCAAATATTATCATGAAATATTTGTGGAAAAATCTTTTTTGTGTTTCAAAAGGTGTGGCTGCATTAGACAGATACAAACAAATACAAATTATATTTTTTTGTTTATTGTTTACAAGAAAAACTAACAAAACTACATTTTTGACAGTTTAAATGTCAGTTCTCAACATTGTCAGTATCAAAGTCAACAAATAACAGAGAATGTATTCAAAACTGAACAAAAAATAAATAAGCCATCACATCATCAAATTAATATTTAGTAGTCCTGCCAATGGCACGTAGTAGAGCTCTAATCCTGGCTGGCATGTTCCTCACGAGCCTTTCACGCTGTTGAGGGGTAATCTTGTCCCATTCTTCTTGAATTACTGCTTTTAATTCTTCTAAATTCTTTGGTTTATGCTTTGAAACAGACCTTTTGATAATCCACCACAGATTTTCAATGGGGCTCATGTCCGGGGATTGAGCTGGCCACTCTAAGACCTGGATACTGTGCTCCTGCAGCCAAGTTCTACTGGTCTTGGATGTGTGGCAAGGGCTATTATCTTGTTGAAACATCCAGTTTTTACCTTGACGGAACAGTGCATGCGCAGATGGGAGCATGTGGGTTTCGAGAATGGTACAATACTTGGCAGAGTTCAATGTGCCATTACAGACAGTGAGATGACCAACACCAGCAGCACTCATTCATCCCAAAACCATGATACTGCCTCCACCATGCTTGACAGTAGGTACTGTACATGCTGGAGGTGATGCTTCGCCTGGCCTTCTGCGTACCCTCACATTAGTAGGAGGAAGATAAGCTGGAAACTGGACTCATCTGACCACAGAATCTTCTTCCAGTTCCTGGCTGTCCAGTTCTTGTGTGCCTGGGCTCAACGACGCCGGGCTAGCCTCTGTCTCTCATTGATCAGGGGCTTCTTGATAGCCTTGTAGGACCTTAAGCCATGATCTAAAAGTCGGCCACGTACAGTGCGGGTGGAACACTGGACACCAGTTTGACCACTGCTGCTGAAGCTCCTGTGATCTGGCGGCAGCTGTACCCTTCCTGGCTGAGAATCTTTATCTTCAGGCGTGTTTCCTGCGTTAGGTTCCTTGTTTTAGCCATTTTTGTGTCTGAAGAACTTTCAAATGTGCTGCTTTATATAGACACGAAGCTTGGCAACAAAAATTGTGTCTTTTAATAAAAAGAACGACCTTCATCACTGGTACCAAAATGACCCAATACTCAAAATTTCTTATGTATTTTTATGGAACCAATCAATTTTAAGTTTTTAATGGCTTTTTTGGGATTTGTGTAGTATTTTGGCTGTGACTGTACTAAAAGAAATTGCACTTGAAGACCTAAGAGTGATTCTTAATGCAATATTTCACAAATGCATGGGGTGTCCGAAAACTTTTTTCCACCACTGTATTTATCCCAGTATCAGCAAAACATATTTGACTGGATGTCGTCCGTGGGCTCAAATGTAGACCGAGTCGTGTGGCTTCAGTAGTCCCGCTGCAGTCTGCAGGATTCTAGAAATTATCTGCATGGGATGGACGAATGCACAGTGCAGGGTAGAAATTCAGCTGAATTTGCATTATATCTGTTTGTTTTTACATTTTTTTAAAAAATGGTTAATAAGTTAGCTAGCTAGCTTATTTAGCTAGCTAACTTATTTCCCTTTTTTTGCCAGCTTGTGATTCGCCTAGGGGACAGCAGGCGGAAGTTGTCATAAAGTTTGCAGTGACAAAGCCAACCCATTCAAAGGGAAAATATGATTGTTCAAATTTATTGGAAGGTTCCTGGTTCAATCTCCGGCTCCTCAAGAGTGTGTTGAAGTGTCCTTGAGCAAGATACTGAACCCCTCACTGCTCCTGATCCTGACAGCTAGGCATCTTGCATGACAGCCTCTGCCATCAGTGTGTGAATGTGTGTGTGTGAATGGGTGAATATGAGGAAAACATTGTAAAGTGCTTTGAATGGTGAAATATTGTTTACTACCAAACTGCCTATTGTTTATTACCAAATATTGTTTTTAGAATATCTTAGGCCCTCTCTGAGGGTCTAGAGGGCCGTGTCTGTTCCCCTCTGCCTAAAGTGGCCCTGAAAGAAACTTGCTCAAGCTTTCTCCTTTCTGCCCCTGTGTTTACAAATCCTTTCAGCTCTCCTCAGATTCACAAGCCTGGATTTTAATTTGCCCCAGCAAGATTTCAGACCCTCTTTCTTCTGGTGTTCGATTTTCCTCCATGCCTTCCGGAGAAGCTGAAATAATGCTGAAATAAATTGAATGAATGAATGAATGAATGAATGAATGAATGAATAAATAAATAAACAGTACAGTTTGACTGATATGGTTGTTTGAAGGCTGATACTGATATTTTTGGAAAATTCCAGTGGCCGATATTTTGGAATAATATTGAGTGTCTTTATATTTGACCTTTTTCGTGCAAGTTCAGTGTTTTCCCTAGATTTGCATCCTTGTCAAGGGGGAAAAGATTCTGAAACTTCATTATGCAGGTGGTTTTAGAATTTATTTTATATTTACTCATACATCCTTAATGGTCAGTGTGCAGCCTTGTGTTAATTCTTTCAGTTGTACTTTATACTTTAAAAAGCAGCTTTTTCTTACACTTGAGTGCTAACATTTGTTTTGAAAAGTGATATATAAATACACGTATTTGGTACTGGTGCTAACCATGTTGTGTTTCTGTTCGGTTCCAGTCAGCTCCGCTTAAGATGATGGAGAGGTCCATCTTTAGCGCCAAGTACATCTTTGTGGAGAATCTTCATAGAAGGTATTATCTGGGAGACTAAGCATGTTATGGCCATTTTGGTGTGTTTTTTTTTTTTTTTTTTTTTTTTTTTCTCCAGTGTTACATATAAATCACTGTCAATGAATTTCTGTCAAACCTTGTTTTAGGAAACTGGAGAGACTATGGATTAGTCTCCATGTATTTTTTTCATGTCTTTATCCTTATATTACCATAAGTGTCTCAGACACTACTGATTGTATTCTCATGAAACTTAGTGGAATGATACAGAACACCAGGGGCGAAAATCCCATTTCATTATTGGGGGGGGACAATAAACAGCAAAATTTCAGAGAGTAATTGTTGGGGGGACATGAAAAAATTGCTGTCTGGCACAACTGTACCTCCCTCTTTCTCTCTTACGCTCCTTTGAAACTTGCCATACAGTGTTGAGCCCTCAGCATGTTCATATGTTTTAAATAATGCTATTAAAAGCAATAATTCTGTAGCCAAATTTCTTTACTCACTGTTCTATTTCCACTACAGTCCATCAAAGTAGCTTTACAAGAACTAGAAACTCAAAATAAGCTCTAAAACTACAGGAAATACCTTGAATAATCCAACTATATCAAACTATTCTTCAAAAAAAATTGATTGTTGTGTCAAAGCAAGATATGGCATCAAACAGTGACATAGAGTATATGTTTGAGCTGTACACTGTCCCTTTTAGATCAAATAAGAAAATGAAATGAAACTATGCCACATTATAACTTAAAATGCAAAAAATAGATATCTATCTAGAGACAAACTCAAAATATCAGTAAAATCTGAACTATTTCTGACATTAATATCCTGACAGACTTTTTGAAAGAATAAAAAGCTCAGTATTGCTCCTCCTGTGGTCTGTCCTCTCTCTCCCTCACTGTCCTGCACTCACTTGAGGTTGGAAACAATGGTTCTCTCGGTGATCCCGAATAATTTCCAAATTATGGCACTTTTCCTCAGAGTCGAGATTCCAACTTCTCCAAGCTGCTATCCATCTGGCATAAAAGTCCAGGAATTTCTTCCTGCTTGCAAACTAATTCACAAATCAATTCGCATAACGCATGAGTCTGAGTGTTGTTAGCTCGGCCCAAACCTTCTGTGGCTGGCAGCTTCTCCAGAGCCAAAAGCGCTGCCAACACCCTCTGAACTTTGCGATAAATCAGGAATCCGCCAGCACCAAACAGCAGCAATTGAACCGGATACTAATGAAGGTGCCAGTGTGTCTTCTGCAACTGTCGCTGCTGCAGTATGTACAGCAATTCAATTCAACTGTAAATAGTTTAAAAAAAAAATTGTATTTTATAATATATTTTTGTAGCACTATGTAGAGTGAATAAATAGACATATTTATATAATAAACATATATAAATAAAAAAATATAACACATGTTTTTCTTTTACATTAGTAATTCATTTTTACATTATTGTTGGTAATAAATTAATTTAAGCAACAAAAAAATCTGAAGAGCCGCTTGGGAGCCAAAAGAGCCGGCTCTTTTAAGTGAGCCGAGCCAAAAGAGCCGGTTCTCTAAAAAGAGCCGGAATTCCCATCACTACTGAAAATTACCGAGCTGCCGAGCTTCTGTTTTTGGCTATACATATAACTTAAGAAAGGACAAAAATGGGGAAATAGAACACTTTTTTAAAGATTATTTTTAGCACTTCTGTTTCATTTGACAGTCACAGTAGAGAGAGACAAAAGCAGGGGAGAGAAAGTGGATGACATGCAGCAAATGGTCTGAAGTCAGATTCGAACCCAGAATGCTGCAATCAGGGCTCAGCCTTAACACATGATACATGCTCTTATCCAGTGAGATACCGGGGTGCCACAAAGCTGCCCAGTTTTGACAAAGATAGGCTCTTCCTCAGGGCGTGGCTGGAAGGAGAAGTCAGAGTAGAAAGTCATGATTCTTATGTAGCACTGCCACATAAGGCAGAATAGGGTTTACTTATTTCATTGCCCAGGTAAACTGCTATTAAAAAATGTCAGCTCTGTAATATGTTTTTGTATTGCTTTTGTTTTTTGACTATCAGCTGACTCACCAAATTGGTCACAGCTGAGATGTACGGGGGGTTTAAGAGGACACAGAAGTGTCAGGCGCAAAAACTAAAAAGCCCTGGGAGTCTGTGGGACACCAGGTTGAAAATTTGTTGCTAATGAAAGTGCACTAATTGATTTCACATGGAAACAGTGTATCGCTTCAATCACCGAAGACACTGGATTTTGTGCTGGAGAGCAGATGAGTCCATCGAGCCGGCGTGAGAGTTCAGATTTTTTTTTCTCTTTTCCTGGACTAACTGAACGGAGACACCTTTTTTAAAGTTATTGTTTTGGATCTTTATTGTGCCCCTACCCAGGACTTGGTTGGGGAGCATGGAAGCGGACATTAATTGATGCTTTGTGGGACTTGGCTCTTTTGCCGTGTGATGCGGATGATGGACAGTGAAACACGGCTGGCGTTTCACTGACAGACTTTCAGAATTGCATGTCATATTGTGTGTTGCAGAGATTGTTTGTTTTTTTGTTTTTGTTTTTTTTTACTAATGAAAAATGTACAATCACAGTAAGCTCAGATCTGTCTGTCATTTATCACCAAATTCAATATAATGAAGACCAAACATATCAATTAACCTGTTAATCATAATTATCCCTTGTTATTTTGGTAATAATCACTATACATTTAGTTTGATTGTTACACCTGATACAGGCAAATGCTGATTGGTCAAGCCTAAGCATAGGGTGTCATGCTTATCATTTTTATGTTGATTGTTTTTCAGTGGGAAGATGCCAGAGGCGGACTATGCTGTTCTCAGTGAGTGGTTTGATTGGATCACAGCTAACTTATCCATTACTGTTGATCTGATTGGTGAGTAAACAGGAAGCAGAAGTAAATGCAACAGATTTTTGCAGATTTAAAGTGATAATGGAAATACTCTTTTTACCTCGGAGTTTCTCAACCAGTGGGCTGTGGCCACAAAATTCCTAGAAGAATTATTCTTGTAGAATTAAGCATTATTACACTCGAGGGTGTGCTTGACCGTCATTATTGTCACGACAGTGATGCGGCCAGGAACGAGGCGCTCGAGTGTAATAATGCAATTAAACAACTATTACCAACAAAATAAAATGTATAATAAAATGTATTCATACTGTGAGCATTTCGCTCTCAAAATATAAAAGTTTTTTGCTAGTATTCTCTCCGTTTCAGTGGAAAACATGAGATCTGACATTAACTAGTCCTTGTCAGCAGCCAACTTGTTCTTATCATGTTTTCCTGACATCGTGATTCCCAAAACTGACAAAATACCACACATCAACAAAAAACTGCTTTGCTAGCTCAATCATGTTGTTACTAGAATATCTGCTGGAAAAAATAATTTTTTCATGGACTCATAGTTATACTTCTGCCGACTTCTCAACCATTTTTAGTCTAACAGGTGCCGTGACAGCGACTCACCAACACAACTGATCTTTATCTACAACCAACTTATAGTAACAGTTATATTTAAATATAGGCTACTGCTACTTGCCAGAAAAAACATCTATCTTTTCATAAACTGACTGGCAGATGTTTTATTTCAGCTGGGAGTGTGTCACTCCAATTTAACGTCAGCTCCGATTAATGTGGCTAAGCAGCAAAAATAACAAAAGTAACCAGTAACATTAAGGCTGAACAGAGTTATAGAATTTCAAGGCTAACAAAGTTGACAGCGGCTTTTGATGCGGGTTTCAGTGAAACCATGGCAACAACTTGTTGTCATGGAAACAAGAAAGGCAATAAGATATAGGCGGAGTAATATTTTCATTGATGAGGTATTTTTCATATGAGCACGGCTACCCATGCTGTCATGCTCATTTGAGAACGTTCTAAATGTCTGATTGACCAATCAGATTGCTCAGTTGGATCTCAATGTTGTGTATGCGACAATCCTGCATGGGTCCAAATGGGCATGGGCCCTAATGGGCATGGGCCCTAAACTTAATACTGCACCTAACCCATTACCCACTATTTTCTTTAAATCAGCTCTGGACCTGACCTGCATCTGTTATCAAATACATCAATCCATCTTCTGTTTTAAAAGGTTATTTTGACTTCCTGTTGGCTAAACAGGGTAGCCACTTAACGTCATTCTCCCACTCTGTCGTCACACTGAATTTCTCCTGTAAAAAAACTCACTGCTGGGATCTTTTGTGTAATGACAATAAAGAAAGTCTAAGTCTAAGTCTAAGTATGTCAGAGGATGTGATGTCAACAGTCTCATCCATCCACTTCATCCATGCTGATGAAAATCAATGTGTGGCTTTGATCACATTCACTTTTTTTTTCCGAGCCGGATGGTATTCAAGGAGGCAAGGTAGCATATCACAATTTAAAAATCATAGGCAATAAGTTGGGTTGTTGTTGGGATGACCTGGTTTTTGAATCTGGGGCCTATTCTATCAAGCTGGCTAACGGGATAGCCTGGCTTATTTCGATAAGCCTCGCTAATTTAAGTGAGAGTTCCGTTCCATCAAAGTGGCTTGTATGAGTTGCAGCTCAGTAACCATGGTAACTTAGTCAGCAGAACTAGCCTGCTCCGTGGCGGCTTACGGTCAAGCTTAGCTCAGCTGCCTGTCAAAGAATGTCCGACGGACGGAAGCAGAGCCCCAAATGACGGTCCCGTCATGTATATTGTTTCCATGGCATCACATATTCAATTCAATTAAATTCATATTTAATTATGTAGCACCATGTCCGAATCGGAAATATAAGTTCAGACTTATTGAATGTACGTGTTTACTTAATAAAAATAAACGTAATGAAAATCATGTGTTACCACTGTCAGTCTCCGAAATCAACCGAATAAACAATCAATTACTCAATCAAAAAATCAAAAAGACGTCTTATTTTATTTCCCACCCGCAATTTGCAATGATCTGCCTCTGTTCTGCCCGAAGCCCCCTCTGTTCCCTCTGTAAGTGGGCGCCCCCGGTCGCAGCTGAGCGCCAGCTCCTCCGCAGGGGTGAGGTCCTCAGCTGGAGGACCCCCACCAGTAGCAGTTGCCTCCATTCTTTTTCTGGTGGCTACAATGGTACATATTTTCAGCTCAACTAATATTTTAACAAATACATTTCACATTTCATTATAGGCTACTTACCACTCTGGAAAATATTTTTATCTTATTTTCACCTGATGGCCGGTTCTTTTTTCGCTATTCAAATTGCTTCTGTTGAGATGTAGAAGAGAAGAATTAATATAGGCCAAGGGATACTCGGCACACACACACACACACACACACACACACACACACACACACACTCACAGTTAGGCTGATTGAAAGTAAATGCATTGCAGTTATATCGGTTCTCCTAAGATAGCCTATACTATTATTTTAAACATCTGATATAATCTAGCCTAGCCTACTATAATATCGTCACAGTCTTACAGTATCTAGTGATCTGAATGTTCAATTCAATTAGCCTACCGTATTCATCCGAATATAAGACGATATTTTTTCCATTGAAAAAACGCCCTCGCCTAATATTGGGGGTCTAAGCAAATACTCATGTATTGTACTTGCATATGTAAACCAGTAGGTAGCCTCGCCTGATGCCGCAATTACCAGCGAATGGTGTCATTGTCCGTTGTGCTGCTGCAGCCGCGTATGAACAAAAGTGGATTTATAATGAAAGGTATACACTACTCACAAAAAGTTAGGGATATTTGGCTTTCGGGTGAAATTTACGGAAAATGTAAAAAGTTCACGCTACAGTGATATTATATCATGAAAGTAGGGCATTTAAGTAGAAGCATACACTGGTGATTTCCTCATCTCAAACAATGTCTTGAAACAAAAGCCAACAACAGTGGTGGGTATACCACAACAAAAAATGTCAGTGTCAATAACTTGTCATGTGCCCTTGAGCATCAATTACAGCTTGACAGCGACGTCTCATGCTGTTCACAAGTCGACTTATTGTCTGCTGAGGCATGGCATCCCACTCTTCTTGAAGGGCGGCCCTCAGGACATTGAGGTTCTGGGGTACAGAGCTCCGAGCCTCTACACGGCCACTCAGCTGATCCCATAGGTTTTCTATGGGATTCAGGTCTGGAGAAAGTGCAGGCCACTCCATTTGAGGTACCCCAGTCTCCAGCAGCCGTTCCCTAATGATACGACCTCGATGAGCTGGAGCATTGTCGTCCATGAAGATGAAATTGGGCCTGTGTTGTTCATGCAGGGGCACAATGACTGGATTAATGATGTTATTCAGGTGGTATGGGCTTGTCACTGAACCATTCACAAAGTGTAGGGCAGTTCTGTACTGACTAGACACACCTGCCCACACAGTAACCACCAAAGGCTCATCTGGTGACAACAGTGGCTGATGCATAGCGCTCTCCTTGACGTCTCCAACATCGTTGACGGCCATCATTTCTGCTCAACATGAATCGGCTTTCATCAGAGAACAGCACTGAGGCCCACTGGTCCCTCGTCCAGCGTAAATGCTCCCTGGCCCATGCAAGACAATGACACCTGTGCCTGGTGGTGTGGTCAGGTACCCTTGCAGGTCGTCTAGCACGCAGACCATGCTGATGTAAACGGTTTCGAATGGTCTGACGTGACACTTGGGTGCCTCTCACCTCCCTTAAATGTGCCTGGAGTTGAGTGGCATTCATCATCCGGTTCCGCAGGGCACTGTTCACAATGAAGCGGTCATCAGTGTGGGATGTGGCCAAAGGACGTCCACTTCTATGCCTTTCTGTGTACTGTAAGTTGCTGTTCTCTAACAAGGAGTTTAACGGCAAAATTCACATCAGGTGTTTGAAGCTCCAGCTCATCGAGGTCGTATCATTAGGGAACGGCTGCTGGAGACTGGGGTACCTCAAATGGAGTGGCCTGCACTTTCTCAGACCTGAATCCCATAGAAAACCTATGGGATCAGCTGAGTCGCCCTGTAGAGGCTCGGAGCTCTGTACCCCAGAACCTCAATGTCCTGAGGGCCGCCCTTCAAGAAGAGTGGGATGCCATGCCTCAGCAGACAATAAGTCGACTTGTGAACAGCATGAGACGTCGTTGTCAAGCTGTAATTGATGCTCAAGGGCACATGACAAGTTATTGACACTGACATTTTTTGTTGTGGTATATCCACCACTGTTGTTGGCTTTTGTTTCAAGAAATTGTTTGAGATGAGGAAATCACCAGTGTATGCTTCTACTTAAATGCCCTACTTTCATGATATAATATCACTGTAGCGTGAACTTTTTACATTTTCCATAAATTTCACCCAAAAGCCAAATATCCCTAACTTTTTGTGAGTAGTGTATTTACCTATCAGAAAACTGAAACAATAGTATGATCATGAGAATGCATACATTTATGGAAGTGATTTAGAATTGTATAGGATAAGATTCGCGATCCTTACGTGAATTGTTTTTTTAACCCACCCCTAGAAGGTGCAGAATGCTTTTTGGTGATGCATGGCATTACATCTTGTGCTGAATGGTAGAAAATTCAGTATCATAAGGGGATATTGTAGTACAAACCTCCAGACAAGCTACCTTGCAGACAGGAAAATGTTTATTTTCAGTTCAGTTGCTATTTGTGCTGGTGGAGCCAAGTAAATGATCAAATACTCTGCTCTGGCTCATTAACGTTACTTGATTAATGGCAGTGTTTGTAGTACTGTTGCATAAAAGCAATATCACATTTGCATTTGAAGGTCATAACAGCACTTCCTCTTGTGTGACATCACATAAAAAGGCATGCATATGTGTTTATGTGTATATATTAACAATTCTCTCTCTCTCTCTCTCTCTCTCTCTCTCTCTCTCTCTCTCTCTCTCTCTCTCTCTCTCTCTCTCTCTCTCTCTCTCTCTCTCTCTCTCTCTCTCTCTCTCTCTCTCTCTCTCTCTCTCTCTCTCTCTGGCCCCAGTCTACTTACAGACATCACCCAAGACTTGCTATGAGAGGTTGAAGCAGAGATGCAGAGAGGAAGAGAAAGTCATTCCTTTGGTGAGAACACAGGGTTTTAGTTCATGGAATAAACATCCTGTCAGTGACATCAAATGAAAATGTGGGACATGCAGTTTTATCCCTTTGGTACAGAAATTATTAAATCTTTTTTTTTTTTTTTTTTTTACTTGTGAAGAAGTATAAAATGATGTCATAGGTTCAGTATAAAATGTTAAAGTTTAAATATCATGGAGTTAACAATTTGTCCACTGCAGGATTATGCACCAACAGTATAAAAGGGGAGACAAGGTTTGGATTGACAGGGAGTTGTTTGGCTTTTTCATTTTCCTGTCACTTGTCAATGTTCTTTGACCTAAGTTAGCTAAGCAGTTAGCCACATCATGTGTTTTACCAGTTCACTTCCTGCTTGTGTATGGGCGGTGTGGCTCAGGCGGTAGAGCGGTTGTCTGATAATCAGAGGGTTCCCGGTTCAATCCCTGGCTCCTCCAGAGTGTGTCGAAGTGCCCTTGAGCAAGATACCGAACCCCAGCACCTTGCATGGGTTAGGGTTAGGCTTAATGCCATCAGTGTGTGAATGTGTGTGAATGGGTGAATGTGAGGCAAACATTGTAAAGCGCTTCGAGTGGTCAGTAGACGAGAAAAGCGCTATAGAAATGCAGTCCATTTATAGAAATGCAGTCCAGTGTCTTTGTCTTTACAATTTTCATTTTTTTCTTGTAACTGTTGCCACTGATGACTGGCAGTAAAAATACACTTTCAAAATAAAAAAGTTGGGTGCATTGGCATTTAAAAAATGAGATTGTTAATACAAGACCAATGGCTGACATGAGACTCCTTCACTTGGTGGCTGGACTCAGCTTCAGGGATTTGGTGAAGAGGTCAGACAGCTGTGAGGATCACAGACTAGAGCCGCCTCTCCTCCACATTGACAGACGCTAGTTGGGGAGATTCAGACATGAAGTTAGGATGCCTCCAGGGCACCTCCTTGTGGAGGTGTTCCAGGCATATCCACCTGCAGGGAGACCCTGGGCAGACCCAGAAGCTGTTGAAAGGCTGGGCTACTCCAGCTGTCTGTAGAACGCCTCAGGATCCCCCAGGAGGAGCTGGCAGATGTTGTTAGGCAAAAGGATGTCTGGACCACTCTCTTCAGTCTGCTACAGTGGATAATGGATGGATGGATGAACTGATACTATTCATACACCATTTATACAAATCTGACTAATTTGTTGCCATTTGGCATAGACAGTAAGTTCATTTCAAACCTTTGATTTTTACTTGCATCCTATTTGTGTCTCTGCTAGGAGTATCTGGAATCTGTACACCAGCTGCATGAGGACTGGCTCATCAACCAAACCTCTTTCCCTCTTCCTGCTCCTGTCTTAGTGAGTAATCAGTCACATCATTGCATCCACTCATGGGCTTTTTTGTATGCTGTGGTAGCAAAGTATGCATTTTGTGGCAGGAAAGTATCATGCATGAGGAAACTAGTGCATGACATGTCACTGTGGTGGAGGGCCATAAACAGTGTTTAAAATGAAGGTAATAGTTAAAGCCCTTTTCTTAATCTTGATGTTTTAGAGGTGTAACGTTTGACCAATACAGTTTTTTATGAAGTCTACAACATCCCTCCAGTCTGCATATTGTCAGTCTTAGAGTCCATCAGTCCTCAGTGTTCTCAACAGGTTTTTGTTCCAGTGACTCATCTTGTTTTTAGTCTATATAAATGATGCATTTTTAAATGCCTGATGCATCTAAATGTATTCACTCCCAATAGAGTTACAGTAAAGTAATTATAGTGTGCGGTGGTTAATTTTTGTCTTCACTGAAGTGTTCCTGTGATGACCAGCACCTGATTACAAGTACTGGCTGTGCACAGGGAGTTCTGTTCACTGAACTAAATATATATTTAATTTTGCATGTCATGCTAAGTTAATAAATCAATAAAGTCAACTAAACTCAGTTTACTGTAGTGGGTGAAATCAGTTTGAAAGTTGCTGACTGAACTCAGTCTAGCTTTAAAACAAACATTTTGTTAAAATGTGGTCACTTATTAATTGCTTTGTTGACACAAATGAAATCTCTGTATATTTCATCTACTCTTAATTGTGTAATTAAACAGTATTTCTGTATCCAGGTGATCCCTGCCGACCACGACCTCCAGAAAATGCTGCACCAATATGAGCAAAACCGAGACAAGATCCTTGCAGCTAGCCACCTCTGACATCTCCAATACAGACACACACAAACACACCCAGACATCCAGACCGAAAATGACTTGGAAGCTCTAGGAAACCTCTTCATGTTACTAGGAAACCTCTTCATGTTACTAGGAAACCTCTTCATGTTACTAACATTTTAGCCTACAGGATTTTAGTAGTTTAATTGATGTTTCTGGAAGCAGACAAGGTTTTCATAGGTAGATTTTGATTACAATAGTATTTGGCACTCCAGACGAACGGAGGGCCATTTGTCTGTCCATTCATTTGTCTCTCATGAGCGATTTGTGAGATGCTGGCTTGTTTTGGATGAAACATGGAGAATAATGGCCTCTAACACTGCCATTAAGCTTCATCTGAATATCTTGGACACTGATGGGTCAAATTTGATGAACCTTTGTGGAATGATGTAGCCTGCATCCTGCCCTCATAAATTGCCATGCCCACATTTTTGAAGTACGCGGTTATTCCTGAGGTCTGGAACTGCTCTCATTCCCACAGGTAGATTTGACTGGAATCTGTGCGAGATGCCTGATTGGCTGGTCAGCAGATTCTCTGATCATGCCTTCACAGTGAGCAGGGAGAAGTAAACAAACATAGCGGCTGTGAAGAGTTGTGGTGGCGTGGCTCAGTTTTTTTTTCCTCATAAATTTATCGGTTTGATCCCCGGCTCCTCCAGAGTGTGTCAAAGTGTCCTTCAGCAAGATACTGAACCCCTCACCGCTCCTGATGGACAGCTAGGCACCTTGTCATGGTATCGATAAACTAAAAAGCGAAAATTAAGTCAGTGAAAAATCGTCACTGATAGAGACTCCAGTTAAGCCAGACCCCGCTTAATTACAGCATGATTCATGGAGTCTTGAAACCAGGCTAGGAATGATACATTGTTACATTGATATTCAGTATCCGCAAAATGAAATTGATTGTCCACCACAGGACACCACGAGACACGATGCCAGTCCTTCAGGATCTCTCATGGATCTGGGGAGCAGATTTTCAGCACCACTGACAAAAACCAGTGGAAATATTAAAACACACAAAAGCAACGAGAATACTGAGTAATGAGGTTAAGGCAGGAAAAAAAACATTTGCGTGTGTGAGACTGAATACTCAAAAACCCCAGTCTACATGTGGTAACTCAGTAAGCAGTCTTTTCTTGGACCGTTAATTAATAAAAAGCATTCTGTGACACCCATCTAGAATAGATAGTGAAGTTTTTATTCTCCTTTGTGTTGTAAGCCTACATTGCGTGTTTATCCTCTTTTCATCCACATATGCAGATAAAAAATAGAAACATAACAGCCATTATAGATTGCAGTTGTTATGTTAGTGTGTGTGTTGCCTAAATGTTGGGACCATTTTGTCAGCAGCATCAATAGTAGGCTACAAAGTCCATCACCAATCATGGCTTTTCTTTCAGTTCAGCCATGGTTAAAATACTATTGCAACATAGTAGTAGAATAGTCAGATATTCAGACTGAATGTCCATTCTGTCTCCACTCCATTATTCAGTCTGCGATTGTGCTCACCAATTTCTATAGGCGGAGAGATTTGAATCCCACTTACAAATCACTAGACTGCTGTGTCCTGCTGCTGACAGACTTTTCAGTCGACACAGTAGGTGCTTCAGTCAGTTTGCACCACTGCTGCGAGTCATCAGTTAACAGCTTCAGCCACCAATAATCTTCAGTCAGTACCAACTCAGCTTGTTGGTCAGTGGGGTCGTAACAAATGAAAGAGGTTTATATTGCCAAAAAGCAAATGAAAAACGTGTGAAACTAGTGTGAAACCAGTCTAGTGGTAGAATAGTAGAGGTTGAAACATTTTATAGCCACGGTGCATTCTGGGGAGATGCTGAACCTGCATTTAGTTTATAGATATCACACACATGTAATTTGCTGCTAGAGAGCGCTAGAGAAGTCTAGAACTGTCCAACAAAAAGCCAAAAGAGGGTTGTAATAACATTGTATATTAATTTGTATATTAATGTCACTGCACCACTGAAGAGTTAAGTTGCGCAGAGTTAAGTTATGACATAGTTTCTCTGATGGTGGGATGTTCCCACTGCTTAGTATTCAGTCCCATTACCAATAACACATGGCAATGTAACTACCTCACTGGTTAGGTCTATCTTGGTCACTTGGACAGTCCATACAGCCACTGTGGTCTCTTATGTTTTTTTTTTTTTTTTTTTTTAGTGTTACATATTGCTCTTTTTTTTTTTATTTTTATCTTTTACAAATGTAATGGGATCACAATAAATATACTGTATGTTCATATACAGACAAGATCTGAGTTTCTGTTGTGAAAATACAGGTAAATCCATCCAGCTGTAATAGTTTACATGGGACCACTGCTTGAAAAGAGAGATTTTGGTCTTATTTTTATTCCTTGAATACCAGTCACATTATTTTCCTGAGTCTAATAGCTTGTAGCTATCTGACTCACGTTTTTGTCGCAAGACGCAGGAATCTTTTTCCTCCACTGTGTTTGGTGAAAATATTAGCAGACCTTTTAAAAACCTTCTTGTCCAGTAACTCTTACTCCACAGTAGGAAAATGAAGTGTAATAATGTTGTTTGACATTTTTTGCAGTATCTGTCTCTGCTTTTTTACATTTTAGCTTTGACTGTTTGATCTGTTGATTTATAACCATGAATAGAGGCATCTGAGGGAGAACTGTAAAATAGAAAAAGGGAGAAAAGTATGGTGTTTCTCTTGTTTGGTGTGCTAAATGATCAAAAATACAGGCTTTAGGACCAAAAATGTCCAGTCAGTCAGTTCAACCCAACAAAAGTGATAACTCCTGCTGACTGATTAACAACTGGTTAACAGTCTTACATTTGTCAGCTGTCCCCATTATGAACCTGGAAATAGTTTCTTTCTTATGTCTGTCTGTCTGTTATTTTCTAAGGAATGGATGCAAATCTAGTAGGGTTGCAGACAAGCCCTCAAATAGGCCTTTCTGCAAACAAGTAACTCTTTATGACCAACTGCAAAAATAAATAGCATTCGCTGTAGGACTACTCCTCCAAGGTGGCCTTGCTACTCAAAGGACCATCCCAGTGATTTTGTATGTTTAGCCTAATATCTACAAAATGTATATATTTCCGCTTATCTTCTTCCAAAGCAAGCAGTCATGTTTTTGTATTCTGTCAGCAATATTACATTAGTTTTCCTAAAAGCAGCAGCACTGTCCCTCCACCGGAAAGTAGTCCCCAGGGAAATGTTTGCTTTGTGCAGCAAATCATCAGCTCAGCTGACAATGACAACCATATACTGTGGGTGTGAAATCTTTTGCAGCCCTGCATGATTTGCAGAATAATTTGTTGCAATGTAAAATGCAGGTGAATTGTAGTAAACAGGCCAAATATTCAAAATCACTGATGTGGTCCTTTAAATGATACTGATGCTTTGATATGTTGTATGAACTTCTATCATCTGTTTTGACAAAAAAATGCATGTTAATTCATGTACCCAGGGAAATGATTACTTTGCAAATTACCAGTTCAGTGGCTAATGAATGATGATGTTGTGTAACATAATGATGTGGATGTTTCAACCAAAAATTTATATCAAATCAAATCAAGTAAAAATCTTCTTACTAAACCCCATAGTATAAGAAAAAAAAATTCCAAGTTTTTTTCATGTTCTGACTTTACAGTCTCAGAATTTTTAATTTTTTTTTCTCATAAATTTCCTGGAAAATTACCATTTAAATCTCCAACTTTAATCTCCAACTCTTACAACTTTAATCTTGGTAATTCTGAGTTTTTTCTCATAACATACCCCCCCACCCACCCACCCTCCGCTCAGTATTTCTTTTTCGCCCTACAACGTTGTTGTTGTTGTTGTTGTTGTTGTTTTTTTTAATTATGTTATTGAGTTATCTTGATAAGTGTAGTTGGGTTAAGTGTAGCGCTCCGGTTATTTGGTACAGATTAATTGAATTTTTTAATGTTTTTAATGTTTCATGCCCATTTGGCTCTAGACCTGACAGTCTAACCATCTTGGTGAAATAAGCTTTGTTATTTACTTGACTGACTGTACATGGAGGGATGCTTTTAGTGTGTCAGTGCCTAGCAGCAGATACGTTGTTTTACTTTGGTTTGATGTTCAGATGTTTGATGTCAATAACAGCTTTCTTTTTAAAAGCTTTTTTTGCCCTGCTGTGGGCTAATTAAACAGAAAAAATGAATGAACTTCTTTATTGCTTTGTCCTTTTTGCCTCAGCAAATGTCCATTTACAATCCTGGACAATGCGAAATGTGGGTTAATTGTAGTAAAAGGCCAAATATTCAAAATCACTGATGTGGTCCATTTAATGATACCAATGCTTTGATATTTTTTATGAACATGTATTGTCTGTTTTAGACAAAAGGGCATATTAATTCATGTCACTTTATATCAGTTGAGCAAAGTCAATGAAAAATAGATAAAGAGTAAAGACTGTGGCCATTATTTCTTAAATTGGTATAAATTTTCTCATGAAGGGACTCAACAGAAGATGTAGCCAAGCATGTGGTTTAATAAGTGATGGGCCAACAAGAGAAGCAGGACAGAAATTCAAACATTTGTAAATGAGTGTAATAAGCATGCAAATATACATTAAGCGTAATCTAACCTAGGACCATAGGCGTATGGCACCTATCCCGTAATGCCATGTGCAGGTCTTTACTGTGCACAGCTGAACTGTCTAATACACAAGTTAAACAGAGCATTCTGTTTTAGGATAGATTTCTACTTGGAAAAGCAAACTATTCTCAGATTACAACTTCTTTTTCTCACACACTTTTATCTCTATAGAGCATATTCACTTTATTCCCTGAGCATAAGCGTGAGAGCATTAGACCTACAGAATTCACATTACAGGGCCTTATAAGCGTGCTCCTACACAGAATGAGAGGACACTGAAAATCTGATACAACCTGCTGCAGTAAGGCTGACGTGGATTCAAAGCAGAGACTAATATACAGTACAACCCTGCCTGGCAAGATCAGTACAGTGATGAGTGATCAATACCAGGCCAGTTCATGAGGCCTGATAGTGCTGGAAAACATTTACATATGTTTCCCAGTGAGGACAGAAAAGCCTGAAAAACCTATTTCAGGTGTCAAGGAGGATAACCGTCAGTTTAATTCTAATGAAAAAATAGTTCTTTAAAAAAAATTCATCATATGTCCATAATGGCATTAAAATGGCAATAGTATCTTCTGTAAAAATGCTGTCAGAAGTAGGCTGCTAAAGTTCAATGGGGTGCTGATGTCATTGCAACAGAACACTAAAGTCTCTATGAAATGACCCCACATGACTTCTACTTCTTTTAAGACAGAATCTCATAATTAGTGACATCATTCTGCAATAGTGGGTCTGAATTAAAATTTCAAATCTTTAAACACCCTCTCGCATTCACCTGTCCTGTCAAATAAAACTGTTTCTCCCCCAAACTGATATCCTGTTGGTTTACACTTGTGAATGATCCTTTCCTGGGAGAGAGACAATTTTATTTGAAGGGATGGGGATTTTACCAACTTGCATCCATGCTACTTCTTCTTGTGCTCCACTATAATATAGCTCTGTGCCAAGTGCTCATCCTCTCCCCCTCCTCTTTCCCCATCTCTTTCATGTCTTTTTTCTCCTTCCCATCCCACTATGCCAGCTCCTCCTTTACAGGTTTGACAGTCTGATACATTGCAGATGGTTTGCAGTGAGGGGTGACACAATGTGGGCTGCTTCTGCTGCTTCAAAATCCCTCCATCCAGCTGAGAGGTGCCATGGCCTAGTAGCACTTGAGGTGGATTCTCCTCCACTGTGTTTCTCAACTTATGCAGAACCTGCACCTCCTCCTCATCACCTTCATTTGCCTCCTTCTCTTGCTTCCTCATCTCCTCATCTCTTTTTTCTTCCTCTTGTTTGCCCCTGTCCTCTCCTGTGCCCAGCACACTGAGCTGCCCCATCCTCTCTGCTAACTTATTCAGCTCCTGTTCTTCCTCCATGGATGTCAGAGAGGGAGCCTCTGCTCTGGGTGGTGTGGTATTTTGCAGGCCTGTGAAGATATTTCACATTTAGATTGTAAGGTGCAGCTTGTTTTGGCATAGCATGTATGCAGGGTTAGGGTTAGCATAAAGGTAATCCTTTGAAAGCAAATTCACAAGGTTTATTTATATATAAGTATTACATATTAAAAATGAAACCATTAAACCATTAAATTGCACAAAAAAGTACAAAAGTAAGTATATCTTAAATCAAAGAAAATCAACATGTTTATAATCTGTTTATAATTATTGTAATTATGTATTTAAATTTTTTTTTTTAAATTATGATAAAATTGCCATAACATTACACACAAAAAACTACAACTACTTTAAAAAAATTAGAACAATTAGAAGGAAATTAGTTTAAAAAAATACTATTACTAAATTGTTAAATTTCAAGTAAATTATATTTGTAATTATTATAATTTCATAATTAAATGGAATACGATTATGAAAAGAATATTATATTATGAAAAAATAAATGAGTAAAATTACAGAAAAAAAGAAAATTACCAAATAATTCCCCCAAAATTAGAAATAACATGAAAAAAATTAAATGAATTTTGTTCAGAAGGTGAAATAAAACAAAGGCCTGTCCATGGTCTCCTGGCTTTCAAACGATTTCAAATACTGTATGTTTTGAACCACACAGAACATATATGCATGGAATAACACAGTGCATCTCCATCATATATCATGTGTGGTACCAGGACTTCGTTTCATAATTGATGTGAAATTTCTACCTTAGAAGGTGCAATAAAATGTACTGACAATGACAATGACAACAAATGTCCAGGAACTGATATTTCTGGCTGTTATAATTGGAAAGTAAACAGTGTAGAGAGACAGGAAAGACCTAGAAAGAGGGGGGGGTCACAAGTATTTTGGGTTGATTTTTGCAAGAGGCAAAGCAAGACACAAGAAGCTTTGCAGTGAGCAGTGAATGAGCTTTTGGTCAGAACTGATCGGAATAAACTGTAAAATAGTTTCCCCGTTTCTTTAAACATTTCTTTAAAAAAAATAATGATAATATTTAACTTAAACAGGAGCTGGCGAAGTGGGATGGGAAGGACTAAAAAGGCATGAAAGAGATGGGGACAGAGGGAGAGACAGAGAAGGGAAAGAGGAAGGCGAGAGGATAAGCACTTAGAACAGAGCTATGTCATAGTAGAGCACAGGAAGAAGTAATGTGCATGCAAGTTGGTAAAGTTGTTAAAGGGGTAGTTCACTTGTTTTGCAGTGTGATAATATTTTATTTCCCCCCTTGTCCCCCTAACCTCTGTACTTAATGTATCACTCCGCGCCAGAAGAGCAGTAGCCACCACAGAGACAGAAGTCGATTGCTTAAGTTAGCTACTGTTTGGTTTCTTCATTAAACACATGTACGCATATTGGAAGACAAAAGTTTCAATTTCTCCAGAGTACTAAAGGATAGCTGGCAAGTTATGTTGTGGCTAGCTTCTTTTCCCCACTCTCACATGTTTCATGTATCTTTCAGGCACCTGCCAGCGACCATCCCAGAGAGAGTAACAGAATACATGTGGCATGTGGCCCATGTAGGGATTACGTATTAAAAATAAAGGCTACATGAAACTGTAATTCCTTAAAGTTACAGTTTAAATGAGGGTAATCAGACTATACCACTTTTTTAAAATATCTGGATTTTTGTGGACATTAGTAGCAAACTGTGGATCACTGCCTCCACATCATGACAGTGCTAGTAATGAGTGGACTTCAGTTATATCCACAGAGTTCGCAGATAATCCACAGATCGGGCGTGCCGTATCATAAAATGTAACATGATGATTAATACCAGATGGGTTGCAGTTGGTGAAACAATACATCATTGAGGAAACTGTTAATTACATTCGAAAATGTGAACATATTTTAAGGTTACTTGCAGCGATTCCCCAGTAGCAGGTGGGTTTCAGGAGGAAACACTGTGTGTGCATAATTCTGCACGAGGCACAGTGGTAACTTCATTGATTGAAATCTCCATACGCTGACAGGATGGGTCAGGATCTAATGGTATTTAATGCTCTATGTTCTTACACATCTGTGAGGTCGCAAAAATTATTTCCCTGAACTGTCCCTTTAAGTGAAACTGCTTGAAGGAGTCCTTGCTCTTTACCTGCTGCAGTCTGGTAGTCTGTCCAGGGAGGAGGCTCTGCTGTGGGGTGTGGCTGCCTCGGGCTCGGGTCAGGCCTTGTTCCAGCTCTCAGTGTGATGTGCATGGAGATGGCCTGAGGACCACTGACACCATCCTCAGCTCTGCCTCCGTCACTACTACTGTGAATGCTGCCTCCCTTGGTAGAAATGTTGTTAAAACCTTTATTATCACTACAAACACCACTGTTGCTATTGTTACTACTACTACTACTGCTTCTACTGTCACTGTCAACTATATCACATGGTTTGCTGCAATCGCTTTTACTGCCAATAGCAGCACTTTTATTATAATCACTGTATACTAAGGTGCCAGCTTTACTGCTGTTAGCATCATTATTTTTGCTGGTAATTTGAAGAGCTTTTGTGCTATCCCTGCTGTTACTTGCTCTTTGTGTTTTATCCTGTATCAAAGGGCGCCCCCTGATGGCCAGGTCAGGGTAGTTCCTATGCATTTCTATGATGGATTTGTCCTCACTGTAGTGGTTTTGCAGAGGCTTTGGCTGAGGTTTGACAGCAGGTGTGGCCTCCAAGGAGAGAGGTAACTGTAAAAATAAGAGAAGAACAATCATTGTTTGTAGTAAACAAACAAGATCCTATGAGAAATGTGTTCATGGAGGCACGACCTTGATGGAATGTTTGATTGTGTTGAAGGTTAGCAAGAGCCTGCAGCAGAGTGATACATTTCTCCTCACTAAAGCTAGCAGTGCAATTGTGAGCATCAGCAAGAGACAAAAAGAAAGACAAAAACAAACAAGAAAAGCTGCCCCCCACCCATGGATGGCTACTTTTAACATGTATCTCAGTATTTCAGGAACACTGTCATTGTAAATGCTCTCACCCACATAGATCATTATTTACTATCATCTCATCTAGCTGCTCCTTTCCAGATCACAGATACTGGGTCCATAATTCCAAGCAAGATGTAAGAAATGTTGGGCAACCAGCCACAACATTTGTTACATCTTTCAACAGTTCTTACATCTAACATTTCCCAACTAGAGAAAAAAAACATGTAGGTTTCTGATTTTTCTTTTGACATTGTGATTTCATCTTGGATGAAATTTGGCATGAACTCATTTGAAGGCCTAACTAATCAATCAACCAATGACATCTTGTTTGTTGTGCTGAGCATTACAGAGCACAATGTCATTTACCTGTGTAGATCAAACCTAACCAAATCTAACCAAAAGCATATTTAAAAAACCTTTGCAGTGAAAACAGTGGCTATACCTGACTCACAATTTCTAGAGCTGACTCAGAGTCTGCATTTTAATACGATGATTCAATGATTCATACATCCCCCTGACACACACATACATATGTCTGTGCGCGCCATTCCTCAGCTCTGATGGTATCCATTTAGTTTTGGTCAGTGGTCCTCATTTCTCCTCCACCAGCTCAGTGGTTGGCATCAGTTTTCATTTGGTACTGCAGGTACATGTGTTGCATGTGTTTTCATGATGATTATGGGCAGAGAGGCTGTCAGAGTAGCTTCAGTGCTGTCCTCTATGCCTATGTTTTTGGATGCAAATGGAATATTTCACATTTTGGATGGTTATTTTGTCTTATTGGTGAAGGTTAGGGCTAGGTTTAAGTTGGCTTAAATTAGGGAAAGGCTGTAGAGGACAAATGTTAGTCAGTTAGTTTGTTCCATCACTATCCTTGGAAAGGAAAACTAGCATCCTCTGCAATTCTCTGATTAATTAGTTCAAATGATTGTGCGTCAACCAGGTCTAAAAGGATATAAAACATAATGTTTTTCCATACCCTATTGCAGAATATTACCAGTATGTCTTGTGTTGTTTTCATATTGCAATGAAAAATAAATGTATTACCAAAAAACAAAAAACAAACAAACAAAAAAAAAACATAACATGCTGATACTCAGGTCAGTTCTGAAGGATAATTCGAGTTGTTGACTTTAAGGGGGCAACCTAAGTGCCAAGTGTTTTTGTTTTTGGCTTTATTAGATTTTATTTCTGCTGACGTTAGGTGGATGCTCAGAATCTCATGCTACAGTCTGAGGGAAATCTACATAAATGTATGATCATATATTGGCCAATTTGGAGAACACTGATTGAGCCATTTGGAATGAAAACTGGCTGATTTAAACAAGTGGCTGATTTATTGGGCACCCATATTAAGAAGTTGTATGTTGGTATGAAGCACTAACAAAAGCATTGTACATACCTGTGAGCTCTTGTCCTGCTTGTTCACTTCCAAGTCCTCCTCCTTCTCTTGATGAACCAGACTTATGGAAAACTCCCCATCTTTTTTTCTCTCTTCTTCCTTCTTCTTCATCTCCTCCTCTTCCTCATGCCCAACAGTCATTTTTTCTACAGGTTCCATTTTGTGCTGCCCTGCTCTCCTCTGGAGAAACTCACTCCATTCCTACAGTACAAAATTACAACAATTACATAGCAACTAGTTAACAAGAACAAGACTGAATGACCTGACTCTTGACAATGACCCTTCACCCTGTCGTTTGACCTTCAATCAGTCATTCATGCGTTTTCTCTACTGAGCTATCATTATCAGGGTTATGAGGGTCTGGGGCCTAATCCTGCATGCACTGAGTATGAGGCAGGGTAACACCCTGCACTGGTTTCCAGTGGTGTTTGGCTGTCTGTGGCACATGGTTGGAGGACCCTGATCTCTGGGATTACCTGCAATCCTGGTTGATTTTGCTCCAGAAACTCTAGCAGGCTGCGGCATTCCACCCTGGCCAACAACAGCTCAAAGCCCACCAACATAGCTGTGTTTGGGTTAGCATCCTCCCGGAGTCTGTACTGGCTGACATACCTGGAACAGAGCAGAGCAGAGCAACACAGAATTTGATAATGTTCCCCAAGCACATCAGTTGAACACCCATGTGAATGACAAATAAATGGCATCCAGCAACAGAATAATATCACATAAACTGCATGAGGATGGTCAAGTCAGAGCTGACCTGCAATTTTTCATACAGCCTATAGAAAATGATATGGCAGTCAATACAATGGAGTCTTTGATTCTGTCAGTGTCCCATTACCCAGAAGTATACAACACAACCACATTACTTCTCATTCATATCAACGGTCATTTTTATGTGTACCATTGCCATGGTACTTGGCTAACTTCCATAAAAACGTAATCTGGGAAAGTGGCTGACTCCGTGAGGTGAGATCTTGCACTAAGGACCAAAGCAGTGGAAAGACATTTTGCCTTTCAACTAAGGTCTATCTGTTTCTAGCTGTGTCTTAGCTGTCTAAAGTCCACAAACACTTTTTTCTGCTAAAGCTGGCTAAACTGTGATGGTTTGTAGCATTTAAAGATTCATATTAATCAAAAGGTTTGTCTGATGATGCTTACCTGCTAGGTTTACTAGTTTGCAGATGCTGACTGCAGGAACAAACAGGAAAAGCACAAACACATACAAACACATGCACTGTATGAGAGCATCTAACACACTGTGCTGATGAATTTATGAATGTACTGTTTGTATACACTACCAGTCAAAGGTTTGGACACACCTTCTCATTCAATGTTTTTTTACATGCTGTAGATACATGCTGAAGACATCAACTATATGAAGCAAGATATATGGAATTATGTAGCAAAGAAAAAAATGTTAAAAAACTCTAAATATGTTTTATATTTTAGATTCCTCAAAGCAGCCACCCTTTGCTTTGTTGTCAGCGCTGCAAACCCTTGGCATTCTCTCGATGAGCTTCAAGAGGTAGTCACCTGAGATGGTTTTCACTTCACAGGTGTGCCTTATCAGGGTTAATTAGTGGAATTTCTTGCTTTATCAATGGGGTTGGGACCATCAGTTGTGTTGTGCAGAAGTCAGGTTACTACACAGCCGACAGCCCTATTGGACAACTGTTAAAATTCATATTATGGCAAGAACCAATCAGCTAACTAAAGAAAAACAAGTGGCCATCATTACTTTAAGAAATGAAGGTCAGTCAGTCCGGAAAATTGCAAAAACTTTAAATGTGTCCCCAAGTGGAGTCGCAAAAACCATCAAGCACTACAACGAAACTGGCACACATGAGGACTGACCCAGGAAAGGAAGACGATGGGATCTAGTTTTGCAGACCGGGCGAGGCGGGGGGCGCAGTGCACCTGCGCTTCGCCAACTGGGTGTGGCCACGTGGATTTTGCAAGTTTGGCACGCCGTGCGCGCTGGCGCTAGTACTCCGCTGTCCCTCCTACGGCAGCAGGGGGGAGAGAAGGCGTGGAGTGGGTTTGACACAGCTGATTCACTTTAATTACGCCTCCGCGCAGCGAAGGTGTATGTGACGGGACAGTCGATATGGAGATAAATTGTGACGGGACAGTCGATATGGAGATAAATTGTGACGGGACAGTCGATATGGAGATAAATTGTGACGGGACAGTCGATATGGAGATAAATTGTGACGGGACAGTCGATATGGAGATAAATTTATGTGCTAATTGAGACTATAGTGGCCATTTATCAAAGAAAATCTCAAAACAAACTCAATCAAACTTACAAATAAAGGGTCACTATGGCACCATGGGCATGATTTACGCAGGCAAAAGAGTCCACTGTCCATTCTGAGTTTCCATGTTTTAAATGGTTTATTTCACAAGGCAAGCAAACAAACAGAGAACAAAGGAATCCTGCTCTCTCACTCAGGGAAAAAACCAAACGCCCACCCTGGTGCATACTGGTCCTATACCTGCCCATACTTATAGCCTTCGTGCCCAGTGTTAACAAACCCAGAATACACAAAATGGTTCTACAAACTGAATATGGCAAACAAAACAACAAAACATAAACTAAACAAATAATAAACAAAAGAAAAAATATGTGATCAAATCTAACCAAAATAAAGCAATTATCTAAAATAATCAAACAATACTCATGGCTCCTACAGAGATAGTAGCATTGAATAGTGTTTTTTGCCAGTATTTATTGCATTGTTAATGTGACATTCTGGACCCGTGCCTGTGAGGTTTTGGTGACATGTGCGCACTGTGCACCGGTCAGCCAAACTTCCACTACACCAGCTGCGCTCCTGCCTGCGCTGAAAGTAGACCTGCCCTGCGTTCCAAATCACAGACTTATACTTTTTACTTTTAGTATGTACTGCAGCTGCCCTTACAAAGTATGTAGTTTAGTATGAAATATGCATGCGAATGCATCCTATTGGGACACACTACATACATCGTCCCTGACCTCCGACCCTCTTGCTCACTTCCTCCTCCGTCCGTAGTGCCACATTTAAATGTCCTCCTCTGGTCCCTCAGTGCTCAGCCATATTTGATTTTATCTTTGGGTTGGGTTGGGGTGGGCTGGAGTGTGATGGGGTGTATGCCTGGGGTGTATGCATGTGTGAAATATGTTGTATTTGTGTGTGTGTGTGCGCGTGTGTGAGTGCATATGAGGGGGTGGGGGATTGGGGGTGTATGTTGTTTAATGTAAAGCACTTTGTGTTGCATTTCTTTTATGTATGAAAGGTGCTATATAAATAAAGTTTGATTTGATTTGATTAGTGTATATATATATATATATATATATATATATATATATATATATATACTTGCTTGTTGGTTTTGTTTCTTCCCTTTAAGCATCTGATTCTGTTGTGATATATAATTGTCAAAAAAGGCACAAACTAAAGTGTTTGTAAGTTTTCTGTAAATCCTCTGTCTGACAGTGAAAAAGCAAAATTCAAAAAAAAAAAAAAAAAAAAAAGAACAAAATGACCAGACAGACACAAACTCTGAACACTGAACTCAGTGCATCTCTGAAGACCAGAGATGTAGCCAGCTACAAGACACTGAAACATGCCCCAACGCAGGATTATCACCAGAAATTAAACAACAAAGTGGAAAGTTTGTCAAACCTGCCAAGTTTGGCACCTAATTCAGGTGCTCTCAAAGACCCCAAACAGGAGCAATTTCCTGGTCAAAAGCACAACTGCAGAAACAGCAACAGCTGTAAGTGATAAAACAAGAAAGATGACCCCTACACTCAAAACAAAGGCCACTAGACACCCACAAAAACTTCACTCCCAAACCCCCCACACCTCAACGTATGATTCTTAATCATATCCTTACACCTGTTGTAGACGTGAAGTCCTCACCTAGTGTTAACTACATTCTACAGTTCCAACATCATTCATGACCACAGCAAACAGTACCACTTCCATTCATGTTCTGTGAACGCAAACACTCCCAGAAAAACTCATTTCAACCAAACTGGCCAGCAGCCTAGTTCATAGTCAGTTATGAGACAGGATAAATTTGTTTTGTACAGCTTTTGTTGAACATGTAACTATGTATTTTTAATAGCTGCTGCTGCTGCTGCTTTTGGTACTTTTATTTTAGTGCTACTGTGAGTGAAACAGGAAATCTTGCCACCTGCTCTACCCACATGTGATATGCAAATAAAATTCATGAACTGAGTTCAGATGTGACCAAACCATCAAACAGAACAGAATTAAATGAACAGGAAAAAACAGAAAAAAGGATTGCATGTGTTGTTGTCTGGCTTTTCCGGACAAATTGTAACATGTGAGCAATTTTTAACATGAAGAAGGTAACCAGTGGCATGACTCATTGTCTCCCAGATACCATTTTCTTGAAATGATTTGGCCTGAGGACATTTGAATATTCTCTCCTCACATCATAGAGTTCCCAGTTCCTGGCATTGTACACTGTTTTAAAGTAAGAAGTGCAGAGGGTTGAAGTGTGATGCAGTGGAATCCTGTGAACATCCTTTCCATGACAATGAACCTTGTGTTCTTCACTTTGTCCTCTGTGTTTCCTACCTGAGTTGAGTGTCTGTATGTGGCAGGTAACCAATAGAGGCCAGGACTGAGTCGATGGTAGAAGTGGTTAAAACTGGCAGGAGATGATAAACAAATGGACCTGTAAATGTCTGACAGACAGAGAAAGAGATGTGTAAATCATTTTAATTCTTTTCCTCTTGGCTTACACATCCATACTCTGATTTAATTCTGAGTTAACAGTCTGCACTGGGCAGATCGACCTGTAGGACCCACAGAAGATATGGCTGGTACAAGTTTTTTATTCAACAAGGCTGGTGAGCACATGTGGGCACATTGAATTTATTTATTTTTTTGCTAGCTGCAAACCAGTTATTAGTAGAGCGGAATAGACAAACAGCCTGCTTCCTCGACACGTGCTCTGTGAACATGGAAGGAGAGGACTGTGAAGGAAAAAAGATGATTGGGGCTCCAGGCAACATTTAATACAGTGAGGGAGGGGGATGTGGAGGGCAGATTGCAGACTGATGGCAGGCCTGATACAAAAGTGGGTGCCGCAAAAAAATGATGCAGGTTGTGAGTGTGAAATCAGGCAGTAATAGGTGTGAAATCCTGCAGGAGTGGGCAAGGAGTCGGTCCCTTCACCAAGCTAACAAAGTCACAAATCAGACTATGGATGTTGTAATGATGGGTTGTCCATTAATGCTGTTGAAACACACCAACTTAAGAATTCATTTGTACCAGAAAAAAAAACGTATTTGTAAGAATGAATTCATCTGTATTTGAGACTGAACATGAACTTTGACAATTTGACAGTATTGTAAATATAATAAAAAATATTGATAATTATGTCCCAGTATGTCAATTTTTCAAAACGGCATATCATCCTTTACACAGCCAATCACCATTTCAATGGTTTAATGGTTGAATGGTGACAATATTGTTACTCACAGAAGCAGAATATTATAAGATGGGTATTTCAAAGAAAATTTCAAATTTTTAAATTTATGGATTTTGATTAGATGTTGTGAAATCCTTAACACTCTGCATGATTTGAAAAATACTTTGTTGGAATGTAAAATGTGGGGAAATTGTAGCAAATGGGCCAAACGTACAGTATGTATACAGCCTTGTACCCTTGACTGACCTTCAGTTTTCTTCATTCAACTCTTTTAAGCTCATGCATCATCTTGTAGCTGGTTGATTCAATTTAGAGCTTTTTATTTCAGTGTTAAGATTATCCTAATTGCATAACAGACGTTTTTAATGTAACTCCACTGGTGGTGCCTCAGCGGCTTGGTGAATGTTGAGGGAGTGCAAGCAGTGGGAGAATGGGGCTCATATATTTCGGCTTGAGGGCAACACTAGAGAAAAGGTCATGCTCAACAAAACTGAGAGGGTTCATCCTTTGGGATGCGTGAATGTGCTCACCAATATCATGGCAGTCTGTCCTCTAGGCCAGTGTTCCCCAACCCAGTCCTCAAGGACCGCCTTTGGCTTCAGCTCTGCTCTTGCACACCTGACCCAATTAAGGCGCACACATCTTCCTGCACGCCCTGTTCAGGTAGATCTGCTTCAACCAATCAGCATAAAGCCCTTAAATGGATCAGGTGTGAAAGAGCAGAGCTGAAACCAAAACCTGCAGAACAGGCGGTCCTTGAGGACTGGGTTGGGGAACACTGCTCTAGACTGTGAGATATCAGATTTGACATTTTGGCCTGAGGGTGGCATTAAAGAAAAGGTGATGGTGACACCAAAATGTATAGGGTTCATCCTCTGTGGAGCATGATTCCACTCAGCAAATTACTTGGTAATCTGTCTGTTATATTTATAGATATATTGTGCACAAGTCAAACACTTGGCCTAAGGGTGGCACTACAGGAAAGATCTTAAGGTCACCACAATCAAGAGAAGTCTTGCTTCTGAGAGCATGAATACTGAATGAATGAAAAGATGAGGGAAAAAATATGCATCATCGACATGCAACAGCTAAAATCTTCAGAGATTTGCAATTGGTTTCTGTTTTTTATACTAAAACAACATACATCAAATCAAATCAAATCATTTTCTTTCTCTCTAATTTCTTTGTTCATAACCGAGACAGGTGAAGTTACTTGGCATTTCATTTTCTAAACAAAAGCTGTCGCCATCAATCTTGCACATTTTTCAGTGTATATATTTTTGGCTTGAGGTGGAACAGAACTTGAAAAAGGGTGTGTGTGGAAAAAACAACTATGCTAAAAAAGCTCATATTTACTTAGTTTTGATTTAAATATTGTACTGAAAGTATAATAATATGAATTCTACTTTTACAGACTTTTGTCTTTTAAAGAGTTTAAGGGGCAGAGCAAATACATTTGAATGTATATTCTTGTATTCAGCCACATTATCACTTCAAATACATTATTTGATTTTTTTTTTCTTTCTTTGTTTTACAGGCATACTTGTTGATAATTTATACATTAACTTAGTCACCGTTTGTTTCAATTGGTTGACTTATTTATTGAAGTGAGAAAAAAATAGTGAAGGTATGAGCTTGTTTTATTCCAGAGGAACACAGGGATAAAGACAAAATAGCCTTTGCCTTAACACAATAACAAAATGTTATGCATTTATGTTTTTTAAAGCAAGTATTCCTACTTTGGTAACATAAAACAATTATTAGCTTTGTCTATTTTTTGGGACAAAATCATCTCTATTTCTGAAATGCAAGCTCATAATGACTCCAACTACAACTCATGTAGCCTATTCAGCTCTCTCCTCTGCGTTGAAGTACGTTCATGTGTTTGTGTTAAGGCAAGCCAATGGCCTATTCTCAGGTGTTTCCTCTTTCTACCACATCCTGACAAGAAACAGAAACAGAAAACGACACGGCTGATAAAATGATAAAGCCATGGCAGTTGTGAACTAGTTACAGTTTTTAAAAGTAACGCAAAACGAGTCTGGAGAACACTTATTCGAAGTTGTTGCCTGTTTTAACAATTCCTCATAAGCGTTTCAAAGTAAAGTAGACGCAGCGGTGTACTTGGACAACCGGGTGTTGGATTTGAAGAAACGCTTAGATAGTTTAGTCTCTGACCAGACACAGCAGACATCTGTCAAAATGGACACACCATTAACGAAGTAAACTGGCCATTCTGGTGGACAAGACAAGGAAGAGACAGCGACTAAAGTGAGGCGACGGACAGAGAATCAAAGAAAGTCCCGGCTTCCAACCTTGAGCGTCTTGAACTCCTTCTTCCACGGCTGGAGGAACAGGTTGACACAGAGCCGCTCCAGAAACTCGCTAGCTTTCATGAAGGCAGCCAGGTGCTTGGTCCAGTCTCTGCCCAGAGCCTCGCCTCCCTCCATCACAATCTGGTAGAAAGGGAAACTTGTGAATCTTTCCCTCGGCTCTGGTTCCCTCAGGAGAAACTGGGCTGCCTTCATCCCCACCTGAGCATCGCTGCCCTGCGGCAGCTCCGTGCTCCCCGCCTGCCTGTAATAACTCACATACTCTTCAAAAATGTCTTGACGGGAGACCATCGTCTGTTTTTCTGCCGCCGCTCCGTCCTTCATGATTTTCAGACTGACGCTCAACTGGCCTGTCCTGTCAAACTACAAAATGAGGAAGTGAAAGCAGAGTGGGTCCATGTTCTCCCTGTGTAAAATGCACGGTTTGTCCAATAGGTGTCGCTACGGCAATAGAAACCATTGCTCTGACAAGGTCCTACAAACAAAACACGCAATGACCAATAAAAATGGAAACGGCATATCAGCATATTATAATGTACTCTGAAGGTAAGGACCTAAAGAAAAAAATGTAAATTTAAGGATTTTGATTAGCAAATTTTTTATTCACAAACAAACAAACAAACATATTTGCTGTTTTGCCTCAGGAAAACATTATTTGTTGTACTAAAATTACATAAAAAAAAGTTTTCACTATCAAATTGTATAACTACATTTTGAGGTGACAACAACAACAACATCATTATCTGCCCACTTTTAATTACCTTTTCTTTTTTGTATTTTTCCTTCCTTACTTTCCTTCATTAAATTTATGCATATGTATTGTAGGCCTTTGTTTACACTACTGCATGTGTTGTGAAATGTGACACTGAGAATTTCTCAATGAAACCATCATCATTCATCTGTAGGTGGGATCAAAATCATGCTGGTTTTTGGTGTCAAATCCAGTTGGACCACTTTCTCCTGGAGGATCCGTTCTGAAAAAACGGCATCTGGTGACATGGTGCCTCAGTAAAAACTTGCCAAGTGCCAATGCCAAGTGGTGCCAGATGCCACTGGAATAGCCTAGGTCATGCAACCACCAACACCACGGAGACTTGGCAGGAGGATAGACTACACTTTGATTACCTGTTCAGGATGCCCTGCTGTTTCTGTCATGGTTTTGTGTTTCTTGTGTTTTGTTTGGTCCTGTATCTGTTTCAGGTGTTTCAGGCTACGTTTACATGTACACGGGTATTTTTAAAAACGGAGACATTACCCTTCGTTTGTGCCCTTCGATTACACGCAAACGGCGAATTCGCGTCTGAAAACGATTCTTTCTAAAAACTCCGACTTAAGTGGAGATTTAGGGAAACTCCTGTTTGGCGTTTGCATGTAAACTGAGAAAAACGGAGAAATACAGAGTTTCAGGCAGCCGACGTCACATTATGCGCCAAAAGTGCGCGCAATGTTTACATTTGGCTATGGTGATCATAGACATGATATACGTATATTATGTCTATGATGGTGATGATCATGGATGCATTCACAGTAGCAGTCGCATTTCTGTTGGTGCAGACACTTTCCATATGTTTGCATTTGCAAATACAGCTGCTTTTTTATATCGAGGAGCAGAGATGAATGAGGGCTCGGAGGTCAGTCTCTTCCCTCCAACACAAAGAGCCAGTCCTCGTCTCCAGCAACATCGCCGGTTTTGGGTCCGACCTGGGCAGACTGCTGTCTGCTTTGGCTTCTGATTGGCTTGCATGGTTTTCTCCTTCTTCCTACCCCTCCGCCCATAGGCTTGGGGTAGTTATGATGGCGCTCGACGGCGTATTTATGCGGGTTGATGTAAACGTAAACTTTTTTGAAAACGATGCCGTGTGCACGGTGTTATTTTGGAAAACGGATGGAGGGAAATATTCGTTTCTCAAAATACCCGACTACGTGTAATCGTAGCCTCATTTGCCTGGTTCCGTTCAGTGATTTCAGCTGTATCTTGTTTGCTCCTCCCAGTGCCACACCTGTCCTGTGTCTGTTAATCATCCCTGGTTGTTCTGATCCCGCCCAGTGTTTCCCTCAGCCTCTCCTCTGTGTTCTCCTGTCTTGTGCTCCAGCCCCTTCCCCAGGTGGGTCTTGTTTGCTCATTAGTTCTTGTGTATTTAAGTCCTGTTTTGAGTTCTGTTCCTGGTCGGTTCATTGTATTTTGTTGTGTTATGCTATGCTTTGTTTCCTGCCCTGTGTTTCTTGTGTTTCCTGCAATCCCTGTGAGTGATTAAATTTTTGTTTGCGGCTCCTGCATTTGGGTCCTCCATCCACCCCCCGTGACAGTTTCTATTGTTGTCATTTGTCCCAGTTTGTCCTTATCTCCCTGTCTCTGTCTCTTTGTCTCTCTCTCTCCCCTCCCACCCAATCAGTAGGGGTAGATGACCGCCCGCCCTGAGTCTTGGTTCTACCTGAGGGTTCTTCCTGTTAAAGGGGAGTTTTACCTCGCCACTAGCTGGGTTTCCATCCAAATATATCGAATTTTTTGAGCGAATTTTGTAAAAATGCGCAAAAGAAAATGCAAATTTATGCCCGATTCCATTAGTTTTGTTTTGCGATTACTTGGGAGAAGAGTGCGCCGTGAGATGACGCCATAAGATAGCGTCTGTGTGTCGACTGAACAACAACAAACACTCAGCTGACACTCAACAGCTGATCATGGACAGATTCCTGCTGAACTTGTCGGCTCTTGGGAGAAGTCTGCTTACTATTTAGGCAGCGCTAACTTCGTACCGAACCATCCTAAATAAGGAATAAGAGACTAATAAAAATATTAATAAATAATAATAAAATGTGGCGTAGAAGTGTGACGTGGTATCCGGTCTAGTCATCGTTTATTCGCAAAACCTGTTTCCACAGCAAAAAGTCACATTTTCTTTTATCGATACGCAGAGAAATCCGCCCCCTCCAAGCGTAAAAACTTTTTTGCGGATTTTCGGCCGTTTTTCGAATTTCTGGCGTTTCTATCCAAGTTTGTTTTCGCAATTTCTGAAAATGCGAATAAAAATAGGTGGATGGAAACCCAGCTACTGTCACCAAGAGCATGCTCAGGAGGGAATCTGTTGGGTGTCTTGTTTTTTTCTACTATAATTTGTAGAGCGTGGTCTTTACCTGCTCTACCTGTAAAGCATCATGAGATAACTTCTGTTGTGATTTGACACTATATAAATAAAGTTTGATTGATTGATTGACACATGCACTGAGGAGACTCATGTCATACAATTCATGCACACATGACAGAAAGTGGAGCATGTGTCCAGCTTCAAGTTCCTGTGTGTCCTGTGTGGTAAAGAAGGCCCAACAACATCTGGACATCACCCTCACCTGGGCTGCCCCTATATAGACACACGCACACACACACTGTCTATTATCTCACATCTACTTTGCACAGAGAGCCGAGCAGCACTCATAACCCCACTCTGTGGCCTGGGACTCCCCAGCACTCACTCAAAAGGACAAAATGAAATTAAATGAAACAAAACTAGAGTCGGCTCAAGCCAGACCCATCTTCAGAAACAGCAGCTGGGGAAGCAGCTATAGGCTTGTTGCTCATAATTATTGACCCAGACAGTCTTCTCCAGAGAGAGCATGAGGTGTTTTCAGTCAGGTAAATCCATTCCAGATACTGCTCAACAGGCAGCATGTGAAGACAAGGGCTACTCTGTTTACGTTGCTCACAATAAATTTAATAATTTCTCCTTCAAATTTCTCTTTTTTCTTTATTGTCGAGCCCAGTATCTCTGTTAACAGTCTCAAGGGGCTTTACATACCCACATGTTTACAACAAACAGATGACACCCCCTGACTAAACTGCTGTATCTTTTTTAGTACTCTGAGAGAGTTATTTTTGTCCTCTAACACATGTACATTTGTTTTAATGAAGAAAACAGGCAAGCTCAAGCAATCTACCTCCATCTCTGTGGTGGCCACTGCTGGTTTTAAGTTGAGCTATTATCTTTACAAAGCAACACTTGCTGGTTGATGTTAAACCTCGAGTGGATTAAGGTGGTTATTTTAAAGAATGTTGACTGAGGGGGAAAGTCTATATTAATGGCAGAAGGCTAAGTTAGCATTTGGAGCATCCAGCCAGTATCCAGCACCCAGTAATGAGAGGAAGATGGCACCACCACTGTCCTGCATAATGGCTGGGGAGGAAGTGAAATATTGTTTTCTTTTAAATGGGTGAACTTTCCCTTTAACCTCTTCTTCTCCTTGTTATTCTCCTGTCTCCTTTGTACCATGCAACACGCTGTCCACAACAAATATTCCCATGGGATAATGATATCATCCGTATGGTGGGGAATCCTCCTTGTTTTGTTTTGTTGCCATCTCCTTACTTGTATGTTTTACATATTTCAGAGGAAACTTGGCATTACTGAATATTAAAGTAACTCATTAAGATGCATTTCTGGGTTTCCTAAATGCTCTCCAGCTGTAAGACATTTTTAAACCAAATTTAACAGTATCCAGTTATATTTCTATCGATCAGTGGAGTTGAAGAATCCACTTAGTACCTGTCAACATGAGCAATGCTTTAGCAAAGGTGGAAACCGATGAGTAACATGGATGTATGGTGTCATGAAGATAATTATAAAATCTGTTCCAGCAAATTTCCTCCCTCTCTATTTTCTTGTCTTTACCCTTCTTGCCCTGTATCATCTGACCTTGTCATGCTCTTCTCTTCTTCCTTCTCCTTTTATCTGCTCTTGTCTCCCTCCTCCCCACCCTACTTTCAAAACTTCACATACCACATAACCTCACTTCCTCATCCTGGCATATCTCCCTCTTACTTTCTTCCCCTTTTCATTGTATTTTGCCTATCTTCTTCCTTGTTTTGTCTTGTTGCTATCTCCTTACTTGTTGTTTATTTCCCCTCTAGACATCCCCAAAGTTGCTCCCATAAAGACTGTGTTAAAAACACCATCAGGACTGCGCAAGGGATTCAAATCAGTGGATGTCAATTTTGGTGTTTGGCCACCTCAGAATGATGCATCTTAACTTGTAATGTATACAAACCTGGTGTTTTCAGCTCATAACAAGTGAGCATGTCACCCTCCACAAATGATACAGGCACCCTTAACACAACACAAATTATGATTATGATTATATTTTCCCTATTAAGGCAATCAGTGTGATTTTTTGAACACCAGAACACAGTACCAAAATGTGAAATCGAAGATATTACAGTTCATAGAAGTTTTTCATTTAAGATTTTGACCTTTAATTGTAGTTTCCTGTGACAGTGTATTAATGCCACTGTAGGGAGAAAAAAAATATGGAGCCAGGTGGAGGATGGGCAGGGCAATACAAAAACTCAGAATTTAAGAGACTAAAGTCAGAAATTTACGAGAAATAAAACTAAAAAAAAAAAAAAAAAAAAAAAAACATACAAATTTGTGAGATAGGAAGTCGAAAATTCTGAGACTATAAAATCACATATTTACAAGAAAAAAATGTGGAAAAATTCTTTTTCTTTTATTAATCTTTCTTGTATTCTTATACTTATACAGGAAACACATGGCTTTGGATCAGTCACACACTGCAGATGCTGCCAGTTTAGTAAGAAGGAAATCCTGGTGAATTAGCCCAGAATCACAATATTGTTTTTGAATAGGCTCAAGTCACGGCAATGTCTCCTCAAAGACCGGATGCTGATGCTAATATTGTGATTCAGAGCTAAAATCACCAGGATTTCCATCTTACTAAATCCCAGAGTAGAAGAAAAAATATTTTCCATTTTTTTTCCTCATAAATTAAAAACTTTAATGTCAGTATTTGAGTTTTTTTCTTGCAAATTTGTGACTTTATAATCTTAGAATTTTTTAGTTTTTTTCTGTGTCACACGTGTGAGTTCCTTCTCGTAAATTTACCACTTTAATCCCAGAGAAAATCAGTTTTTTCTTGAAATCTTGAAATTACCCATTACTCCATTGATCTGGAGGACTTCAGTTTGGATTAAATGCCTAGAAACTCTGTGTAAAAGCGGGAAAGAAGATGCAGATCCCAGGAGAGATGTGAATGGATACAAACAGGGGAAACTCAGATGTGTGGGTTTGACAAAAAACATTAATCTCACCTCAAATTAAATTGGTCTTTTTGGTAAAGTATTCCACAAGTCCTAATATGTAGAGTGATGCTGAGGAGGAGGGAATAATAGAGGTTTCCCTTCAAACCAGCCAAGGCTGTATTATAGGAAAGATCTGAGCAAAAAAAACAAGAGCTTCTGTACACCCTCAGCTCTCTCTGTTGTCCTGGCAACTTGACAGTAAGAATAATTATGAGGTGGAGCTTCCTTTAAAGGAAGAAAACATCTTGATTTATCCAGGTTCCACACAGACCCATCATATCTTGGCCATGTTCTGAATCTGGAATACAGTAAGTTAAGAACACAGCAAACCACATACTGATACAAAGTGAGGCAGCAAGAGTGGCCAGCAGTTCAGCAACACCATAAAAGTAAATAACGTTTCATTGATTCTTCTCTCACAGTTTAAATACATATTCCATTCATCTGTCTATACATCCACACTTCCGTCCTTCAACTTGTATCTATGGTAACAGCTACTGCCACTGACAATGGCAACTAAAGACAGATGACAAGTACTCATTACCAGTCATGACCCTGTGTGTGTGTGTGTGTGTGTGTGTGTGTGTATGTTCAAGTGTTCATTCTTTTCTCTATCATTCTCTTGCTCTTCCTCTCTCCACTTCCTTCTCTTTGTATCATCTCCAGTTGGGACATGTATCCACCATAATGGCACAAGTTGTGTGTGTATGTGTCCTTCTCCTCTGCACACACCTCCACAACTTCATCCCATGTTATAAGATAAACATCTATCTATCTATCTATCTATCTATCTATCTATCTATCTATCTACAGTGCATCCAGAAAGTATTCACAGCGCTTCACTTTTTCCACATTTTGTTATGTTACAGCCTTATACCAAAATTTTTTCCTCAAATTTCTACACACAACACCCCATAATGACAATGTGAAAAAAGTTTTTTTTTTAAATTTTTGCAAATTTATTAAAAATAAAAAAAACTAAGAAATCACATGTACATAAGTATTCACAGCCTTTGCTCAGTACTTTGTTGATGCACGTTTGGCAGCAATTACAGCCTCCAGTCTTTTTGAATATGATGCCACAAGCTTGGCACACCTATCTTTGGGCAGTTTCACCCATTCCTCTTTGGATGGGAAGCGTCGGTGCACAGCCATGTTCAGGTCTCTCCAGAGATGTTCAGTTGGACTCAAGTCTGGGCTCTGGCTGGGCCACTCCAGGACATTCACAGAGCTGTCCTGAAGCCACTCCTTTGATATCTTGGCTGTGTGCTTAGGGTCGTTGTCCTGCTGAAAGATGAACTGTCGCCCCAATCTGAGGTCAAGAGCGCTCTGGAGCAGGTTTTCATCCGGGATGTCTCTGTACATCACTGCATTCATCTTTCCCTCTATCCTGACTAGTCTCCCAGTCCCTGCTGCTGAAAAACATCCCACAGCCTGATGCTGCCACCACCATGCTTCACTGCAGGGATGGTGTTGGCCTGGTGATGAGCGCTGCCTGGTTTCCTCCAAACGTGACGCCTGGCATTCACACCAAAGAGTTCAATCTTTGTCTCAGCAGACCAGAGAATTTTGTTTCTCATGGTCTGAGAGTCCTTCAGGTGCCTCTTGGCAAACTCCAGGCGGGCTGCCATGTGCCTTTTACTAAGGAGTGGCTTCCGTCTGGCCACTCTACCATACAGGCCTGATTAGTGGATTGCTGCAGAGATGGTTGTCCTTCTGGAAGGTTTTCCTCTCTCCACAGAGGAACTCTGGAGCTCTGACAGAGTGACCATTGGGTTCTTGGTCACCTCCCTGACTAAGGCCCTTCTCCCCCGAGCGCTCGGTTTAGATGGTCGGCCAGCTCTAGGAAGAGTCCTGGTGGTTCTGAACTTCTTCCACTTATGGATGATGGAGGCCACTGTGCTCACTGGGACCTTCAAAGCAGCAGAAATTTTTCTGTACCCTTCTCCAGATTTGTGCCTAGAGACAATCCTGTCTTTGAGGTCTGCAGACAATTCCTTTGACTTCAAGGATACAAGGAAGTTTATTGGTCACTATACAACAGGTTGTATAACAAAATTAAAATGTGGTTCCCTCTTGATTGATTTATTAAACATGGCATTTCTCACATCATCAGCACATTTGCTGATGTATGATGTCACTGATGATGTGTATTCTTCAAGGTTGATGTGGTTCTCCTGGGTAGCAGCATCCCTGAACATCTGCCAGTCCGTGCATTCAAAACAGTCCTGTAGAGCCGCTGCAGCTTCATCTGTCCACACTTTAACTGTTTTTACAGTTGGTTTGACCCTTTTTGTCAGCTGGATGTAGGTAGGCAGGAGAAGCAGGGAGATGTGGTCTGACTGGCCAAAATGTGTGTGTGTGTGTGTGTGTGTGTGTGCGTGCGTGTGTGTGTGTGTGTGCACGTGTGCGAGTGTGAGTGAGAGAGCGGTATTACACTTGTTTCTATGTAACTTGCATCATCAAATTTCCACAAGGATGCATTTGGGTAGAAGCAACATGTATGATACATGTTAGAAAACAACATGATATTCTAATTTAGCAGCTAATGCTCATGCGGTTCTAACACAACCACAACACAAACTTAATTGCTGAACAATGAGACTGAAACATTCATTTGGCCGATCAAGCCAGGCCTGCACCATTATTTACTGAGGCTGTTGACATCACAATTATTATATATTTTACTGAAAGGAAAAAAAAACATTTTGAAAAAGGCAATATTGTTTCACACTGTTATGAAGGACACTGGTGATGTTAATTCCTCTCAGTGTTATGGAGTGCTGGATACTGGCTGGATGCTCCAAATGCTTAATATTAGCCTCCTGCCGTTGAGGTGGACTATTATATTTCTGCTGATCTTTTCTTAAAGCAAGCAGTCATATTTTAGCCCTCAGTATATTTTTCTTGCCTTTTATCCAGCCATTATTTTCCATTCATTCCTCTACAATATGAAAAATGAACTTCCAGAGACTTTCCTCACACCAGTATTCTATCAGCATAATAAAGTCGTCCACATTAGTTTTCATAAAAACAGCAGCACTGTTGTGTTTTGGCCTGAAATCAGGTGGAGTGAAACCATCTCTCCATTGGAAAATTGTTCCAGAGGAAACATTTGCTTTCCATAGCCAATTATCAATTCTGTGGTTTATGAATAGGAACAACTTTGTTAGCCACAGCAGCAAAACAGTATAAGTTGGGTGTTTGAACCAAGAAGTCACACTTGAAAATTGTGGGATATTGATTATATGTCGTGAAATCTTTTGACACACATTTGATTATTTGATTTTTGTTTTTTTCCGAGAGAGAGAGAGAGAGAGAGAGAGAGAGAGAGAGAGAGAGAGAGAGAGAGAGAGAGAGTGATGTAAAACGGCTTGTTGTTGTGTCAGTCAGTCGGTGTTGAGCTTAGAGCAGCTCGGACATGGTGGATGTGGAGGACCCGCGTCTCTGTCTCTGTCGGTAACTGTGCAGCGAGCCTCCGAGGAGCCGCTCCTCTGCACGGACAGCGCGTTAGACGAGGCACAATGTCCCGACATCGACACTGTGGACCGTATCGTGAAGGGAAGGCTTCCACGCTAACGACGAGGGGCGTCAAGCTGGACGAAGCTCAAGCCTCCGCGAGAACCTACGCGGGGAGACCGGACTTTGACGGCGGCCGGTCCGCGTGCGCAACGCACAGCCACGGAAAGTGTTTGAAGCTGCACTGGTGCTGTCATCTGGGCTGGTGTCAGTGTAAGGAACTCTGACAGACACATACAGAGAATAGTGGGGCGGCTTAGCTCAATATATCACAACAATCGTTCATTTTGTGATAAAAGCATAACATTTGGTAGATGTGTTGGCAGATATATTTCAAACAAATCTGGATGTTGGGCCATCACAAAATCGCCCCCTAGTGGCCGTAGCAGGCATTTGATTTGTTAAAATGAATAAAAATATTAAAATGACTCATTAAAATATTTTAAAAATGTAAATACACATTAAATTAAGAAAAGATACAGTTATACACACTCAGTATCTCAAACACTTTCTGTCCCCACCACCACAACCACCACTGCAAGCCAGCTAGCCAACGAGCTAGCTAGCATATAGTCAGGACCGAAAATTGAAAAAGCCCCTTAGGAAACAACATGGTCGGCATTTTTGAGGAAAAGCACTTTATCTGTAGTTTCTGTATGATTATTTAATGCTGAATCCAGTTCTGCCGTATGCCAAGCTGTAAAAGTTACTGTTTAGTCATAATTATTGATTAATTAGCATAGCTATTGATTAGTCGCCCAAAGTTAGAAATGGCTATCAGTTTCCTATTTGTCAATATTCTATATATGATTGTTTGATATCATTGTAAAGCATAGGCGGAGTTTGCAGGGGGGGCAGGGGGGGCATTGCCCCCCTAGCGTCTGAAATGTGTCACTACATTGAGTCAAAAATAGGTCCAATATTTTTTTTTTCCTGTATACATATCTATAAACATTTAAGCAATGCAATAAAATAAGATTATTTTCAGAAATAAATCTGAATTACATTATGTTTGGTATTGTAATAAATAAAATAATAATAAAAAAAAATGTTTGCCCCCCCAGCGCAAATTTCAAACTCCGCCTATGTTGTAAAGGGGACCTTCTCAGCTTTCATTTAAGCCCATGGGTGTCTCTTTCTGACAAACACAGAGGTCACATGACCTCCTTAAACCATAAATCAAACACATTTTCCCACATTTTTCACCTAAACTATACAGTTTCTTTTATCCCTGTGGGATCAAGGGATATCAAGGACCCAAAAGACAACAACCACAATACCTAATGGACTTTGAGGATTCAGGAAATGTATGATATACCCATACTATTTCTTTGTGAGAGGTTATTGTGAGCCTTAAAATAGCAGTAATCGACTCAGGCCCATTCACATCCATTCATTCTCCAGCATTACGTAAAAACAACCTCACCAATTGTTTACTGTAGATATAATGATATTATTACTAATACAAATGTAATAATAATCAAAGGCCAGGTAGACATTTTTCATCAATTTAATTAATTAGTAAAAATTAACTGAACGTGGCCACTAATTATTACAAATATTAATGATAATGATTGGATCAAAACAGCAGTGCATTACAATTTTTTTGTGATCACTTTTTTTCTTCTTCAGTGCATTACATATTCATGCAAAGGTCACTTGACTTTCGGCCCAATATCCAGATTCATTCAACATATATTCAGCAATGAGTGTACCAAATTTGGTGCTTTTATCACAAAATGAACGATAGTTTAGCTATGCCGCCCCACTAACAGACAAATACCTGAGCAATATCCTGAGCAAGGGACAGATTTTGGAATTTACATGTTTTTATGGACAAAGTCAGTCGCATCTGGAATCATAAACCATGACCTATAGAACATCAGCACAAACTTATAAGGTAAGGAGAAAATGAATGTGTGCACTTAAATTTGTGATTCAAAATGTCAGGTGTAAAGCAGGAGGAGGATTTATTGCCAACATGTTTGATCGCCCAAGGCTCCTTTCTGTTTGTTTAATGAACTGTCATTCTTAGAGATCTGTTTCTGGTTCATGAGGATGAGAAAGTAGAGAGCCAAGGAAGCATAAAATCAGTGATTGGGATCCACCTAACGTGGATTGCTAATAAATGATAGTCCACACCTCAAAAATTTTGATTCACCTGAAAACAATGTCAACAATTTTGATTGTCTTTAAAGTCTCTCTAGCCGTGGTTACACTTGTCTTTTCAATGTGTCCTTTGTTACCGGAGCTCAGTGGTGTCTGCATTTGTATGTCCACACTTGACACCTGAATGCGACCGCCTGATCGGATAGTGATTGGTTTTACTCCCGTGTGGATATAGTTTTTACAGCTTTATTCTTTAGCAGTCTTCTATGCCGTTTTTAGATGCTACATTTTTCTTTGGCACTGCAGCCAAGTTCTTGCATAGCCCTCCTTTATCATATTGTTGATGAGGACCCTCTTGTATTCCTGCGTTTTCTTCTTTCTTTCTTTCTTCCGAGGAAGTCCTACTTCCCATGCACGAAAAATCACCAAATTTTGCACAAAGGTCCAGTCCCATGCCAGATTACCTCAGATGCAAACACAAGCCAATAGTCCTGATGGTGGCGCTATAGGAAGCCTCTAAATTTCAAAACTTTGAACATTCATAACAAATCAACCATATGTGCTACAGCTGCAACTTTCATTAAAATGTAACCCCAATACTGAAGAAACTTTTGTGCACCTAAACCTATTGCAAATTATGAAATCCATCGCTCTGTTTTTTTCAAAAACTGTAAAACTTATTAAACCTAACTCCTCCCACAATTTTTGCTCAAATGTCACCAAACTTGCTACAGAGCATCTTCAGACTGTCCTACACAAACGATCCACAATTTCTTGACAGCATTTTGAATTTTGCTCTTGTGAACAATTGGCGTCAATGCAAGAATGGCATTTTTAAACATCAGTTTTTCACTTATGGAGCAAATCAATCATTGTTAAAAACAAATGATCAACATCTCCATGCTGTCCAGATGCAATATGTGTATTTTCAGATTTTTGTCTTAATAACTGAATTTTTGACAGCTGTTTAAAATCTGCCTTTCCATGCATGGCTGGCTGCTGTCCTGCAGGTCAGTGATTGGCTCAGTCAGTCTGTGAAGCTGCATGTGAAGTTTTAGCTCAGTGAGATAGAGGCCAGGCCTCGGTGTCGAAGATTGTGAGTTCAAGCCTCAGCTTGTACAACATTCCCATGTGCGAAAATTCACCAAACTTTGCACAAAGGTCCAGTCCCATGCCAGATCATCATTGTCAGATTTTTGACTTGATGACTGATTTTTTTTAAACAGTGGTTTGAAATCTGCCTTTCCATACATAGGCGGCTGCTATCACGTGACTGTCTTAGTCAATTTGTGAAGCCTCACATGAATTGATACTTGCCAATTAGCTCAGTGAGATAGAGTGTTATCCTTCATGCTAGAAATTGTGAGTTCAAGCTTCAACTGATGCAAAATGCACATTAGAATGCCATCTTTCTTTTCATCCTCCTATTCTCCACTTGTTGCTCAGAATTGCCTGAAATTGCTCATGTTGTGTGGCTGATGAATCCCAATGCCAGCAACATCAAATCTTCTAGCATACACACGCAACAGTAAATGCATTTTGTAACCACGGCCTATTTTATCTTTGTTTAAAATTGCACTTATTTGCAGTTGCATTTTATGACTCACCATTTTATCACTATTCTGTGGCACTTTTTAATACAGTCTTTCCTCTATTTTCTTTTTCTTTGTTTTGCAAGGCACTTTGGTTACATTGTTTTTGACAAGTGCTATACAAAAAAGTACATTTATAATTACTATTGTTGCTTCTGTTATTACTAGTATTATTACTAGTGTTGTTCTTCATTTCTATATCATTCCTGTGGATGTTCGAGCTACAGACTCATCACTGCCTGTAGATGTGAATGCCTTGTGAGAAAGATCAGGGAATTGAGAAAAAAAATTACAGTAAGAATACATAAAACAACATGAATTCATGCATGAAAACTGATTACTTGGCATGAGTTCAAACTCTTTCGTTCATGCCATGCATGAACAAGACATTAATTAAAGCATTAACTAAGGTAAGTATATCATCATGAATTAGGCTTATTAAGCATGATCATGTTTTCCTTGCTTGCAAAAAATCTGGACTGAACCAAATCCAACCCAATACATTACAGAGCACATGAAATCATTATGAAGCATCAGTTACTCATGAGTTCATCATACCATGAAGTCATGAACTACTTGATCTTAACTATCTATTATGTTATACACCATCTTGAGTGATGACAGTGAAGTGGGTCTAGTCTAAGACAGTAAGAAGACACATGCAGTACTTCCCCTCCAGTCATGGCTGGTGGTGACACAACACAGTGCATGGTTCATCTTCTGGAATAAGTCTTCTTCTTCTTCTTCTTCTTTTTTTTTTTTTTTTTTAGCCTCAATACAGGTTCACCTCAAGCATCCCAAAGATTCACTTTTTAGTGTTTTCTTGTGTCAATGACTGTTCATTAACATTTTTACCATATTCACTAAAACTTCATACAGAAGGACAAATTTATTAATTTGATCGCCATATCTGGATCTGGTGTTTACAGAAATTAACATCTTAAGGACTTGAGCTTATTAGCAACAAACTCCCTAAGTACATTGAACCTATTTTGTGTATAGATGTGTATAGATATAGACATCATAGCTGTAATAGATTTTTATGTTTTCCTTAATTATGGATATTCTTCTTTTACAGTTAGTTTATCTCTATATCTTTTTGATATGCATATATTAGATCAATATTCTTTCCTGCAATTCGGTGATTGTGTATAGATCTATCCCTTGTATGCTGCATTTTCATACTGATATAAATAAAGACTGACTTTGGGAAAAGCCTACTGTTGAGCCTTCTTGAGGTGAAGTTGTACACTTGATAACCTCAGTGAGTTGCTTACTCTCACCCATAAAGCTCGAGTGAGTAACTGGTAGATAGTGCTGCCAATCTCATGGCCCTCTACATTTATGATAGTATAGCCAGATGTTTTCTATGCCACTCACTTGTATGATAGTTAGCACTATATAAAACTGTGAATTGGGCCTCCAAAAGAGGGCTCACATTGGATTATAGCACAAAGGATAGTAACATCACATCATGTGTATTTATACATAAATCTAATGTAAATATATCCAATCCAACTGTGTGAGTGTATGTGGCTATATATCCATGTATGCCTTGAAAAAGAAGTGAAATAAAGACTGCCAAATAAAATGTTAGAAATGCTTATTTTATTTTGCTCAATCATGTATGTGACAAAGCATGGCATGACAAACCATGAATACATGTTTACCTGTGCACAAACACAGGCATAATAATCAATGAATAGTAATCATCAGCAGGAATTTGACATGAAGAAGCTGAAGCTGAGATCAGTAAGTTCTAGTTTTGGATCAAAACAGTGAAACATGAGTGGTGCTGGATGTCATGGTTCACCAGGCTCTTCCACTGCCAACACTGCCTCTGTCTGCGCTTTGACACTGTGAGCAGCACCAGCAACAACAACACAGGTTCCACTGACTGGCCCAAAGCTCTGTGCTCTGCAAAACACAGCCAACATGTGGACACTGGACAACTGAGAAAAGCTAACCAGAGCATAAGTTTTCAGTCTGCCATTCGCCACCACAGCCAGTTTCTGCACTTCCTTGTCTCCTACTGATGTGGCTTGGTTTCATGAAAAAAATGGATGAGAAGTTAGTTCCAAGGGCAAAATGGATAGGAAATTGAAACCAGCCATTCAAAAGCTTCCTGGTTCTCACAATTTCTATTTAAAAGACAATGGGAATAGATGTCTGAAAACTGTTAAAAAAAAAAAAAAATCAACACCAAAGCAGCAAAAAAATTTGATTTGTCAGTTGACAGTTTTGCAGCTGCAGATCCATCAACCAAGTTGCTCACAGTGCGAACAATCAGTTTCTCTTGGACATACAGGTGGGGTTGCCCTGATAAACCAAATGCTGTCACTAGTCAAAAAAATCTTTTTGGGGGCTCCTGTGTTTTTACATGAATAGATCAATATAGGACCAAAAGATAAATTAACCTTCTTAACTCAATTCACTTCATTTATTTATTGTTTGTTTGTTTTTGGCTGATTTTCCTTGTTCTTCTTTTTTTTTTTTTTTTTTACATTTTTTTGGGGGACACTTATGGTAATTTAATAAATGGTAATTTATGGAACGACTGTATATAACTGATTTATGTTCCTTTTTTACTAGCTTCGTGAACATTCCTTTTTTACTAGCTTTGTGAACATTTTCTAGTAATTTGTAGGACAATTTTCAAATATTTTTTGTGATTTCTTACTGTTTTTTGCAGATTTTTTTTTAAAAATAGTTTTGTTGGAATTTAATATATTTTTACTTTTTTTTTTTTTGCAAATTTTCAGATCATCTTGCTTATTGGCTTTCTACCTGTTTTTTGATCAGTTGCAAATTATCAAAAAAAATGACATTAGTAAAAAAAAATGAAAAAACAAACAGTTGGCTAATTTTAAAAAAGTTTAAAAGAAGCATAAAAGTTTTAAAAAATGACAAGAACACCATATTTATAATTATTAAAATGATATCTATAAAATATTGGATCAGTGATCACAAGCATTTAAGTGAGCTTTCCAAGGGGAAAAAGAAATGACCGGTTGTGGGGGCCCTACATTGAAGAAGGAAGGGCATTAGGTGCTGTGTCTGATCTGCGTTGTGGGCCTCACCTGACAGGACTGAGGGCCAGCCATGTGTTTAATACTCCTACATGTTTCCAGTGTTTTCCTAACAGCAAACTGCTGCCAAGAACAATATTTCCCATAACCGTCTGGTGACACAGTGAGCTGGCTGGACATGTCCTACTGGGTATGTTGGCAAGACACATTAGCCGAGGTGGAAGCTCCCTATCACACATCCAGACTGGTGTCTCTGGTTTCAGAAGGTAGACAGCATGCCCAACAAACTCAATTCAACTTCAGGGTGCAGCAGTATCATCAACAATCACGTGTATTGCTGTCATAACAGTGTATACAGCCGCAGCAGCCAACTGTCCTGCTGTGTGTTTCCCATAATGACAAGAAGTTTCTGGCTTTGAAGGAATATGAAGCTAGAAGAACAAAGAGACTAATAGGGCATGTTACATCATTCTGATTGCTGTGCAACTTAAAGTTTAACAACAACTAGCTCAAATATGTAATTAGCATTGGCTAGCTAAAGTGAAGTGACCAAAACTCTAACTGAAAATCAAAATGGATCAGAGAAGGTTTGTGGTATCTCTATGGAAACAGAGGAGCAGGGTAAATGACGTCATGAACAAAACACCCATTCTTATCATCTCATTCAAGAGTTCCATCTAGACAAGGGCTATTTTCACATTGCTGTAATGCTACAGAAATTAAAAAAGGACCATACCAGGGATTTGGAATGTTTGAACCATTCACATCAAATTCCCTACATTTTACACTGCAACAAACCATTTTGCAAATAATGTGAGGGTGATAAATATTTCAACATCCTTTGATTTTCAAAGTTGAACTTTTGGTTGAAACAGTTACCTTATAAAGTTCTGCATCTACGGCTAAATTGTCACCATGCATAAACCACAGAACTGATAAGCAGTTCTGTGTAAAGCAAATGTTTCCTCATGGACTATTTTCCGGTAGAGAGATTGTTTCACTCCAACAACAGTACTGCTGCTCTTAGCAAAACTAATAAGGACAACTTTTTTACAGTGATGGAATACGGTTGTGAAGAAAGCTTGAGGTCTCTGAAAGTTCATTTTCATATCATAGTGGAATTAATGCATCCTTATGGCTGGATAAAAGGGAGGAAAATGATATTGGAGTCTTAAAATAGGACTGCTTACTTTGATAAAAGATTAGCAGAAATGTGAAGTTTGTGCATTTTGTAGATACAATGCTAAATATGCAAAGTCCCTCATGTGGTCCTTTAAGAAATGTTCAGCTTAAAGCCCAGGGCAGCATCACAAAGCACACCATGTCCAAACCACGACCATGACCAAGGCATCGTACACAGGGCATCATATGTGGTAATAACCTTGTTTGTTTGTATTTTAAGTCATATGTCTGGCTGCACTGCAACAACCAGTAAAAGATGTTGCTTACTAATCTAGACCTTAACCCGTTGCACTTGACAGATGTGACACAGACAAACTTGTTTCAGTGCATCACTTGACCTTATTTTGTCTCTCTGTATTCAAAAAGAGACTTTCATTTTGTACATGAATTAATGTTAACCAGAAAACACATTTGAAATACTGAGGTTTTCCCAACAAAAAACAATTTGCTCTGGATTTGGAGGTTTACTCTTGTTTTGGTCATGATGCTATTCTTCGACCAGTGGCGGAGGAGAAAGTTTAAGCTGGAAATTCTCATTGTTAAAAATACTTCCTGTCCCTTGTTGGGTAGGGTTTACAAGCCCCACCTTCCCGTTGCTATGGCAATGAGAGAGCTCAGAAAGGATGGCCAACTGGATGGAAGAAAGAGAAAAAGAGAGAACAATTAACATGTGAAAATAACTCTTCAGCATTCATTCCCTCCCGTCTCCCATCCATCAATCCATGAGAGTCAGACGAGGAGAGAAAGAAAACTAAAATGGGGTGAGGTCTTTTTATCTTTCTCTCTCCTGGTCTAACTCTCATTCACACCACATGCAAGTGCCTGCCTTTCATCCCCTCAAAACAGGCACATGTGCACACACACAACCACATCATTATGGAGAGTACTTGCATAATGTGACAGTTGAGCATAATGTCAATTGATATACAAGTTAAGCATACACAAGAGTTCAGTAGAATATCAATAAGCCATACACTGTATTTTGACATGATGTCTGTAAATATTCCAAAAACATTTCCACTGATTTTAATTGGTGACATCATTTTTTTTGAGTAGAGTATCAATGAAATATCTGTAGATGTTCAACTTATACAATGTGTCTCTGCCTTTGGATATACAGATTCAAGTCAGTAGATATTTTGCTAAATGTTTTATTAGCACTTCAAAAAATGAGCTGCTAAACACCGAATATACTAAAAATAAATTCAACTATCTAATAAACGTTTCATCAATAATAAGACATGTTTATTTATTTTGACATCTACAGACATTCTTTTGCCATGTTATTGACAGACACCTGATGTAATACTTAATATCTGTTGAATATTAACAGCCATGTTGACATCTAGTTCTAGATCTATGGACATAGTGGAGAGGCTGCTATGCATAGAAATGAGCTGGTTCCTCCCAGCCCAGGAGGTGTGTCCCAGCATATCCCAGCTGGCATGGGCAGACCTCAGGATCCCCCAGAGGGAGATGCAGGAGCTGGCCAGGGGAAAGGATGTCTGGCCTGCCCTTCTCAGCTTGTTACCACTGTAACCCAGTCACAAATTAGCAGTGTATGAGGGATAATGGAAGGATGGATAAAAGTCAGGGCGAGAGAACATCTGTGGAGTGTATACCCCCCTGCTGTGGCAAAACCAGGAATCACACTTGGGTGTGGACTGGTTCTGGACCGAGACCCTGTGAGGAGATGGTCTTGGCACAGTTACCGACAAACTCTGGAATGTTTAATTTATGGTGTAAGCTTGTACTTTGTGATATTTGGCTACACAAGTAAAACTTACTTAACTTGAACTGACCTAGATCCAACCCAACTACAGTAAGCACTGTGCTGGATTGAAGCAGTTCCAGTAGCAAGGGTCAGCATTATGGACTAGTAATTCATATCACTACTGATAAACAGGTGATGCAAAGGATCTGCTGTATTTGATATGATCTGCCTGAGAAGTTATAAAGACAAAAAAGAATAATAAAAACTAAATAAATAAAAACTACAATTTAGTTGAAATTCCACATTTTATCATTGCAGTACGAACAACTGTCACAGCTCCATATGGAAAAGTATCTATGTGATTGTAAATGCCAGTGAGCCTTGACAGTAAGAAACTGACCAAGTGACCAGGATAGCAATGATGAAATTGAGATCCAGGAAAAAGGGAAGGAAAGAATGAGAAAGAGAGAGAGAATCAATGAGGCTGAGCAAGAGGCAAAAGAAACATGACAGGAGAGAGCTAAAGAGAGAGAAGTTAAAATGGACAACGAAAGAAGAAACGCTAAAAACGATCAGAAGAGCTAAAGAAAATGAGATTTTGCACTGAGAGTGTGGTTAGAGTGTGTGTTGAAGGAGAAGTCACTCTACTCATCTCTTCACACTTTAAAGAAATCGAAGCGAAATAAAAGGAAAGAGGGGTTTTTGTTGCCTCCCCCAGAGCTGCACAAAGTGCCTACCCTGGATGGTCCTCGGTACAAACAGCGTAGCTGATCCCAGGACTGTTCTTGCTGGGGGTCCAATGTTGCCTCTACAAGTACCTGAAACACAGCAAAGACCAATGGGAAGTGGAGTCAAATAGTAGATGCAATGATGCTCATTGTTTCTGAGTGCTGGATACTGGCTGGATGCTCCAAATGCTAATCTGCCATCGGTGGACTGCCCCATGGCTCACAATCTGAAAAATCACTGCCTTAATCCACTCACTTTTTTTTTTTTTTTTCCAAATTTTACAACGGTGCCCCAAATAGTATAGAAACTGCTGATTGTTAAAACATCAAATCAAAACAAAACAAAAAACAGTAGAACTATTCATTTTCCTGTGTGCTCTAAGCTTTTTGTCCTGGTCCTCAGGCTGACAGGGGAAAGGGACATGAAATCTTGTTTCTCTTGATGAAACAAATGAAAAAAATTGCCAGTGGGATACTCCCACTTGTTTCCAATACAGTTTCACTTTCACACTGAATATGAGACTAAATGACTTGTTAAGAGGAATATTTTTTACAGTGCTCTCCTACAGGATCCCATGATGCTCCTGGACCATCAGAAAGAAAGTCACTCCAATGTATCAAGAGTCTGCTAGGTCAGAGCTGTCTGGTAAACATCCAACATGCCAACACCTCAGCTCATCCCTCCTAATGCTGAGAAGCAGCGGCTGTTCTCTGAGCTTTTCACCCTAATACAAATGATGAGGCTTACAATCTGAAGAGGAAACTTCATTTCCACTGCTTATAGCCCTGATAGACACCTTTGGTCATCTCTCTTGTGAAAGTAGCCCTTTAATCTGTCCCCAGCAAAACCTCTTGTTTGTGTCAAGAGAAATCAATCAACAGGCATCTCTGGATGGAGTCAATGGCCAATGGAAAAACAAAATCAACTGCAGCATTTTTGTTCTCTTCTGGAAGGGGAATGCATACAGGAAGCAATGGGGCTTATGGGAAATGTTGCCTTAATATGGAGAAACAATAACACTGAGAAGGTAAACAGAGGCTACCAACTGTCTCCAGCATGCTCTTAGTGGTTTCGAGCCATTGAATATACCAATGTATAATGATTAATTTGACCATGACATATTGATATTTGAACAGGCAGTTAGGAGACAACATAAAAAGCAGTATCATACTGTCTGGGCTCTGGCAAAACCTTACCTTTTTTCCATGAGCCTCTGCTCCTGTTTCACGATGCACTGATGTAACATGAGTCTGAAACAAAGAAATGGGTGAGTAGGGGACTAAGGATTTTAGTTTAGTGAATTTATTTCAGTCATTTTCAACTTGCAGAATCAAATACACATATAAATAAACAATATCTTATACCCATATTTTTAAACAATAAATAAATAATATTTAATTTCCTTTCAGTACAGAAAAACCAAAACAAATATATGATATATACAAATAGGGGAGGGTATTGGGAAAAAAAAAAAAATGCATGCACTTCCAGTGCCGCTGGGTATTGCATATTGCTTATTGTTTACTGTTTGTTTGTGTTTATGCTCATCTTTTTGTACGTGATGTGCTGCTGTTCTGTCCTTGTTATGATATTTATGTCAGAGAGTCTACCAGGACAATTCCTATCAACTTGTTGACATGGCAATAAATCTATTGAATCTTGAATCTTGAATCTTGATCTTGAATCTTGATAATAAATTATTGATATCAATTCCATTATCGATTCTTCTTATTGATACAATTCTCTTATCAATTTTAAGTATGTGATTATGTCCCTGGGAAAGACAGGGGGTGGTGAGATGGCTGTCCCATACAATAACCCATACATAACCATACTAACCCTAAACCGTTAAACAACCTTAATCCTCACATAACCACACATGACTAGCATAGCTGCCAACACTCCTGTTTTTCCCGGGTTTCTCCCGTATTTTAGACTCATCTGCTGCCACCCTCCCATTTTGCCTTTTCTTCCGGGAATCTCCTGTAATTTACAAGTCCCAACTTTGTTTGTTAATAGTAATGACAAACGCACAATAACAAAGGTTTTATTTTGAAAGCTCAGACCAGAAGCCGCCGCAGCTCCGTTAGTTTAATAGAAGGTGAAACACACGGCAAAATGTTTTTAACTGTAAATCAAAGTGCACTTTTTCCAGCCTGTGTCAGACAATGCCGAGTTTACTGACTAATTATTAAAAACCTGGATGTGTTGTAAATCTTAACCCGCTTGGCAGGCACTAATATCCCTGCACATCTTCTGCTGCTGATTGATTTTGTCGTAGCTGATACTACCTTCATTAGCTGGCTTGCCAGCTCAGGCTGTCAAACACTCGGCACTGTTGATGTTTAACGCCGTGTTTGCTACTAAGATGTTACAGCATATTAGACGTATTTCCTCCTTTACACATTATTTCTGCCTTGCAAAAATGGCAGGTTGCAAAATTGCTGTCTTTTTTGGTAAATTGTAGCCATACTTTCGACCGCTTTCGTCTGCTCTTGTCCATGCTAGTTCTGGTTGAAGAGGACCTTTATTAAATTTGCAGGATGCAGGAATATGAGGAATCGTTAAAGGAACTGATAACGTGTAGACACGAATGATTCTGATGGATTGAGTCATTTTGGACTTCTTTTTGGACTTTTTGGAGTCATTTTGGACTTCTGGTTCTTGATTCCAACCCTATATACAAATATACACTGACCAAAAAGGTATAGACTGAAGCTTTAGCTTATTTTGCCTATCCTTCTTAAATTAATAAGCTTTCGTCAGCTCACGTATAAATCAAAGACACAAAAACAAAATATGTGTATCTTATACATACAGGGTATAAGAATTGTTCTGACAGTCCGCTACCTCAAGGGACTCAATGAAAATGAAATGTCTTTATATTATAGACTCTCTGGGTCTCATTCATAATAATATATCATAATTATTATAATTATTTATTTATCCTTTATTTTACCAGGAATGTCCCATTGGGATACAATATCTCCTTCTAGGGCAGGGGTCGGCAACCTTTTTGACATGGAGTGCCAGTTTGAAATTCTCTTGTCAATGAGTAGGCTAAAACAAAGTTAAATTATGGTATGACACAGTGGTGTAGTCTGGTTTATTCTAGTGGGTATACGGGCGCGCACGCCTTGCTGACATGGGAATGTCTGTGATTCTTGACTTGATTGTTTCTTTGTTTGGCAAGTTTTCAAAAAGCATATCTGAGCAACTGGGAAAAGTCTCCTTAATATATTCTCCACTGGTGAACGGCTTTCTATGCTTAGCAATGCAATGAGCAATGCGATAACTAGCTTCAGCGGCAGAATTTGTAGCAGTGGTGAGGTTTTTGAGCGTGCTGGCCTGGCTTGATTCCCATACCTGGACACAGCGCGTTTAATCGACTTTATCAGCATGGTCTGTGAAAGCCGTCTGGTGCTTTTTCTCAAAATGTCGCTTAACACTTGACGTTCGGCACACAACATTCTCAAAACATAAAGTGCACACGGCACTGTTCTTCTGAGACACAAAACCAAACTCCTCTGTCCAAGAGGGCTGGAATGCCCTAACTTTAGCTTTTTTAGCTGGCAGCGTTGCCATCAGCAAGCTAACGTTACGGTTACCACATTTGAAGCATCTGTCTATGTGGTAAATATGGGCGGGGCAGCGGGGCAGCAGGGCAGCGGCTGCACCTGCAAAATGCGGTGTGTGGGCGGGAGTTTGCGCTGTCAGTCAAACTCACGCTGTCACTCATAGCTGGTACCATCCTTGACGGGTGATTTTAAACGATAGGCCTACTGAGAGGGCCTTTGCCAGTGTGCCAATGATTATGCTGCGGCGTGCCAACCGTGGCACGCGTGCCTGAGGTTGCCGACCCCTGTTCTACGGAGTCCTAGTCAAGAAAAAGAAAAGAGTACAAATTCATCTTTAATATAAAAGTCTGTAACAGTTCACAATCAAAGTGGGTCATGGTCTGGTCTATTTCAAACAGGAATAAATACTCTTGGAGATGTTTCTGAATGTCATCTACCTGTCTCCTAGACCCCATCCCAACTAGGTTGTTTAAGGAAATTCTACCCTCTGTTGGCAAATCTTTACTTGATATGATCAATCTGTCTTTATTAACAGTCTATGTACCACGCTCCTTTAAACTAGCTGTGATTAAACCTCTTCTTAAAAAAAATACCTTAGATCCAGGTGTTTCAGCTACCTACAGACGATTTCTAACCTTCCCTTTCTCTCCAAGGTCCTTAAGAAGTTAGTTGTCAAGCAGTTGTGTGACTTTTTTTATTTATTTAGAGAGGACAGTGCACATTAATTAACATTCCTGTAAATGTGCCAGTGTTAGCCAGAGGCTAGTTTACAGCCGCAGTCTTCCGGCATGATGTTAAAGAGCCATTAAAATATACAAAAAGGGACACAAGGGTCATAATACATAAAAACAGGAACACAGGAGACATAAAACATTCATAACAATAGTCTATTTGAAGATTTTCAAGTGTGCATCACAGCACAGAGACAGCACTGGTGACTATTTATCATAGTTATCCTATGCATCATTGTTGCACTGTTGTTTTTCTTTTTTGTGTTCTGTTACTTGTGTGTTACGTAATGCGCACACGAAAATGCCGCAACAAATTCCTATGTGTGTTTACACAATGGCAAATAGAGGATATCTGAATCTGAATCTGAAGTTCGCAAGATAATGTGTAGTTCTTAAGAAAATAATGGGGAATAGCACTTGAGAACATTCTTATGAACTTCTGATTTTTTCCTCTTACGAAATGTCTTAAGATTATTAGTAAGAACTTTTTAGAGAATCCGGCCCCTGGATGACTGAGAATCTTCACAGACATATCTTCCATATACAATATTGTCCTTTCATCACTCACTCATCTTTTAAACCGCTTATCCTCACTAGGGTCGCGGGGGGGGGGTGCTGGAGCCTATCCCAGCGCACATAGGGCGGAAGGCAGTGAAACACCCTGGACAGGTCGCCAGTCCATCACAGGGCAGACACACAAACACTGACATTCACACACACAGTCACACCTAGGGGCAATTTAGCTTCTCCAATTCACCTAACCTGCATGTCTTTGGACGGTGGGAGGAAACGGGAGTGCCCGGAGGAAACCCACGCAGACACGGGGAGAACATGCAAACTCCACACACAAAGGACCCTTCTAGACATATAACTAAGTCCAGCTGACCTGATTCAATTTCCTGGAGGAGCTCTTAGTATCCACCATATATAAACACAAATATATACTCACCTGTGCAAGTGAGGTGCTCCGGCCACGTCCTTGTTCAGTGGCACTGCCCCTGCCTCCCTGGTTGGATGAACACTTGTAGCAGCTCCAGGCCTGTAGGCGCTCTGAACTGAAGCCCCGTCCACAGTCCTTCTGCTGTAGACACTGGCAGTGGTAGAGGTGGCCACAGCTGCCAACACACACATACACACAGACTGATGAATCTGTAAATGTAATCTGTAAATCTGTAAAGGTTCCATTTATAATGATGTTGTCTTGAAGGGATACATGAGATGTAGGACGTGTCTCTGTTTGGTGTCACCATTAATTGGAAATAAGGACTGTGGCTAGAGTTCAGTAAGACAGAAAGAACTGAAAATATTGATGAACAATTGAACAGATTTTCCTGAATTTTAGCAGGACTTGACTACATTACAGGAGCAATGTCTGACAACATTTCTTGACTTTGCAACTATGGCTGGAGACATCATGAAGGTCCACCACAGAATTCTATGTATTAATATTGTCCAAATATGTAACAATCAGCCTAGAAAAACACTTTACTTGAGGAGTCTGTTAACCAATGTTAATTTATGCATTTATTAACATGAACAAGAACACTGACAAAGATCAGCGGATATTCTTTTCACACCAGCCATAATGTTCATGGTACTTTCTTAGTCTCTGGTTTCAGACTATAGCCACAGTACAACATATTTCCATAGTTCTCAAGTGTGGCACACCATGTTTGGCTGATTTCATACAGGATCTATTTAATTTCTAGTAAACTGCTGCCTTCAGAAACACAATCAACTGTTTTGAGTCACTGTTGTTGGGGTGAGACCTCCAATATGGCCACCAGAGTGTGTGAGTCACCTGAATATGATGATCTCCTCAGCTGAGTCTTGCCTCCTCTTGTACTGCTGTAGACAGATGTTACAGTGGTCTTGTCGTGGGTGGAGCCCCCTAGTGACAGCAGCTCGCAGGTGAGCCAGGGACCAGTGGAGATCGTGGTTCAACAGACTTGTGGTGGTTTCCAATAAAGTCTAACAGAGAACCAAGCTTTATTAATCAAGACATATAAATCTGTCTTTTAACCAACAAACACACAAAGCTTCCTATAGATAGGATATACATGAACAAAAAGGAACAAAGAATACATTTAAAGACTGAGGAGCGAGGACAGGGAAAAAAGGTGAGGGCTGAGGTAGAACATTTTTTTAACCTCTTAAACTTTGAAAGGGATGCTGGTATTTTCAGCTGACATACTGTCTCACAGATGCTGTAGTGGGCTCAGTGTTAAAGCTAGAATGATGACCTGAGGAATCCACTGATACCAGACATGTCATGCTGGGTCATCAGCAAATTAAGACAAAGCATTAGTAAAGAGCAAGTGTTTTAGTTTCCAGAATTTCCCTGGTTGGGATCAATAAAGTATATCTATCTATCTATCTATCTATCTATCTATCTTCTACCAAAGTAACACAAAGAGCAAGTTTTGAGGTTAACTTCTCAGACACATTTTCAAATTCAAAAGATTTTATTTATTTATTATTTTTTTTAAATCATGCAAGACAGTATTTATATTTGCCTCCTTAATAATGTTCCACGTTAGGCTAAATTTTGCCAATGGGAAAATGGCATGGTCATTTTCAAAGGGGTCCCTTTGACGTTCCTCATTGTCCGTGATGGGAACAGCCGCTTCCAAGAAACCGTAACATTTCAGAGACCACTAAAAGTAAATTTAAGACTGAAAACGCTGTACTCACTGAACTCAAGACCATTTTACCTGGAGTTTAACTTGGGAACCCAGGAGCTAATGGGCGGGCTCTTATGCTGAAAGGTTTTATTTCACCCTCTGAACAAATTCACTTCAGGGTAATTTTCCTTTACTGTACAAATTTTTGAGTCATTTTTCTGGAATTTTTTTGTAACTTTTTACCAATTTATTTTAGCATTTGAACACAGCCTGAGGCTGCACAAGATTTTTGATGCTGATCCAGCATCAGCTATTCTGACATTTAAATATATAATAGTATATACATAATATAATCATGAATGAAATTTTCTTGCAAATTTTTAAAATATCTTTGCTAGTTGTTGTCACTATTTCTCTTACTAACAGTCCAGTCATTTTTTGCTAATTTGCTTATCACTTTTTATTCCACGTTTTTGAAAGAAACCAAGTGAGTTTGCTCAGATTTCTGTGGGTTAAATGATATACTTCATGACATGTTGAGACATTTTCAGGGTCTGCAGACACACTGCTTACTGGCTTTCAGAAATTGTAGTATTATTAAAAATAACTTGTGAAGACATAAAGCAGGAAACCTATTTAAGAGGAGAAATTTTGTTTTATTATGACTTTTAATTTCAGTGAGTGTCAATTATATTTTAAGACGATTTGCTTCTTTTCAGACACGGGTATCCAAAGATCATGAGGTGTGTGAGAGAGAGGGAATACATATATAATTTAGAGAAAGTATGTATTAATTAGCAGCTAATAAAGTGCTTCAGAAACGCTACATTACAGGCAAGCTAAATAATGTATACTGGTGTGCTAAATATTGTATACAATTGTGTATGTGTGCAGGCACACATAGATACACACCTGTTCGTAGTTAAAAGTCTCCAGCATGCCGAGAATGAGGCCTTGGATCTCAGCCAACTTCCCTTTCCCATAAACTGGATCCTATTATATGCAACCATACATGCACACGCACACGAACACGCACACACACACACACACACACACACAGACAAAAACACTTGCAGAATTTAGACTCTGCAAAGGAAGAGTGGATGTTCATAGGCATCACTGAAGAACTGCCACTCTAAATTTGTATTTAACAAAATAAAGATTATATTTAGCTAGGAATTTTCATTTTGATCTTTCATGTCACTTTGTGAAATACGTGCCAACAAATAGTTTTCCATTTTCTTTTGTTAAACTACTAAATTTTAAAAAATTTTCACTTATCAAACAGAACAGGACAGACAATAATATACAAATCATTAATTTTCACTGGTGAAGTGCATGCCAGATTGCCAGTCATTAAAGGGACAGCTCACCCATTACAAGAAAAAAAAAAGAAAGAAAAAAGATATTATTTCACTTCCCCCCAGCTGTTGTGTAGGACAGTAGTGGTGCTCTCTTCCTCTCAGTGTTACTGAGTGCTGGATACTGGCTGGATGCTCCAAATGCTAACTGTTAGCCTCCTGCTTTGAGGTGGACTTTTTAAAAATAACATCCTTAACTGACTTAAATTTTTAAATAAACAAAGTTTGGGTTTGATGATATGTTACAGAATATTTAAAGCTAGAAATAAAAACAAACAAAAACAAACAAAAATTCTATGTGCTCAACGGTGGCTGGCAGGTGCTTGAGAGGTTCATGAAATGTGTGCTATAAAAGGGAGAGAGGGAACAGAAAAGCTAGCCAAGGAGCAAGCTACTTCAATAAAGAAACTAATAATAGCAGTGATGGCTACCACTCCTCTGGCTCCTCCTTTCTTAGAAAATTATTACCCACTCTTCAAAGTAGGGCCCGACCGATTTATCGGTTGATTATAGCCATTAGAGAATAATCGGTAATTGGCCAAAAGTTTGCCTAGCGGTTTGCCCCCATGTTAAGTTTATAACTAGTTTGGGAAATAAACAATAACTCAATAAGTTTCTCATTTCCCATGGCGTGCCTCGTTGTGTCTGTCACGCTTGACGGATATGTTAGCAAGCTAAAGTTAGGATAACTTAGTTTAAATATCACCTTGCTAAGCACTTTAACAGAGTCAGTGGCAGCACAATAAACGTAACAGTAACGTTACAGTACCTCAAAGTAATGTTACGCTCACTCAGGCAGCTGCATGCTACTACACCAGATAAGACCGGAGCAAATTAGGATAACACGTCATCGCCGTGCAAAAACCGTTATGGGCTGCATTTATTTACAGCAGCACATGGACTGTGTTTTTTAACTGATGGCGTTGAGGAGGAAAAAGCGTTTCTGGTCCAAGTTATAACTTCATGGAGGAAAGAAACATCAGAGAGGCACATTTCAAATCATGTTTTACCAGAGACTTTTATGACGCTCTTTATCTACCTACCAATTACCTACAGATAATAATTCAATAAATACACTCACTGACCACTTCATTACACTGTGCAATGTAATGCACACCAATAACAGGCCTACCATGAATTCTACTTTAATAAATGTATTACTTTGTAAATGTTGACGCTGTCAGAGAGACTTCTTTATGTTTACTGAGATGATAGTGGGTGTTGCTGTTGGTGTGCAGAGCAGTATGTAAGTGGGGTTGACAAAATATCAGACACCTCAATATGATGCTCCTCACACCAACACCCCTACCAGCTCAATAATAACCATAAAGAAGAATTATCAGCTTTTTTACAGTCAACAACATTTTTTTTTTTTTTTTAGAACTTTTTATTTAGATTTTTTTTTTCATTGAACAGTATCTGAGACAAGATCAGTGATGTAAAAAAAAAAAAAAAAAAAAAGTACAAAGCACAAACAGGATAAACAAATAGACAAACAAAAGTAAATTAAAATAAAAAAAAAATACATAAATAGGTAACTAAATAAATAAATAAATGAATAAATGATAAGATAATAAATAGAAAAGAAGGCAAATTCACATCGTGTCAGGGTCCATTTCCATTACTTAAAGAACAGCCTCAACAACCTAAATAGTTCACATTAATAGGTATTTTCTGACCATGCTCCACCTCCGATCAAAAAGGTCCATTTTCAACTGTAATGATGCAGTCATTTTTTCCATGAGATACACCTGTCTCAACCTCTGCTTCCATTCAGCCACAGTCAGTGATTTAACATTCTTCCAGTTTGCTGTTACACTTTTCTTGGCAACCAATAATAAAATATGCAAAATATATCTTTGGTCAGCAGTGAAAAGGTCGACCGGTATAACACCAAGCAAATAAAACAGCACGTTTGAGGGAATTTCTCTTTTCATAATTTTCTCAATTTCGTCTTTAATATTTTTCCAGTATTCAAAAATAACTGGACAATCCCAGAATATGTGTGTATGATCACCTATTTTACCGCATTGTCTCCAGCATAGCGCAGCTGAGGGATCTTCAACAAAATTTGAAACAGCCAAAGGGGTGTGAAAAAATCTGATTTTGAGTTTCCAGTCAAATTCCTTCCACTGCTGACTGCTGATACCTTTATGACTGCTGTTAGAAAGATTATCCCAAAGTTCATTTTCTATTATAGTGTTAGATTCCAATTCCCACTTCTCCTTAATATTATAGGTATTCTCACATAAGTCCGATGAAAGTCTTTTATAGAGGTAAGAGATATGTTTACGTAGTGGGAGACGTTTTTCCAAAATTCCAATAAAATATTGTTCTATACTATTTGGGAGTTTGCCAATTCGCTCTTTGTCTTTATGATTTATAATATAGTGCCTAATTTGCAAATATCTGTAAAAATCATTAGAGGGAAGATCAAATTGTTCCTGAAGCTGGGTAAAAGACTTTAAGTGTGTTTCTTCAAATAATTGATTAAAGATAATGAGACCTTTAGGCGCCCATCTCCTAAAACCATGGTCTGAAACCGAAGGTGGAAAATCAATATTACCCACTATGGGCATAGCTCGGGAAATAGATCCACTATCTTTAAACATCTTTTTAACTTCCGCCCAAACCTTTATAGTATGTTTTACCCATTCATTTCCAATCTTCATTTTATTGACATGTTTCAAATCCACAAAGGGTAAGACCGATAATGGTGCGCCCTTAACTTCACCCTGTTCTATTTGAGCCCACTTTGTCTCCTCGTCTCCACTGATCCAACCCACAATCGCTGTTAGCTGAGCTGCCCAGTAGTAAAATTTCAAATTCGGCAGTGCCAGACCTCCTTTGTTTTTAGGCAAATTAAGTATTTTAAGTCTAATTCTGGGTCTTTTATGTTGCCATATAAATTGAGAGATTAATTTGTTTAACATGTTAAAAATGGAGGTTGGAACTCTTATGGGCAGTGACTGAAATAAAAACAGGAGACGAGGAAGCAGATTCATCTGTACTGTTTCGACTCTGCCGAACAGAGATAGGGGAAGGACTTCCCAGCGTGTCAGATCACTCCTTATTTGTTTAATTATATTATTATAGTTTGCTTCAAAAAGTTTTGTGGTTTGAGGAGTTATAGTAATTCCTAAATACCTAAACCCTAGTTTCGACCAGTGAAATGATACTGTCTCGTTAAGTTGATTTGGCCACATCCCTGATATCATCATTGCTTCTGATTTATTCTGGTTAATTTTATATCCAGAGATATCTCCATAATCTTTCAGACACTGCATGAGTCGAGGTATTGTAGTAATAGGATGTTTTATAAAGAGCAGGACATCATCCGCAAAGAGGGAAATTTTGTGAATTCTCCCCCCACCGTCCTCAATCCCCTCAATCAGAATGTCCTGTCGTATGGCCTCCGCCAGAAGCTCGATGCTAAGAATAAAGAGGACGGGGGAAAGAGAATCTCCCTGTCTTACTCCTCTCTCTACATCAGTCAACAACATTTTAAAAGTAATAAGTTTAGTCTAATGAAGTGGCCAGGAGTCTACATATGGAGGACTAAACGGGACAGAATGAAATAAATAAATACATCTTTAAATAAATACTTAAAAGTGTCATTAATTAATTAAAATGGGAATTAAATAAATAACAACAACAACACTTGAAAAAGTGCATTAAACCTTGTTTGAGTGAATTTAGGTGAGGATTTTTAAAGAACGCAAGCGGAGAGATTTTCACCCAATGATAAGAGCTAATAGCTAGCATTGGGTTGATCTAGCCAGTAGTCATGCATCAAGAACAATGACAGGCCATAGCATAACTACAACCCTATATACCACTGAGGGGATAAGGGGATATCAACTTTTTTAAAATGGGCGAACTGTGCCCTTAAAAAAAAAAATCAGTGAACTTCATGTTCAATTACTGAATTAAAACAATTTCAATTTTAAAACAATATTTGGCTCACACAGATACACAGAGGGTTATTACCTGCAGTATTCGCTGGATGATGGCAGGTAGAGGAATAAAGCCGCTCATACTGTTGAGAACCTTCATTGTCAGCTCTTTCAATGCTGATACACACACACACACACACACACACACACACACACACACACACACACACACACACACACACACACACACACACACACACACACGGTTGGGGTATATTCATAGTTGACATTAAAACTTATGCACAAGTAGTACAGACTTTAAAAAAAATAAAAATAAAAATAAAAATAAAAATATCAAGCTGGTCTAAAATTTACAGAGTCACCCTAAAAAGGGTGACTCTGTGTATCCACATCCTGATCCTGCCATCCTACACAGAATGTGCTGTGTCAAGTGGTTGGTTGGTAGATAGATAGATACAGTGGATTCAGAAAGTATTCAGACCCACTTCACTTTTTTCACTTTTGCTATGTTGCAGTCTGATGCTACAATCCTTTAAATTCATTCATTTTTCTCTCATTAATCCACACTCAGTACCCTATAATTACAAAGTGGAAACAGAATTGTAGAATTTTTTGTAAATTTATTTAACAGAAAAAACTGAAATATCACACTGAAGTATTCAGACCCTTTACTCAGTACTTAGTTGAAGCACCTTTGGCAGCGATTACAGCCTTCAGTCTTTTTGGGTATGACACAACAAGCTTTGCACACCTGGATCAGGGGATTTTCTGCCATTCTTCTTTGCAAATCCTCTCAAGCTCGGTCAGGTTGGATGGGGACTGTCGGTGGACAGCCATGTTCAGGTCTCTCCAGAGATGTTGGATAGAGTTCAAGTCAGGGCTCTGGCTGGGCCACTCTAGGACATTCACAGAGTTGTCCCTAAGCCACTCCTGTGTTGTCTTGGCTGTGTGCTTAGGGTCACTGTCATGTTGGAAGGTGAACCTGTCTCCACACAGGATCTCTGGAGCTCAGTCAGAGTGACCATCGGGTTCTTGGTAACCTTTCTTACTAAGGCCCTTCTCCCATGATTGCTCAGTTTGGCCGGGCGACCAGCTCTTGGAAGAGTCCTGGTTGTGCCAAACTTCTTCCATTTGAGAATGAAGGAGGCCACTGTGTTCTTGGGAACCTTCAGTGCAGCAGATTTTTTTGTAGCCTTCCCCAGATCTGTACCTTGCAGCAATCCTGTCTCTGAGCTCTGCAGGCAGTTCCTTTGACCTCATGTCTTGGTTTTTGCTCTGATATGCATTGTCAGCTGTGAGGCCTTCTATAGAGAGGTGTGTGCCTTTCCAAATCATGTCCAATCAATTTAATATTGCACAGGTGAACTCTAATCAAGGTGTAGACACATCTCAGCAACCATCAAGAGAAATGAGAGGCACCTGAGCTAAATTTCAAGTGTTGTTGCAAAGGGTCTGAATAATTATGTAAATTTGAGTTATTCCTTTTTAATAAATTTGCAAAACTTCCTACAATTCTGTTTTCACTTTGTCATTATGGGGTACTGAGTGCAGATTAATGAGAGAAAAAATGAATTTAAGACTGTAGCATCAGACTGCCACATAACAAAAGTGAAAAAAGTGAAGGGGGTCTGAATACTTTCTGAATGCACTGTAGATAGATAGATAGATAGATGATAGATAGATAGATAAATAGATAGATAGATAGATAGATAGATAGATAGATGGACAGACAGAAGGATAGATAGACAGACAGATAGATAAATAGTCCTTTATTGTCAATGCAACAAGTACAATGATGGCAACACAATGGCAATCTATCAGTGCAAAAACACTGCATTAATAAATAGTATAAAGAGTTAAAAAACAGGCATAAAGACACCCATACACACAATAACAAGAAGAGATATTGCACAATGAACTTTTTTATTTGCAGCAGAGCAGCTGGAGAACCATGCAGAGATGCAGTAGCTCAATGCACTCTCGATGGAGCAGCAATAGAAGGACAGCAACAGTTAGACCCTCAGGGAATGGAAAAATTGCTCTCCCTTCTTAACAACTGATAGCTTTTTTGTAATGGAATTGTTGATAGACATTTTCTGCCAATACTACCTTTCAAGTCAAATTTCATGCTCCTGAAAAACGCTTAAATTTTTTTTTTTTTTTCAGTTAGCTTACACAACTACCTTATACAGACCTAGAGGATTTGGAGATGAATTTATTACTATGCCTGTTACAAACATATGTTACAACACCTCTTTTCACAATGCTGCTTTTTAGTCCAGGGTCCCTTGCCACTAAATTGTCAGTGTGTGATTGTTGTGCACCCAGAGGAGGTTGCCATAATAAATTGCAGCTCTCCAAAAATCTCTACGATCACAAGAACCCTGATTGGACCCTCTTACTTATGTGTGTTTACCCTTACTTTCGTGTGTGTATATGTGTGTGTGTGTGTGTGTGTGTGTGTGTGTGTGTGTATGTATGTTTGTATGTGTTTACCTTCAGATTTGTGTTTGGCGCTGGGTCCCTTTAGTAGTTTCTGAGGAGCCATCATGGCCTCTAATAAAGGAAACCACAGAACCTAGAAAAGACAGAGATGTGTGAGGAGGAGGGTCCTTCAAAGCACTGCTATAACGTATAAGGGTGGGGGGGGGGGGGTATAAGTTAAACATCAACAAGAGAATGTCAGTAAGCCATAAATTCTATTTCAACATGTCTGTTTATATTAAAAAAAAAAAAAATCCAACATTTCTTTTTTGTGTCAACAATGTCAGTGGAATATCAATAGACATTTCACTGTATATAAATAAATCATGTCTGATCAACTGTCAAACAATTTTAGTTTACACATAGAATTGAAGTAGAGAAGTGCATATACACTACTCACAAAAAGTCAGGGATATTTGGCTTTTGGGTGAAATTTACGGAAAATGTAAAAAGTTCACGCTACAGTGATATTATATCATGAAAGTAGGGCATTTAAGTAGAAGCATACACTGGTGATTTCCTCATCTCAAACAATTTATTGAAACAAAAGCCAACAACAGTGGTGGGTATACCACAACAAAAAATGTCAGTGTCAATAACCCCTCAGTGGCTTCTGAAAGTCACTATGGGCTTCACACACACATTGACACAGACACAGACACAGACACAGACACACAGACACACAGACACACAGACACACAGACACACACACACACACACACACACACACACACACACACACACACACACACACAATAACTACCTCTCTCTGCTTCTGGTTGAGGTTCTGAGAGGTCCGATGACACAAAGAAACAATTTCAGTAAGTGAATCTTCCACTCTCCTCAGCATCAACTCTCCTTCCTCCTCCAAAGTTGTTCCATCTCTTTCTCCCTGCTCACTTTCGACAGTGAGCAGACTCAGTTTTTCCTTTAGTGTCTTCAGAGAGAGATGATGACATTGATAGGGAGGAGAAAAGGGTATAATTGACATTATAACAGTTTATTATGAATATTATCAAGTTCAATGTGAGCAGTTCCAGTGTCTGTGTGTGTGTTCATTTGAACTACCTTCAGCAGAACAGTGAAAGCTCCATGTGCATCTCCTTTTCTCTCCAGCAAATAGGCTGTAGCCTCACTGTGGTGGTACTGCTTTGTTATCTACAAAGAAGCAAAGACGGAGGAACAATGCCTCAGTAAAATAATTTCAAAAATAAAACAACACAACATCCCCTGTTGGAAAAAAATATCTATGTCTATTGAACTACTAACTGAATGTAAAGAGACACCAACACCAGCAGAGGAACTGGCACAAAGCTGACTACATCACTGACAATAAACCGACGCAGTGACACAAGCTGACAAACAGCTTGAATCTGATTGCACCGTGGGAGACATAAGAGTGACTTACATAAATCATTTCTGAAAAATCAAAAAATCAAAAGAAAACTCAGAATTATTATGAAAACACGATAAATTTGAAATAAAATTGCAAGAAAATTACCATACAAACTACACCAGAAATTTGTAAAGAAAAAAAAAATACCCCCCCAAAAATTAAAAATATAAAGAAATGAGATTAATTTTGCTACCAGCGTGACATAAAACTTTCCAAACTTAAAGCTCACCAAAAGGCTTCTAGGTTTCAAAGGGTTAATTAAAAAACACACAATAAAACAGTAACACAAACCTGTTGATTTCCTTTTATGTTATAAATAAATACAATGCATTCAGAAAGTATTCAGACCCCTTCACTTGTATAAAGTGAAGGGGTCTGAAGGGGGAACAAATAGAACACAGTACCTGTATGGCCTCCTCCAGTCTGTACTGCTGGGAGCTCTGGAGGAAACTCTGGAGCTGCTGGGGCGCAAAGCGGCACAGCAATCCCACCTGAAGCTCATGGAGTTCAGGTTCCAGAGTCAGGACAGTACCGGAATGATAGCCTTCCCTGGAGGTGAGGATTTGAGTGAGAGGAGGGAAAGGGAGGAGAGGAGAAGCAATAAATTAGCAGCAGCATAAACATTAGATTAGATGCATATACAGCACACACACATAGTCCCCTTACCTTGGTTCCAGGAGACAGCTGAGGAATGTGAACAGTAGCTGGTCATCCTGGGGAGAGAGGGAGAGAGAATTTAGAATTGGCAGAATATCTCTGGACTATCAGAGACAGAAAGCAGGCTCAGTCACTACCAACCGGCCATCGAAAAAGGATGACAGGCAAAATCACGGCAACCGAAAGAAAACAGAGTGTGAGGTCACCGTTGGACAGGTGAGGCTGAGACAGAGATGCACTTCCTCTTACAATGTGAAAAATTCAATGAAATAATGACCATTTACCTTGACAAGTTCAAATGTGTAATTTCAGATTTCAAAGAGGTTAATGAGCTCTCCAAATGAAAAACAGGGCAGTACGTACTGCCCGATATGTATTAACATGTCACAACCTGAGGGACAGTGAGTGACCTAGACATACACAGCACACACTAGGTATGTACCCAAACCTGAATACGATATTTGAAGGTACACAAATAATGCTTTGATCCCGAATAGTTTTTCTGTTCCAAGTTTCTCCTCATTATTCAGAAGCTTTTCTCTAAAGAAAAAAAAAAAAACGTTATTCAGTAGACCCAAGCCCCCAGGGACAACACCGAGCGTTGAAGCCAATTTTACATAGTGGCCAAACGTGGAATTGCAGCATCACGTGATGCACTGCAGCCCAAAAAGCATTTTTCTCAAAGACAATAACGGGAAAAGAGGCGGCTATAAAATGGTGGATACATTTTTTTGAGTGTCACAACCCCCACGAAATGACTCGTTTCACTAGCAGAATTTGATCCATTCAGTCCAATTACGTTTGGAAAGTCTAGTAGAGCCGCAGAATTAAATTATTTTATTCCTGTTCTAGTTAGCCGAGAGCTAAAGCGGAAGTTAGCCGGCTAGCTTGGTGGAAGTCTCTAAGTGCGCCCACTTCCGGTTTCTTCCCGAATCCGAATAATGAATCCGAAGTTTTTTTAAAACCCTGAATCCGAACCCGAATAAAAAAAGTGCAATGGCTGTACACCCCTAGCACGCACACGCACATACACACACACACACACACACACACGGGATCTACTATATACATGTAATTAATAAATCTTAATCCAAATGTTGTTGTAATATTTTAATGCATTGCTTAATGTTTCAATGCACTGTTATTGTGTACTGTCCAAATATTTGAACAGTCTGTACTTTGAATTGTTGAACTGTTGTTGTAACTTGTAACTTTCATGCCAAAAAAGCCTTTCAATTAAAAAATGTGGTGGGGTGGTAATTATCAGATTATCAGTATGAAAAAACATTACTATAGAAAAGAAACCACCAAATGCCAAATTAACCTTTGTTATGGGTCTATTTCAGGTATTGGTTCAGTTACTGCTTGAGCAACTCCAACCTGAGGCAAGCACACAGATGTTCTTCAGAAAATGTAGCCTTTTCAGTTTTGTCCCCTCGTCATTTGTATTGATTAGGTATTGATGGCTGATGTTTGAGGGAAAGGAGAAGAGTCCCTGATCGTCTTGGCTGTGTTCTTGCTTAACAGACAACGCTAAAGAATGTGATGTTTTGATTCACTAGCCCAGACCTGCTAACCTTGAAGAACTTTTATGAGTGAACTCACCTGGAGCTGAGAGATGATTGGTCGCACCTCCTCCAAGAAGTGAAATGACACCAGGTCAGCTGACTTGTTGGGGTCAAGAGCCACTAGTTCCTGAAAAAAATCAACATATGTTCAAGAGTGTGTGTTTATACATACATCATTAGCCAATGAGGTGTACATTCTATAACAAAATGTACACAAACAAGATAGACATTTTAAGCCATGCCACGTACTGTAAGCATGCCAGCTAGATCTCTCGGTGTAATGGACTGAGTAACTGACTGATGCCTTCTACTGAGCCAGTTGAAAACAAAAAGTAAAGAAAAAAGTGTGTTTTATGATGGAAACAGTTGATGTCATGTGCTTATTATTATCCATTGTCAGAATAAATATTCTGAATTTGCATATAAAGCAGCTTCCAGGTCTTTTCTTGGTTAAAATATTTTGGCTCAATAGTTTGACTGCTTACTTTTTGGCAGTGTGCATAACATGTCTTTACCTAACCTAAAATTATTCTTAACATTATCATGGTACAGGTTCTCTATTTGTCATTTCTAACAAAATTAAAAGAAGAAAATATCTCCAACAACAGAGTGAAAAGACTGACATTGTATGTATGTTTGTGTGTGTGTGTGTGTGTGTGTGTGTGTCTGCACTGACTTGTATGTGCTGCAGTGTTTTGTCCCACACTGTTTTTTTCTCCTCAGAGGTATAGCCAGGCATGGACAGCAGGTTGTGAATGTAGCTGAAGATCTCCTCCTGATACACAAACAAACACAGAAAGACATATACAGTATATACGGCATGGGTCAACCAATGCAAAAATGTGAAGAATACAAGTACATTTTCATTGAGTGTGTATGTGTGTTACCTTTCTGAGAGGGTCTCTCAGGTAGCAGTCAATGATCCTGTCATACAGGTGTTTCTTCTCATAGAGAAATTCACAGATCTGGTAGCTGAAGGCCGAGAGAGAGGGATGACCAACCAAGTACAGCATGGGGTGTGTGTGTGTGTGTGTGTGTGTGTGTGTGTGTGTGTGTGTGTGTGTGTATGTGTGTGTGTGTGTGTGTGAAAGCCTCCTTACGCTGTTCGATCAGATACTCACAACTGGGCCTTCTCTACCAGAGCCAATAGCCGTCCTTCATCAAATTGGACCACTCCCCCCACTTGGAGCAGCTCCAGCAGCACCTACACCAGTCAGACCAGTCACATCACTTCACCCAGCCAATAACAGGCAGCAAGCGTGTCTACAGCTATATGTATGCATGTGTTTGTTGTTCATGTAAACAAGCTTCTAAACCACAACTAGAAAACAAATCTTTGACAAATCTTTGCTCGCCATAATGCAAAATATTGGACAAAAAATAACATTTAAGTATTTTAGTCTTTTAGTTTAGTTTAGTTAGTCATTTCTGAGATTATTCACTACATCAATTATTTGGCACCACAGATCTACTAGTTATGCCACAAAAACTTTATATGATGATGTTTTGCTTTAAAGGATACTTCAGCCATGCTGCATCATTTTTATATCAAGTATGCATTGTGTGCTGCCTTCAATCTTCAACGAAGAACCTTGAACTCACACTCAATTGGCTCTCCCTACAATCCAGAATGCATTACCATTGGTTGCAATTTGTTTTTAAATGTTTCTTTTTCAACTATCCCATGTACCTAAAGCACCTAAGAACCTAAAGGCCTTTAAATTTAAAGCCCCATTGGACTGGAACCACTTGCCCAATTCACTTCGCTCCAGTTATTCCTTGTATATTTTTAGGACATTATTATTTGCTCATCTCAAGACAACTTGTTCTTGCTTTTGATTTTGTATTACTTCCCAACTTATGAATTGTGAGGTGTGGGTCAGCCTGTGTTGTATTTTGTGTTTGTGTTTGTATTTCTGTTGATATGCTGTATTTTCTGTTGTACAGTTGATGTACCTAAATGTTAGGGACCCCCTCGAAAACGAGATGCGACATCTCAAGGGGTTTATCCCTTTAATAAAATTCTTGTAAGCTTTGCAGTTAACTCATATTCCAAAAATGCTCATCATCTGTGATCCAATGGAAAAAATTGGGGCCGTAATTTTATGATTTTACAACAGTAAAATTCAATCAAAAGTGCATGCTTCATGTCCATGCACCAGAGGATTTTGCTGAAGTGGTCTTCGCAGAGAGATTTGAGTGAAAATGTGTGTGTGTTTGCAAAATAGTGAGCATACAACTGGATACCAGAGGCTTGAGTTATACAGCACGACAAATATGAGCTTTTTAAACAGAACTTGTTGTAAAATCATAAAATTAGAGCCCAATTTTTTCCCCATTGGGTCAGATATGGCTATAATTTTTGGAATATGAGTTTACCATGACGGCTTGTGAGCAGAGCTTTCTTTGAGGGGGACTGAAGGCTACACACTGTGAGAACCTGGTGCAAAAATTATGCATTATGGGTTAAGTATCCCTTTAAGCTCAAACATGACATGCCTCCAAAATGGTATGAACATTTTCATATATTTATATTTATGTTATTTTTCTACTTATTTATTTTTTTCATTTTCCTACTTCAATATTACAATAAAAAGAAAGAAAAAAAATTAAAAACACAAACACCACTGACTATAAAAGATAGATACACCAGTTTAAACAAAACATCCACACAGTATCATACAGTACATTTTAGTGTTGCCAACTCACTTTGCCAAAACCAGCATATTTACCTCTAAATTGTATGATTTTGCAATATTGCAACCCCAATATCAAAATGCTTACTGTTCTCAACCAGTCCATGCTTGCATGTATGTATATCTGTGTGTGAATCCAGCAACTCACCGGCATACACACATGCAACTCTTACAGAAGGAAGAGACGGCTATTTCTACAGACTTGAGAAGAAAGACAGTTCTGTTTATTTGCCTGTGGTCCATATTATTATTATTTGTCATTTAGTTGCTTTTGTTTTTACTCATGCTATTTCTAATGGCAGTGGGTATGGCGGTGGGCGTCGGTGATCCCAAAGAGGCATATCACCTCTGAACAGATTCACGTAATGTGGCAAAACTATGTGGAAAGCTTGGTCAAAGGACAAGGAAAATCTGATGAACCTTTCACCCCACCTGGCAGAAAGGCTTTGTTGTTAGTGGGTATGGCCTATCACAGAGAAGTGCAGATGTCCAGCAACAGAAATACTCCCTTTACCCCCAAACAGCAACAAAAATTCTCAGTATCAGGTTGTTGTTTCAGACAGTGATGGAGCTGTGTTCGACCTCTGCATAAAGACCTTTTCCTACTGTGTTAAAGTACTATCATTTATTTGACAACTGTATGGGTTTTGAATATTCATGATTCAAGACAAGCAGGAAATACCAAAAAATCACAAAGAATTTGTCGTTTTCTAGTCATTCACTACAGTAGACTGGCCTCTTGTGTTCCCATGGTTTATATACTGAGCGTAAGGTCAAGCTGATATCCCAAACTTACTGCATTTACTTCAAACTATGCAGAATAAACCAAATAAGCAAAATGTAGTATTATTTATAGTTAGAGCCACTGTCAACTTAAGCCTGAGTGTTAAGGGTCACGTGTACATGCATGTGTGCATCTATGTGGAGAGTTGCTGCTAATACAAAACATATATACACACATGTAGATACATACATGCAAAAATAGAGATATAGTAAAGAATCACATGTTTGTGTGGCTAATTTTTCAGGGGCAAATTCTACCCCATTACAGTGTGTGTGTGTGTGTTTTTCACTAACCTGTTGTCTCTCTGTGTGTCGAGATTCATCATCTGGGCTACACAAAAATTCCAGAACCTAAAGAACCAATCACAAAAAAGGTGAGGAGAAATGGTGCTTGAGGTCGGTTATCATTATAAATGAGACACACTCTGTATACAAACTACTGCTAAACTGATCATCAATGCAAATATACATGCTAATTTTGGGCAATGCGTCTGGGCCAAACGCTTCAAAAAGAGGCTGCAGCCATGTTTTTATAGCTGCGGATATCTTTTTAAGTTGCTGGTGAAGTGCATGAAGCAAATGTCCACTTGTTTCTATCAGATTCAAAAAATGACAACAGTGTTCACAGGATAGGGTTGCAGGCCTGCACTCATTTGGGCCATAGGTGGCACTATAGATCGAATTGTAATGTTTGTTAACAATAACTTCCAAGTAGAGAAATTTTGCCCGGAATATGGTAATTGTTGTATCTTTAGTTCATGGATACAGTTATAGTTCATAAAAACGTATATATACAGTTAAAATGGTTAACATTAAAATGTGAATTCATTTTGTTGTGACATTAAGAATTAAAAATTGTGTGCAGTATTGATACAGACCACAAGGTGGCAGTCATGTATAGTCAACAGATGAAATTGACAAATCTAAGTTGTAAAAACAAAGAAGAAAATACAGAAGAAAACAAATAAATATAGAAGTTGCTGGCAGAAGATGTAAACGTTGCAATGCCGTGCTTTATAAGTTAAATGATGCACAGTAGTTCAGTAAAAATGCTGAACGGCAGAAAGTGATGTTCCGGACACTACATTTAAGTCCCATCAGTAATATGATGTTAATGGTATGGTTATGGTTATCTTGACTAAAGTCTCTTAGCTGAGGAGTCATCTAACACCAAACTGAAAAGAGATTTGTTTGTTCAAGCTTTGAGCATGTTGGCTCTTGCGTTACAGATTGTTTTAAGGCAGCAGCAGAAAGAAGAAGCAGAAGAAGAAGCAGAAGCTGAAACAGAAGAAGAGGAAGAAGGATTTCAGCTGTATGGGCTGAATTACATAACGTTATTCTGGAACAAATACCTTTGTTGGCAGAAATATTTGATTTGAACACTCATGAAATGGTGATGAAACAGAGATTCCTTTTTTGATTTTTTTTTTTTTTAAATCAAAGAAATCAAAGATGTACCTTTCTGGCCAGAAAGATGTACAATAGCCATCGACCCAGTAAGCAAATTACAAATATTACAGTCATAAAGCACATGCAAGAAAACACAATAGCAGACAATATGACAACAGAAACAGCAGCAACTACAGTTTACTCCAGCCAGTGAGATAGCTGTGGTCAAATACTCTTGATATGTTGGGATATGTACCTGGTCAAAGAGTTTCCTGTTTACAAATAATGTGTTGTCTGGCTTGGCCAACTGGCGAGCAAGGAACGTGAAGAGCCCGCCCACCTGAGAGGGAGTAAAGTCAGGGTTGTCCACCATGATCTAGAGAAGCAGCAAGAGACATGTTAATAACCCAGGTAAGGCAAAACATTCAGTTTTCTTAAAAAAAAAGCCTACTGTTTCTGTCCTCCAGCCATGGTGATCATAGGGGGTTGGCGCTCTCTTCCAAAATCAATGACTGTATCTTTTGTTTTAGTGACATTCACCTTCACCTATTTTGATTTCTTCTATTTTTATTATTGATATTTATTTTCATGTAGGATTCCACCAGTTGACAAAGAACTCCACAACAGGAGAGACAGGATGTATCTCTCCTCCTTCCCCTTTTCAGCAAACTTACAATGATACAGTCAACTGTGGATTTGATAATGTGCCTGTCCGGATACTGACACCTAGAATCATTGGTATACAAAATATACAGCTGGAAGAGGACAAATCTAGTGGAGGACAATCACATCACTAAAAAAACATTAATATTTACTCTACAGGGCTTGTATGTAAAAAAAAAAAAAATCAACAATCCAATTCACAGCACTAAAATCAAGTTTAAAAGAGGACAGTAGCTTCCTGACAAGAATATGATGTGGAATTGTATTGAACTGATTGATTTCTCATCCCTTCAAGGTGTTTACAAAGATAATTTAGCAAAGTGAAGTGAAGCAAAGTTGAATCCTCAAGAAATTATTGATGAATCCCAGATTATTGCTTAAAATGTTTGTATGAATGGTTTAGGTACAGATTTGTGATTATGCACTGTTTGTGAATGAGACCCTTTGACTGCTGTATTGCAATTTCTTGTATTTCCAGGTAAAATAATACTATTCATCAAATCTAAAGTAAAAGTCATTCAATGCATTTGCCAGCTTCAGATTACTCATAAACCACCCAGATTAACAAACTCATCACCTCTTACTCCCTAGCCAGTATGGGATCTTTTTGAGATTTTACCTTAAGTAAGATATCCACTATCCTCTGCTGGTACTCCAGGGCCTGTTTGTCATTCTTAAAGTCTTCAAACGTCTACAATGAAGGCAGGAAAGAAAAAATCCATATGAGAAAGATAAATGAATCTGTGACTATGAGCTCTGGAAAGCTGCTTGGTCAGCAACTTGAAATCGCATTCACTTATTAAATGATCAAAAATGAGAAAAAGCCAGAAAGCAGAATATTTATCAAAAGCTTATTTCTAAAGCAAATCACCAAATGGACCAATGTGGAAATATGAAGCCACTGTCAAACTGGACATCTACCAAATGATAAGACTAGGAGTATGTGCATTCTTAACAACAACAAAAAATATACTGAATCAATTTAAAAATTATTTTGCAAGTCACATTTCCCAATGACCTGCAATGTTTCTTACTGGATTCAGATTACAGACTATAGTTTTAAATTTAGGCTGAAATTATATCTTGCATTAATCTTGCATTAAATAATGATCATTAAATGATAATGACATGAAATTTAAAGCCCTTACATAGGGTTTGGGTCAACTTGAAATCATGTCTTACAGATTCATTTTTTGAATTTGACCATTCAATATGGGCATGACAGTTTAATATACATTAAAAGGCTGGCATATTCAACCTACTGGCAAATAAATTTGTTTCTATTTGCTATTTGCACATATTGATTGTGGAATGGAAAGTGAACTGACCTTTGCTGTGAAGATAATTTTAGTGGTGACGTTGCATTAGTTAAGGTAAATGTCCTACAGTATATGTCGTTCAAGACCAATTCATTTAGTTTGTCAGCACCATTAAAACATTGGCAGCTTTGACAGATGATCAAATCACATCAAATCTGTCATGAATAGAGTAGGCAAATTAACTGATCAGGGGTCTTTGATCAACTGTTAGGTTCGGTTGGCGGTCCGGCGGGCCTGTGGGAGGCAAGGTTGTACCTGTGTGTTGTGTTGTGTTTCCTGGTTGTTGTGGCTCACCAGGGCGAGGACATTGAGAAACTCCCGGGTGTCAAAGTGGAGGAGAGTACGAATAAATGGAAAAACCTCCTCCTCCTCTGATGAGTCAGCTGAGTGGAGCCGGATCAGGAACTCAAACACCTGAGTTACAGACACGTGTACACACACACACACACACACACACACACACACACACACACACACACACACACACACACACACACACACACTTTTACTTACTTTTAGTTTTTATTTATTTTGGTCAAATACTACATATGTGTCTCTTCAAAGGCAGAAAGAGGAGGATTTTCCTAAAAAACAATGAACAGAATCATACAAAAATAATCACTCTCAATTATCACCTATAAGCCACTAGAAATGTGTGTTGGTGTGTATCTGCAGAGACCCTGCCCTCTGCCTGGATTTTCTTGGTTTGCTGAGCTTGGGACTCCTCTGAGCATCAGCCTTTGGGCAGTGGCTGTGTAGCTCCTAGCCAATCACAGTGCACGGTGCCAGATCAATAGCACCAAATCCGATAGGAAGCTCTGAAAATCGCGATAATCTAGCGAGGAGAAACACTAAAGCAGACAAAGCTTGTTCTTTTTTTTTTTTTTTTTTCTCCATGGAATGGTGATGGAATGTTGTGCATTTCATTCCAGCAAAACCTCGCTGCTGGCATTTAGCTTAGCCAGGGTTGACTCTGAATGACCAACTTTGAATGTTGTGTTTACAAACTGGAATGACCAATCCTACTGTAAACACAGGTATTTCTCTTAATTTTGATTTGACTGATATGATACAGTGATCAGTTTGCTTTATTATTATGGAGAAATATCGGCAATGCTTTTGATTTTGGTGTTACTGGTTGTTACCATTTTATCAGTTTTTGTTGGTTTTATTATTGGTTGGTTTTGTTGGTTTTATTGTTTTTTTTTTTTTTTTTATTGCTGTTTACTGTTACTACAGTGAAGCACCAACCTAGGCGCTTTGCTGCATGTAATGCACTGTATCCATAGGCGGAATTCCCCCCTCTAGTTCCTCTTCCTCTAGTTTTAGAGCTTATTTTGAGTTTCTAGTGCTTGTAAAGCTACTTTGATGGACTAGTGGAAATAGAACAGTGAGCAAAGAAATTTGGTTAGAGGATTATTGCTTTTAATACCATTATTTAAAACATATGAACATGCTGAGAGCTCAACGCTGTACGGCAAGTTTCAAAGGAGCGTAAGAGAGAAGGAGGGAGGTACAGTAGTGCCAGACAGCAATTTTTTCATGTCCCCCCCAGCAATTACTCTCTGAAATTTTGCTGTTTATTGCCCCCCCCATAATGAAATGGGATTTTCGCCCCTGACTGTATCCCCTCTCTCTGCCCTGTCTCTCCTTACCCTCTCCATTGTACCTATCTCATAAAAAAGAAATTTTTACAAACATTTTACAAAAGTTTTACATTTTTTTTTTTTTTTTTTTTTACAAAAGGAAGGTGCTTCTTTTCTATTGGAAGTTTACAGAAATAACTCCTTTTGAGCCTGAAGGCAACACATAATTTGCAGTTCTGACTTTAACCCATGCACCAAAGTTGCCATAAGGTTCAGAGAAAAAAGTGGGCACTTGGATGGTACCCGTTTCTCTGTTAAAGCCCCACTTTGCAATTTAAGCTTTAAAGATTGCTGGATACCGTATTTCACCAATTAATCGCTGGGCCGCAAATAGCCGCTTGGTTCTTTAAACGCCTGGGGTCTGCACCCATTTTGCGTATTGAACGCCCACCCGAATAACCACCAGGGCGATTATTTGCTTTATATTGAGGTAACCCAAAATAAGGCTATTCACCTAGTTTTTGCAGAAGTAAACAGTTAGCCGCACAGTAACTGTGCGGCACTTCCGTTTTCTGTCAAAATAAGACAGCTAGCTAACGTTAGAAAAAAGGGTGTACTGTATTGTACCATATTGTTAGTACTTTTGTACTAAAAAATATGTTGGACAGTAACTGTCATCACAATAATGGCCTGGTGCAGGTCTGTGTAAAAATAAATAAAGGCCTGCAGTGAATAGCTGGCTGGTTCTTTTAAATGCCTGGGGTCCAAGTTGATTTTACGTATTAAATGCCCGGGCTATTAATTGGTGAAATACGGTATTTACATCCAAATTTTGCCTACTGCAGCTGTGACCATTAATGCAGGTCCTAACCATAAACTAGCCCACTGAAGAAAAAAAAATCTAGCAAAATGTCCTCACTCTGGGGGGCCATCTTCATCTTGATGTACTTGTGAGGACCCCTATAAGGATTAAAGCACAGGAAAAAATACACACAGACCCAGACACACTCAGGCCAAATTCAGATATCTACTTGATATAGTTGTCAGAGGCCCATTTACATACCTGGTTCTTGACTTGAGCCACAAGATCTTCGGGAATGTCTCCTAGCGGATAGGCCCTTCCTGCCAGACAGCAGCTACAGTAGATACACACCCACACAGCCCAACACAGATTTGCTGTATTGATTAACAGTGCTATGTGAAACATTTTAAAATCAAAAAGTACACTTGTGGTTTTTAGGTGCTATGCATGATGGAGTGAGTGAAAACACACTGACGAACATTGACCTAAAAAACTCTATACAGGGATTTCTGAAGTTATAAAAAGTTTTTGAGTAAAATTATCATCCTTGAGCACTGAGAAAATGTATGTGCATTTTGGTTTGAGAAAGTGGCACTTGTAAACTGATGTTCAACTTTCTTTGATTGGATTAATGTGGTTATTTTCAACAACGTCAGATGGGAAGAAGTCCATCTCAATGGCAGGGGGCTAATGGTTGGCATTTGGAGCATCCAGCCATCCAGCACTCAGTATATTGCAAATAGGTGAACTATCCCTTTAATAACAAAGAACTGCGATAGCACAGTGATATTGAAAAAAATATTAAATTCATGTGTTTACTTAATCATTTAGAAAATCACAGAGCTATTTCCTGGAATAAAGATGTACAGTGTACCAACCTCAAGTTAGTTTGTATTGCCCTGAATATAGTTAATAGTCCATAATTCATTTAAGGTAGGGAGTGGTAGGGAAACATGTCCTCCTTTCTGCTTGAAGGTCAGGTAATCAGTGAAATCACCTGATGTAGTTTTTGGTTGGAATGAAAGCCTGCAGTCTCTTGGCCCTCCACGGCAAATGGTTGCACTGTACACTGCAAAAAGCTTTGAAATGCCCAGAGCCCAGCTCTTTCAGAGGTGCTGCTTCTGATAGTCCTCTGATAGGATAATAGTAATTACTGTAAGCAAATTGTAGAGATGACTGGTAGCCTCTACCTCTACAGGCTTAGATGCTTTATTTTACATTGTGTGCCACCAGCTCGTATTTCAAGTGAAATCTGTGGGATTTTTTTTTTTTTTACAACACAACACACGAATAGTGTGTTTTTTCTCCAGGGCAAACACAGCTAAACCCCTCAAGGGAAACAGTAGACTGCAGAAGAAACTTCTAAATACTGTTATCTCAACATCCAACAGGTAAATAGTGGTAATCTCATACTTTTCTATAAACTACAATATATCGTACAACTAGGCAGTATATAACACAAAAGTATCTGGAAAACGGTGACTGTTAAATGTTTTTGTTAATTTTGTTAAACAGTTTAATAGTGTTACCTTTTGATAAGGACTTAAAATTACATGATAGCTTACTTTGCTTCCCTTTTTTTCTGCCATTGCAGAATCGAGGTTTGCACTGGTAGAAAGTGGAGTACTGCCAGAGAGCTTCATGTGGCAGAGTCACGAACAAGACAGATGGTTCTCGTGGGTACTGTTTCAACTGGCCGAACAGGCGTGGGCTATATCCCAAGTTGCCACATCAGCAATGTCACGGGGAAGGAGAGGCAATACCTCCTTCAGGAAGAGGTCAGCAAGGGGTCTGGAAAAGGTGGGAGAACTTGGTGCAGCGCAGGATCATTTGGTCAGACTTCTTGCAGTCTGACATAGCATCAAGTTCCTGGTTCAGGCAGTCTATGACACCATACCAAGCCCCACTAACCCGCATACATAGGGCAAGCTTTTTACAAAGCTGGTGAGAGCCCCCCACCACTACAGATGAGACTGTGCCTGTTCTCCACAGCCCCAGACTGGCAACAGAGTGGATCCTGGCAAACAGCTCAAATTCCCAAAGCACAGTGCTCATACAAATCTCCGCCCCGACATGGTCATCTTCTCAGACTCCAACATACATGTGATAATATGGGAACTCCTGGTACCCCGGGAAGAACACCTGGACAAGGCCAATGAGAGGAAACTGAGCAAGTACCAGGAACTTGTGGAGGGGTGCAGAAGCCGGGGTTGGTGTGCTCACTGAAACCTCATCTTCTGGATCAACCAGTGATGTCTGGAAAAGGCCAGGTGACAACCAAGAACAGACTGGTGACTACTGGAAAGGCAGTTGACAACATGGAAGATGGCAACTGGTTCAAGTTGGGCTAGCACCCCAGCTTGCAGAAATCCACACACACTAAAAATCCATCAACCAGGATGAAATGTTTGGACAAGGAGCGACAGGTAACAGCGTACAGGACCTCATCCTGGTGAGACGCAGGAGGAGCATGGCCAGGACTCAACCCACAGGGCCCAGCCATTCCAAGTGCCTGCAGCCCCAGTCCCAGGCAGAGTCATCCAACAGAGGATCAAATGGCACCCCGGCTAACAGCAGGAGGGAGTGGCATCAGTTTGAGGAAGATGTCTGTGGGATCTTACAATTGGCAGCTACGCTTGTAACAGAGAGACAATTGCAGGCAATGACAACCATCATTGAGTTTCAAGCCATCAAAGTCGAGATCCCTTGTAATTAAGAGAGGAAGATCAGTGGACAAGTTACGCTTTACCATCTCTGGGACAACCGTTCCAATACTGTCAAAACAGCCAGTCAAGAGTCTGGGTAAATTCTTTGATGACAGCCCAAAAGACATAGAGGACGTGCGGAGACCTTGAGACCTGGCTAACCAAGGTTGACAAATCTGGGCTCCCTGGCCATTTCAAGGCTTGGGTATACCAGCCAAGGAGCTTAAGCAGTGCCGTGCACAGAACAAGCAACACCCTACAGCTCCCCTTCAGGGACCTTACAGAAGAGTTTGTGGTGACACAACCAAAAGAGGCCATGCAGCACACAGACTCGGCAAGGATCCAAAAATAGCAGCCACTGGAAACGAGGTCTGCACTGGCAGAGAGTGGAGTACTGCCAGAGATCTTCAGGTGCCAGAGTTACAGATGAGACAGATGGCTCTCGTGGGTACCGTTTCAACTGGCCGTACAGGCCTGGGTTGCCACATCAGCAATACCATGGGGAAGGACAGGCAATACCTCCTTGAGGAAGAGGTCCAAGCAGTAGCGAAAGAAGCACGGGTCAGCAGAATGGCGCGACTTGGTCAGCAAGGCGCCAGGACAAGGTGGGAGAACTTGGTGCAGCGTAGGATCACTTGGTCAGACTTCTGGCAGTCTGACCTCCATCGCATCAGGTTCCTGGTCCAGGCAATCTACGACACCTTACTAAGCCCCACGAACCTGCATACATGGGACAAGGCCAAGTCACCTTCTTGTCCTCAGCGTGGTGGGAGAGTAACCCTGCAACATTTTCTCAGCAGCTGTTCTAAGGCCCTGGCCAATGGCTGCTACCATTGGCGCCATGACCAGGTACTCAGGGCAGTTGCAGAAGTGATCAGCACAGCCAGTCCAACAAAATCCATCCTGGGAAAAGCTCCTTTCCTTTTCACCAGGCTGGCAAGCTCGCTGTGACGCCATCGAAGTGGGCTGCCGAGGATTCATAGGTCGCTCACTCTGCAGAGCTCTGCTGGCGCTGGGAGTGACTGGACCAGAAAAGAGGCAAGCCATAAGTTCCATCACCGAAGCCACACAGAAAGCCACATGGTGGCTTTGGATTAAGAAGGGAGACCTATGGCTTGTTGCTGCTGGGATGTAGGCTGGGACTTGATCAACCTCAGTTGGGTCACCTGGGCAAGGGGGTCTGATGTTGAAAGACCCGAAACCCCCAATGACCCAAGGTAACATCACTGAAGATGCATCCCAGCGCATCATAGAGATGTATCTTGAAACCTTCACTTAATTTAACTCGCATGCATGTTGTACTGATCGCAATCATTCAGACCTCTACCCTTCCTCCCATATGACATAAATGTGTCATTATCATCTCCGGGAATGGGAGTGAGGATAGAAAACAACAGGTTTTATGGGAAATGTGGTTGTAATTTGGATAAATAGCAGTGCTGACAATACCACTGGTATAAGACAATCATCTCCACCGTGATTTCATTGGTTGATATTACACCAAAGTATCATAATCACTTTGAGAATGTTTCATGACTGCCATAAAATGTTGGTGGTCAATGATATCAGCTGTACCAACTTAGGTTAGGACTGAGTGAAATGGTGTCTGCTACCTTATATACACCAACAGCTTGTTCCCCATCACCACCTGCTCATCTGTCCAAAGAGAAACACAGTGTTAAAAACTCATCTTCATTCTCTGTGTACTATCCAGGTATTTAAAGTAACATACAAATGAATGTTTGAATGTTTGGCTCATTACTACAGTTTACCCAAACTTTACTTTTCAACAAACCATTTTGCAAATTATGTGGGGATACTAAACATTTCACAACATAAATCGCCAGACTTGTACATTTTAATTTTGGGTTGAAACACCCAACTTATAATGTTTTCTTTCTGTGGCTGACAAAGTCATCGCTGTTCATAAACAAGGAACTAACAATTTGCTGTGTATCACTGAGAATTTTCCAGAGTGGAGCTGTGCATTTCCCTAGTTTCAAAATGCAGTAAAACAGATGAAAAAATATATTTTTAAAATATGACTGCTTGCTGTGGGAAAAGATTAACAGCAACATGAAGAATATACATTTTGTACACGTTATACTTAACATACAAATCATTGGTATGGTCCTTTAAAACAAATAGTTGATACTAAGAAATCTGGGAGTCAAAGTCCTCAGCCTTACCTGTCAGTGTCCTCCCTTCTCTAAGTGGTGGGCCAATTACTGCAAAGAGTTTCTGCAATACAACAAGGGGGAAGAAAACCTAAGCATTGCTCATTTTATTGTTGTTATTTAGTAGTACAGAGGATCTAATACCAATATCTCTGGTGTTAGTTTTGATAAGCACCAATATAGAAACTAAGCTTTCATGGTGGATAAAAGCAGGCCTGGACTCGCCATCTGGTGTACTGGGCAATGCCTGGTGGGCTGCATATTTTTGGCCGTGGCGATTGTGATTGGTATTTAAAACATGAAAAGTGGCCCATTGGTCCCTTTTCTAGGACGACATTGGACTAGCCCAATGAAATCTCTCAGCCCTCCCTACATGAAAGTCTCTGTGAGTAGTGAAAGAGCGTATTGATTTTTTAGCATGATTACTCTCTTCCATGTAGGCTACTGAGCGTTATTTTAATTTTCGAAACAGTGCAATGTGCGCGTATATCGTATGAATAATCATGGTGGGCTACCATGGACAAAAATGCCAGGTCCATTTTCGGTCCCAGTCCAGCCCTGCATGAAAGTAAGTTTGAGATTTTCAAGGGAACTCCTGCCATCACAGATGATTAGGATCATAGATGTTTGGAAAAATTGGATTGGATGGTGATTTTTTTTTTTTTTTTTGAGTTACAAAAAGGGCAAAGCATTACCATGAAATTACTCCAAACAGCACAATCCTAATGTCTGGGTCCAAAATAGGGTGCAATTCCCTAGATTCCCTAAGTTCAGATCTTGGTTTCTGAGCAACAGTTTGGTTCATACTTCAGTTTTGTTTTTTGCTTTTTGGGGGACAGAATGCCTCAAAGAAGTCTTCTCTGTGTGTTCTCAAGCAGGCAGCTGATTTTCAGTGATAAATTATGGCGGAACAGACTAAATTAGTGAGTCCAATGCTCCCAGGAATGTCCACTCTTACACATCCAAACACACCAACCAGATACACCTAATTAAGACAGTTGAAGAAAAGAAAGCTTAATGTCATGCAAAACCCATATTTATATCAGTGTGGCATTAAAGGGAACAGCAAAGCTTAGCTAGCCGTACTGCTTCTGGACAGCTATACAGATATTTCTTATCCAGCTTGGTTTGTTGGTGGTTTTTACCCTGGTAGCTGTTGTTAGTTTATATTTGAGTGAACACTCGTCATTTGTGACGGACTTCAACTTGGTTTGTTGTGTAAAAATGACAGTGAAGCTTGTTAGCTTAATAGCCAATGATAGCTATAGTTACACATGCTTCATTATAGCAGAAAACAAACTCAGTAATGCTAGCTAACTCTAGTGCTGGGCGGTATACCGGTTCATACCGAATACCGGTGTTATTTTTTTATGATATGAATTTTTCAGATACCGCAATACCGGTGTGTGTTTGTGTGTGTGTGTGTGTGTGTGTGTGTGTGTGTGTGTGTAGCGCACATAACGTTGGGAACAGCACGCAGAACGTAGCGCCGCGGGACATCGTTGGAGGGGTGACTGTTTTTGCAGTTGCACTCACTAAGCAGTGGGGACTCAGAAAATGAAGCTGAAGAACTTTTACCAAAAAGAGGAGCTGTGTCGGCTGTTTGTCTTCGGCTTCAAAAAATCCGTCTGGCAAAGGCAGAGAAACTTTCCAGGCTACCACAGCGCACTGACATAGATTGTGTAACAAAGTGAAGAGTTGCCACTCTGCTCTATTTTCACTGACTAACAGCAGCACACTGGCTTAGCTTGTCTATTCAGAGAAGAGGTATCACTTCGGCTTATTTTTCAATCTATGTTATCACATGCATACTACTGCTCATTCATTGGTAGTTGAATTGTTAGGTGTGTTTGATAATTAATTTACATTTTTAAAACAAATAATTATTTAACATATTGTGGGGGGTATTGGGGGAGGGGAGGGGAGGGGAGGGGAGGGGAGGGGAGGGGAGGGTAGACGCTGAAGCCCTCCCCCACAGTTTCAAAAAATCCTGGAGGAAACCCTGCAAACATTTTGTCTGGAGGAAACCAGGCACCACTCATCACCTGCCCTGCAACAGTGAAGCATGGTGGTGGCAGCATCATGCTGTGGGGCTGTTTTTCAGCAGAAGGGACTGGGAAAACTGGTCAAGGTTGAGGGAAAGCTGAAAGGAGCAAAGTACGGAGATATCCTCAATGAAAACCTGTTCCACAGTGCTCAGGACCTCAGACTGGGCTGAAGGTTCACCTCCCAACATGACAGTGACCCTAAGCACACAGCCAAGACAACACAGGAGTGGCTTAGGGACAACTCTGTGAATGTCCTAGAGTGGCCCAGCCAGAGCCCTGACTTGAGCCCTATCCAACATCTCTGGAGAGACCTGAACATGGCTGTCCACCGACAGTCCCCATCCAACCTGACCGAGCTTTAGAGGATTTGCAAAGAAGAATGGCAGAAAATCCCCCTGATCCAGGTGTGCAAAGCTTGTTGTGTCATACCCAAAAAGACTGGAGGCTGTAATCACTGCCAAAGGTGCTTCAACTCAGTACTGAGTAAAGGGTCTGAGTACAATGTGATATTTCACATTGTGATATTTCAGTTTATGACAATGTGATATTTCAGGTTTTTTTTTTTTTTTCAATAAATTTGCAAAAACAACTACTATTCTGTTTTCACTTTGTCACTATGGGGTACTGAGTGTAGATTCATAAGAGAAAAAATGAATTCAAAAAATTGTAGCATCAGGCTGCAATATAACAAAAAAGAAAAAAAAGTGAAGGGGGTCTGAATACCTTTGAATGCACTGTATGTTTATGAACTACCATATATGGTAATTAGTTTCTAAATATTTCATGCATATAGCCTATATTAGTCACAAGGAAAAGGAAACAAGGAAAACTGTAGGCTGTAGTAAGGCACAGTGTGATATGAATAAAAATGTGTCCATCCTAAATCTCTGATTTGGCATAGATGATGGACATACTTGTGTAAGTTTGTGCCAGCTCAAACATTTTTGATTCATGTTGTCCTTTGCACAAAATGCGTTTGAACTGAAGTGAATTTAACTGAAAGTTAAACTGAGAGTCAAAGTTGGTTTGCCTGTATATGTTTGTTCATGCCTGCGTGTCAGAGTTAATATATGTCTTCATATAGGGAGAGGTACCTCCATAGGTGTAATATAGTCATTCATGCCACTGTTGAAAACGTAGATCATAGCATCGTAGAGCTGGTTCTCCCAACACACCTGAACCACCTAGAGACACAGATACACAAATGGACAGACACACACATATTAATCATATTAATGCAATTTAATTCACTACAAATTTCCACAATGCAGAAAATGTATGAAGGATTATTTAAACATTTTATTTCTTTATGGTTTAATCTTGCCATGATTTGTCAGTGTTTAAGTATGACATCAGAACAATTTAATCCTTTGAAACTTGAGCAAATTCACATAGTTTCTTTCAAAAACATGGGGGAAATAGCAAATAGCAAATTAGTAAGAAAAAAATACCTTAGCATCAGTTAAATTAATTAATTAATTAATTTAAAAAAAAACAAGAAAATCACTAGCAAATTAGGGAAAAAAAAATCAGAACATTAGCAAGAAAAGAAAAAACTTAAAAGACCAAAAACTGTTTCTAATTATAAAAAAATATTTATAATTTTCAAAATGATGCAAAATAAACTTTAACTTCTGTTTTGAACCTGCTAGTTGTACCTGTTTTTCCATTACTTTGCTCTCCACCCTAGCCTGCCCTGCTGACCTCTCAAGATATTAAAATATAAAGAAGAAGGCATCATGGAAATGTAAACAATCCAAATGTGTTAAAATATGTAAACTTGCAGTTAATTGCTTATTTATTAAAAAAAAAAAAAAAATACTGGCTGAGGCCCTTTAAACTCTTGCTTAAAATTTTCATCACCATGTTAACACATAGTTAGGTGTCCCTGCACACACACCTGTTGTATATCTAGGCTGGTGACATCCAGGTGGACTATACAGTTCTCCAGGCTGTCCATCATGCCATTGCCATGGTAATGAGCCAGCAGATCCCTCATGATGGGTGTGGTCAGGTGACCTAGGCGCTCAGCAATGATGTATGACTCCAGTGACTCCAGGAAGACACCCTTAGCAACCACATTCTCCACCAGTCGACCATACAGCTGGTTAAACAGCAGGTCACTGCTCACACACAGATTCACACACCACAACACGGGAAAGAACATAACAGATCAGGAGATACCCTTTTAACACTAATGTTAAATACTATGTTTTCTGTTTTTTTCCTAATCATGCAGTCACAGCTTTTCCTGTATTCTTAGACTAACACATGATATTTGCATGTATGAATCCAGTAGAATTGGTTTAGGTATTGATTTAAACCCAATTTAGATTGGGCAAAGATATTTTTCTACTTAATGGGTCACTTGCAATACTTTGCCCTGCAAACGTAAAACATTTTTTTGCTAACTTGAGCGAAAGTTCATCAAGAAGAATCAAGTAGTATTTTAAATGAGCGCTTCTATCATCTCCAACAGCAATTGTTTGCCTAAGTGTACAGCTAATTATTGAGGAACTGACCAAATGACTCAAACTTATGTGTGTTTTTATGTAATAGTGTATTTCACTTACATTCTCTGTAGCAACAGACAATAATCCACCAGGACAGGCACCACCTCCTAGAAGGGGAGAAAGAAATACAAAGAGATGAAGATGAAGAGGAAAACAAACACTTAAGAGAAAGACCTTGACTTTGCTTTTTCTCATCTCACAATAACACATAAGCAAAAGCGACAATAACATTAAATGGGGAGCAGTCCACCTCAATCATCCAGTCAGTATCTAGCACTCAGTCATGCAACTGTTGTTGCAGTTGTGATTACTATGGACCTTGGAAACAGCAGCATAACCACCTCATTATCATCTTACTGTTTCAACAGCCTGCCAGCAGGCCCAGCCAACTTACTGTCTTTCAGAGGCTGCAGAGGCTCAGTTTTAAAGCTAGAGAGAAACACCAGTATCATATGAAAGAGACAAAACAACCTATGGAATAGACTGATGTCAAGTGTGTGATGCTAGGTTGTTGTTAAATATCGCTGCATTTTAGGCTAAATTTTGGCAAGGGATAAACTAGCGTGGCTATTTTTCAAGGGGGTCCTGAGACCTCTGACCTCAAGAAATCTGAATGAAAATGGGCTCAATGGGTACCCACGGGTCTGGGCAATCTCTAGAACAGAAGACATGCAGTCGCCAAAAAATGTAATTCTTACAGAAATCTCCAAATGTCATAAGTTTTTGATACCAAATCACAGCCTGAATTTTGTATGGTGTCCGTCAAGATCTTGGTGTCCTAATATGGTATTTTGGAGGGATTTCTGAATTGTTGTTATCATAAGCTTACTAAGCTACTTAGATTTATAAGCTCTTGACAAGAGGCTAGCTTTAGCCAACCATCTTAGGTTTCTCACTGTTGGTGATATATTTTGTCCCCAAATCAAAGCATTTGGGGACTAATGTATCAAACATGATTTTTTGTTTGACATGATTCTTTGTAGCTCAGTGAGGTATTATCAGATAATATTTCTTACCATTCCAACAAAACTCAGCACAGTGACCTGACATTTTGAAACATCACAGTGTGGCCAATTCATATTACATCTAGAATCCTCATTTCTCTTTCTGGTGTGGTGTTCATGTGCATTTCCTGCTGGGAAACTGGAATTTACAATAAATTTGACACCACATTAACATGACATTTTTCCAGGCATTTTTTTCCATCTTCAAACATCATATATAATATAAATAGACAAACAAGGTTTACAGACAGTGGAATCAATCATTGTTACTTTGGGAAGTGTGTTGAAGCTCCAACAGTTTACTATGGGAATACATTACCAACCTCCCATCTGCCACTATTTTTCAATAGAAGACTGCCTCGTCTTTGATTATCACTTATCATAGTGCATAGTTCCTTTTCAAACAACTGAACGTCTTCAGGTTCACAAACTTCAGTGGTTCCTATGAAGAGTTTTAATCACTGTGCAAAGACACCAAGCTTGTGTATTGGCTTACCTGGAAATGTTGTTCCAACACTTGAATTTTCCCTTGTTCTGGACACTTTTTCAAAGAGCGTTCCGCAAATTGGAACAGGATTTCTACCATCTGCGCGTGCGCACACACACACACACACACACACACACACACACACACACACACACACACACACACACACACACACACACACACACACACACACACACACACACACACACACACACACACACACACAGTGCAGTAGAAAATGTGTTTGTTAGTGACCTGGGAAAAATTGAAGCATGGCATTGGAGGAAGATGAGGCAAAAGACAGATGTAAAGGAGAAGGCAGGAGTTATCTCTGTGTACCTTGTCAGCAACCACTCCTTTCCTCTTCACTGGATCCCCAAACAGCCCTGATAAAGACACAGAACACACTGTTTATATTCAAGAATAGAATAAGAATATATAAGAATATATAAGGTGGTGTTAAAAAGAGGGGACACTGTTGCGCTGTGATTTCAAAGTCTTACACTTTCATTAAGAAGACAACCTGGCATAATAACTTTTCTTAATAATATGAAATTATGGAGATCATTTCAAAGACCTGGGGCCAGATGTATAAACAATGCGTACGCACAACAATCATGCATACGCCATTTCCCACACATAAACTGGTATTTACAAAAACAATGTGCGGTGAGAATGTGTGGACCTCACACATTTTTTAGACCATGCGTACACGTTTTTTAGAGCAATTTGAGGGTGATATGACGAAGAGATGAAATATAAGGTGAGAGACGGAATCTTTTAGCAGAATATTGTTTGCTTAGGTTGATAACCAGATAATAATAATACCTTTTCTTTTTCTTTTTAGTGTTTACACAAAGATTTATTGAAAGGCCTTTCAAAAGGCACAATTATTGAGGTACCGTTGATTAATTATTTTAGAAAGATTAGATTTATCATTCTTTTAAATTACAATAAGTCAGAGTAAACATTTCATTTAGCTGTTAATATTCTTTTTATTTTATTAGCTGTGACAGACCTTGTTATGTCAGTTTCAATATGAGTGCTACAAACTATAATTGATAGTTATCATTTCACAGGCTGGTGGAGCAGGTGGAGAACTGATATGAAAACCGCTGGTCAAGGGTGACATTTATGGTTAAATGCAGAAAGAGGCTCATGCAATGTACGCCCAGTTCCTCACAGACTGAGATTTATAAAAAGGAATCATGCATGCACAGCTTTACAAATCTGACGGAAAGAATGCATCTGCATATTTCTGGCTGGGTACACACAGTTTTAGTCATGAATCATGACTAAATATATTTGCCAAATATATCATAGTAACTATATAACTATATATATAGTAATTGAATACTGTGTCTCTTTAATGGAGAGCGGGCTAGTTTCTGGACACAGGGCAGTGTTTTATCATTGGATTTATTTGTTTTTGTCTGTCAATAATGTTTAACAGCTTACATACTGTATATTCATACAGAGAGAGAGTGGACAGAATGGAAACTATTATCATCAAACACACACTAACAATAACTAACTCTTTTTGTTTTTTGTTTTTGTTTTTAACTCTTTTTGTTTTTGTTTTTAACTCTTTTTGTTTTTTGTTTGGCTGCCACAGAATTAATCTGTTCACACAAGGTTACTTTATGCTACTTTTAGATGATGAGTTGATGTTAACACAAAGTCTGGCTATAATACATGATTCCAAAAGGTGATCTGATCTGTGATGAGGTGATTACACTCCTGTATCAGTTATCAAAATTAGCCCCCAAAAATGTGAGGTGTACCTCTACTATAAATGTTCTGATTTTTTAATCACAGCTTTCTGGTTGCATGTTGCTGATCGTGTGTTGTACCCACCAAGCACAGCCTTTGCAGTTCCCTCATGAAAGGACCAGGCTAGAGAGAGAGCTTCAACAAAACGCTCTTGCTTCAACAGACAATCCACACGCTGTAAAGGCAGACAGCCACAGAGAAGGAGGGATTAAAAGATGAGTGTGATTTGTCTGAATTACTGTTTAATTTACTAATACATAAAGCAGGTGGTATACTGAAGTACTGTAACTAGACAATCTTCAGAGCAGCACATGCCTCACTAATCTCTGTAACACACACACACACACACACACACACACACACACACACACACACACACACACACACGTCACTTAGGGCTGATGCTAAATGCCTTATCATCATACCAACAAGGAGCTGTTTATTTGAATATTGAGGCTGCTACTTGTGTCATCTATCAAACAAATACAAACCAAGAGAAAAGGCCTATTTTCAACAATCCCCCCCCCCATTTTACATTAAAATAACACATCATGCATCATTGCACATCATGTGGAATATTAAGATTTTTATTGAGATTTTACAACATACAATCAAAATCCCTTGATTTTTTCTTGTATCATCCACCTTATAATGGTCTGTTTCAACAGTTAATCAAGTTGTTTCCATTCATGTACCACAGAACTGAATATTTGAGGTTTAAACCAAACACTTAATTCCTAGTCATCTGAACTCAGCAGTGTTGCTGCTTTTAAGAAAACTAATGTGGACAATTTTATTACAGTGACGGGATACTGGTGTGAAGAAAGGTGGTGTGAATGGAAACCAATGGCCGGATAATAGGAAGGAAAAATGATATTAGAGTTCCAAAATATGACTGCTTGCAGAAACATTAAGTATACACATCAAGCATACAGCAACCAGACTAGTAGAAGGAGATAAAAATAAAAAATGAAAAATAATGATGTGGTATGGCTGTGGATACATTCCGCCTTGTAAAAAATGAATAGTCTGGTGAGATTGCATTGTTTGCAATTTTAGGTTATCTTTGTTCTTAGTCTATATACCGTAACACTCCAACACAGAGTTGCTGCTTAAGAGATAAGATAAGATAAGATAAGATATTCCTTTTATTAGTCACAGTGGGGACATGAAGCAGAACGTCAAGGGCACCGTATAGTTTACTAAGGTAATACTAGACATACCTCTCTCCAGTTCCTCAGAGTCATAATGTGAGCCGACTGCAAAGCAAGAGAATGTCACAACATAGTTAGACAATCACACACATGCAGCAAACAACTACAACATCAACATCAACAACTACAACAAAAATGGGGTCAGTACACAGAAAAGACCTCTGGTTAATCCTGATCAAATGCTGATAGCCTTGCTGTTTGACACCACTGTGTTTCCTGTCAAAACTACACGTCTGATTCCCGCAGACTTCTGTTTTTATTTATTTTTTCAGTATTTTTCTGGTTTGTTGTGGTCTGTTTGTTTTTTATTCTGTTAATTAATGATAATTAATCTGTTTTGTATGTTTGTTTTTTCTCTTTTCTGATAATAATTTTCTTGTAGTTTTTACTTATTTTATTGAAAAAATTCACACTTATGGAATTATTGTTTTTGTTTTTGTTTTTTTTTTTTACTTTTACTTCCTACAAGTTTCCGTTTTAGGAACTTCATTTGCTTTTTAATGTGGATTTTAATGTTTCTTTGGGGTATGTTAATGGTGTTTTATGTCCCTTGTCTGTCTTTTTTGCCTGATTGCACAACAAATTTGCCAGTCAGGACAATAAAGTGATTAACTTATTGATCAGCTAAATGATTCATTGACTTTTTTTTTTTTTTTTTAAAACAAAGTTTAAATGCATACAGCATGCATTGTGATGGGAATGTGATGATTGTGCTGATGTGATCTGCCAGAGTAAAAGGACAGCTCTGCAATGAAGCAATACAATTAGAATGCCAACAGCTGTTTTACCAGGGTTTTTAGGGTGAACTTTCCTACTGTATGTTTTCATTTCAGCCATCAGGCAATCAAAATGAAAAAGCCTGAAAAGGTGTGTAGAATTTGGATATTCACTTGGATATGCACGTTCAGCATAAAAACGCAAACCTAAGCAGGGGCCTGTGTCATAAAGCAGGGTATATTGGCAGGATATATGGAAACCTTGCTTTACAGCAGGTTATGTCCAGAAATCAAAGACCAAATCAAAAAATATCAAACACCCAGCAAACTGGGACTACCATTCCTAGAGGATCCCTTTTACTCTGGCTCACAGATACCAAGGAGGGATTTTTGGCTTTCCTTAAATGTTTGCAACATTTCCAGGCCATCTGCCCACTCTGGTTTTAAAGGCCCCATGGTGTACACTTTTTCAGGGTTTTATTTTAACTGTTGATATCCCTAGCAGGATGTATTTGTGGTTTTGAGTACCTGTGGTCTAAATATAGTTTAACGTCTAATATAGTAGAGACACCAGCAGAGACTGGAGAGACTGCTGTGTGCTTGCTTTTAAGGAGACATGGCTCCATGGAAACATCCCATCCCTGCAGGAGTAGAGCACTGAACATTGTCAGAGACCCCTCTGACCCGCTCCACAAATACTTTGAACTGCTGCCATCAGGCAAACGGTTCAGAAGCATGGAAAGCAAAACCACCAGAATGCGCAACAGCTTCCTCCAGAAAGCTGTTAGACTTTAAACTGCTGACTTTACCATCACTCGGGGATCCCAAGTGAGAAACGCAATCTCATTTTGTGTGCACTACTGCTGTATGTGCAGCTTAATGACAATAAAGCTTGATTTGATTTGATTGTGTCGGGTTGATAAAACAGTCAGCGCTGAAATGAGCCCAACAGACGAGCAAATTTGGACTTCCTCAGGAAATTGAGGAAGTGCAAATCCGCTTGTTTTACAGGGGCTGTGTCCGAAATCACTCCCTAACCACTATATAGTGCACTGTATAGTGATTACGCCATTTTGTAGGGGTGTCCGAATGTTTAGTGATTATTAATGTTCACTATATAGTCCACTGGATGTATCCCACAATCCATCGCAAAATGTAGTGAACATCCGATGGTCACTAACCAGGCAATATATCCCGTCATGCATTGCGGAGCGGCGCCGAACAACGGGCGAAGTAGTGTCCGAAACGGTCTGCTATTGAGTTCACTATATAGTCCACTACATTGAATTCTCTATATAGTGAGTAGGGAGTAGGGAGTGAGTGAGTGATTTCGGACACAGCCAGGGACAGTTTCAAAAAACGGGGTGTGTGCACTTACTCCATTTATCACAGGTTAAATGCATGGGACAGTATTTATGTGGCCCCAAGACCCTCCCTATCACGCAAAACAACGAAAATTGCATTTTTCAGGCCATGGGGCCTTTAAAGGAGGGTGTATCCACGTAGTGATGTTCTTTTTTTTTTTTTTTTTGAAAATGCAACATTTTCTTTCCATTTTGACATGAAAACAGTGTTTTGGCCACAAAAAATGCAACTTTTAGAAATTGCTCTTCAGACTGGATTTTTTTAATGCCATTTTCCTGTGGGTGTGTAGACAGGTAAAATCAAAACAATTCGATGATACCTTTGTCAGAGGTGCCACTTTGTTTCTTTGAGCATGCTCACTGTGGGATGCTGACATCACACAGGTGCTACTTTGATCATTTAACCAGATTTGCACTCTCTAGGATGTCAACAAACGGCTCCAGTCCCTCTTCAGCTTCTTTGGGAATGCTCATATTGTGAAAAAGTATGTGTTTTTGGATTCCATGTAGGCAAAGAAATTTTTGAAAACATTCTCATGTTTTGTAAGAACAGATAAATAAAGCTGTGTTTTCACTTTACCTTAAAGACGAGGTAAAAGGTGCATAAATAGAAACCATCTTGAACAGATACACACACTTATGCACACACTTATGCACACACACACACACACACACACACACACACACACACACACACACAAGGAAGTACCTTGGTGCCCAGATATACAATCTGTCCTGCGTAGCTGGAGACTGACTGGTAGCAGGCCTTTTCTCCTACTAAAGCCTGGAACATACACAATAGCGCAGTTAGACACACACACTTACATGCACATATTGTTAGACACACACATACAAAAAAAAAAAAGGCAAAAAGCATAGACACACTCAGCCACATACACATGCATACAAAAAAACAGTAAGGGACTCAAATGGATACACAGACTCAACCAAACACTTGGCAGGAGGTTGGGTAATCAAGTGTGTGGTAGTGTTGGGGTGTGTGGGTGTGTGTGTGTGATAGATAGATAGATACTTCATTCATCCTGAAGGAAATTCACAGTTTTCAGCAGTATCCACAGATTACAAGATTAAATAAATAAAAAAATAAAGAATTAAATATGACACTAGTGTGTGTTGAGGGGGTGTAAGGCAGGATTAGACAGGGTGTTTAGAGTAAGAAATCAGAAGTGATAATCACCCACTTTTGCTAACCCTCACCTAAGTTCTCCTAGTTCAACTTCCCAGCCCTGAACGTAGTGATCCTGAACCCCTAACCTGAACCCTCAGACTCTGTGCCTTGCCTAGAACCTGTGGATAACAGCATCAGCTACCTTAGACTCACTTATTCAGTAGCATAACTCAAAGGCTTTCCCCTTCATTTCAGAACCCTAACTTTGTTTCCAAAACAAGTGAAATTTTGCCCTCCTCAGCCTCAAAGTTACACCTCGCAAATATGATTGAGTGAAGTCCACTCAAACCTTTATGAAAAGGTTTTTACATTTGTTCTTAAGATAACTTGAAAAAAAAAATCTCTCTACATCGGGGACTAAATGAACCAAAAAGGGGGAAATTGGCTACATATCCCAATAGAGCTTTGATTCTCTGCCCAAACCCAATTGGGCCTGACAAATCCGCCAGGTTCAACCCATTAATGTAGATATTTGGCATTTGATTTAAAAACATTAGAATTAGGGGGCAGTGATGCTGAGATCAGGTCTGATGTCATCCAAATCTGCTTCATGTTCCTGCCACCCAACCCATTTCAATTATTTTGTCCAATTTAAACACCCACTGGTTCCACTGTTATGCGGACGATACTCAGCTGTACTTATCCGTAAAGCCGGATGAAACTCATCAGTTAAGTAAACTTCAAGCCTGTCTTAAGGATATAAAGGCCTGGATGGCCAGCAATTTTCTACTATTAAACTCAGAAAAAACTGAAGTTATTGTGTCCGGCCCTAAATACCTTACGGAACAAATTTCTAATGATATAGCTACTCTGGACGGCATTACCTTGGCCTCCAGTTCCACAGTAAGGAACCTCAGAGTTATTTTTGATGAGGATTTGTCCTTTAACTCCCATATTAAAACAGATCTCTAAAACTGCCTTTTTTCACTTGCGTAACGTCTCAAAAGTCCGGCATATCCTGTCTCAGAGTGATGCAGAAAAATTAATCCACGCCTTTGTTACCTCTAGGTTAGACTACTGTAACTCCTTATTATCAGGCTGTACCAGCAAGTCGTTAAAGACTCTTCAGTTGATCCAGAACACTGCTGCATGTGTGCTGACTAGAACTAGGAGAAGAGATCCTATTACTCCTTTTTACACTGGCTTCCTGTAGAATCTAGAATAGAATTTAAAACTCTTCTCCTCACCTATAAAGCTCTTAATGGGCAGGCACCATCTTATCTGAAAGAGCTCATAGTTCCTTATTGCCCTGCCATAGCACTGTGCTCCCAAAACGTAGGTTTATTGGTGGTTCCCAAAATTTCTAAGACTAGAACAGGAGGCAGATCCTTCCAATTTCAGGCTCCATGTTTGTGGAACAAACTTCCGGTCTTGGTTCAGAGGGCAGATTGTCTCTCTACCTTTAAGAGTAGACATCTCACGTTCCAAACATTGGAACTTGAGATTTGCCGGAGAATTGGAGCAGCAGGGGTGGTATTGCGTTCGCTGTACAGCACTGTTGTGATGAAAAGAGAGCTGAGCCAGAAGGCAAAGCTCTCGATCTACCGGTCAGTCTTCCTTCCTACCCTCACCTATGGTCATGAGCGATGGGTCATGACTGAAAGAACAAGGTCGCGGATACAAGCGACTGAAATGGGTTTTCTCAGGAGGGTGGCTGGCCTCTCCCTTAGGGATAGGGTGAGAAGTTCAATCATCCGTGAGAGACTCGGAGCCGCTGCTCCTTTGCGTGGAAAGGAGCCAGTTGAAGTGGTTCAGGCATCTGGTAAGGATGCCACCAGGGCGCCTCCCAAGGGAGGTATTCCTGGCACGTCCAGCTGAGAGGAGGCCACAGGGCAGGCTTAGGACCAAGTGGAGAGATTATATCTCCACACTGGCCTGGGAGCGCCTCGGTATCCCCCAGTCAGAGCTGGTTGATGTTGCTAGGGAAAGGGAAGTTTGGAGTCCCCTGCTGAAACTGCTTCCTTTGCGACCTGACTTCGGATAAGCGGTTGAGGATGAGATGAGATCAGCACATTGTAGTTTATTTTAACTACAGCAGAAATTCAGTTTTGGGCAGGGCTCTGGCCCAAAACTGCTGCTGTGGTGAAGGTCAAGCTCAGATAGAGTTTTTTTCTGGCTTGGTCGAACAGGGCCTGAATTTTTGGGCCACCTCAAAGCTCTACATCTCAGATATATACAGTAACTACAGTAGCATGGGTACCATGTCCGTAACCTAACCCCACTGACCCCTAAACACTATTGCTTTAGGCCAGAGGGACACAACCAAATGTAGCAGGATATCTCATATTTGCCGAACCACTGAGCTACCAAATCCCACCTTACATCAAAACAGCACACACACTTCACAATCAGGCAACAGCATGTGTCTGCACACTGCAAGACTGAAAAGCTAGTCCGACTTCAGATGGAAAATAGAAAGCCAATTGGGTCATTAGTGGAAGTGGTCGTACGCTAGTGACTAATAAAGACAAAAGCCATTTTTTGTTCAAGCAGCCACAGTTTTTTTGGACATGCGTACATGCTGAATGTCTTTGTGGCGTGTACATAATTAGCTCAATCAAAATTACAAAGTGAGTTAGAGGTGAGAAAGTTCCTGTAATAAAAGTTGCATCACTCCCACTGTATTTGTCTGCTTGTCTGTCTCTTTTACAGTGCACTAGCATATCCTGCTGCAATCTAATTGGCCAGTATGACAAATCAGCTTGTTGAGCAACAACAAAAATTTCCAACAGCTGGAAAATGATAGGGATGTTCTAAATGCTCCCAGACTGCATCAGTAGATTGGGACATGATGTGCTGACCCTCTCACAATAATGTGAGTAACAACATGCCGTTTTTGCTCCAATCTTGACAATTTGTCCGGGAATGTTCATGATGCCTAATTTGGCAGCAATATCAAATGATGTGAGCCTGGCTTTTGAACGCCTACAATAACATTAACCTTAACCCTGACATCTGCCCCTGACATTGGAAAGCTGAGCCTAACCAGAAACTCTAACCACAGAACTTCTCCCCCTTCAGCTAATCCCTCACCAGAGCCTGGGAGACGTTCCCCCCTGTTGCCAGCGATTTAAAGTGTCGGCTGTTATAGACCAGTTGCACCTGGTCCAGATCCAAAGTCTCCAGAATCTCCTGACTGGGTCGGTCCACAACCTGCAGCTTCTCATGACTGTCCACCAGAACCATGGTACGACTGTTAATCCACTACAGAGAAGGAAAGACAGACAGAAACAACAAAAAAGACAGGAAAGGAAAGATAATTTTTCTTTGCTCTCCAGAAAAACATGTTTATTCAAACACTGGATTTACATCATACATGTGTTGGGAAACCTCATCTGGGAGACCACAAAAAGTAAAGGAAATAGATTAAAATTTAACCAGTCTTTAGTCCACCGTTTACTAAGAATTTTTTGTAACGAGATACCCTATTATGTATTATGACACTATGTTTAATATGAAGAGTGCTGTGGTTTTGGTAACAGAATTTGATTATGCAGACGAAATGGGAGTTGAGGAACATTTTGATGGTACTTTTTTCCAAGCTACAGGTGGTGAAAAATTTGCGTTAAATTTGTGTTATTGAAAAATTTACAAAGTTTCCTGTCTTTCTCATAAAACCCAAATTAAGTTCAGTTATGAATATTTGGTGATGCATCATACATTTCTTGACTGTCAACAGAACAAGGAGAAGAGGAAGGAAGAGAGATGTGTGGGGGGGTACTTGTTTTCTATGAGAAAGGGAAGCCAAATCAGTCATCATTTATACTTGACTACAGTTAGGGTCTACTGCCAAACCCAAAGTTTACGTTCTCAATACTGATGTGAATGGTGTTTTCTAGTTGCATTTACAAAGAAAAAACTAAACAGAATTTTCTAATAGTATTTACCATGTGAAAGCTGAGGTGAACAGCTTGTTCTTATAGTATTTACAGTGGTGTAGCATGAGTAGGTAACTTACACTTAGGCTGATGATGTCACAGCTAAGATGGAGTTGTCTTTGTTTGATGACATGGATCGTCCCAGTCTCCTCCTTCTTCACCTGGGCACAGCAGTTAACAAGTTACATCTTTAGGGTCCCAATGCTATACTAAAGAACCCACTCATCAGTAGGCCTTTGTTTAATGAAAGTTTAAGTCTTCTATTGATAAATAATGAATGGTATGCAGGTGAAGAACCTCTGCGGAGGTTATTATTTTTCAATAGAATACTGGAGTACATTATCCCATGTTTGAACTGCATCTATACCAATGTAAGTAAAGTACTTAACATGTAGCTAGCTTTCTAACATACAACACAGACAGTAGTAAGGCTGAATGTGTAAGTGAGGATAAATGTGTTAATTCAGTTATGAAAGAGGACAAATGTGAGTAGCTTGAACCCAGATTACTTGCCCTTATTACCCCATAATTTATATATCCAAATCCAGTGTTGTGTTATTCTCTACATGGGTAATAAAGAACATACAGTCCCGAGAGTAGGAACAATACTAACAAGGGACGCTAAACAACATGGCCAACGAGAGCATTATCCATTGCGGGAGGAAGCCATGGCAGTAGGGAAAGATTACCCACACAAGAAGGATGAATTCACAAAAGGTATGTAGGACTAGCTATAATGCTTTGGCTTGTCATCATCATTGCTTTAAAACACCTCCTATCCACCCATCCAGGCTAGCATGCAACTCCAAAGTTTTCAGACTAATACGGGATCAATAGTGTATCTAAATGTCTCAGGATAGTGTGGACACTAAGCCCAAATGTAGCAGAAGTTATACATTTTAAGACAAAACCATATTAGCATGGGTGTAGCCTTAGAAAACTGAGGTAAGAAGCAGCAGGAAGAAAATAGAAAATTAAGTTCACACCAGGAGGAACTGTACAGTATCTCCTCTGCAGAAGGCCAGGATGGGATTAACCGTCTTCTGAACAGGAACAAACTGCCAAGCCAGCTGAGGAACGCTAGAGGGATCCGACTGGGGAGAGAAAGTTACTGCTGGTCAGGCACCACCAAACTTTAATGATCACTGTGGGAACTTGCTTCATCTTTACTTATATCTTGCCAGACAAAGGAAATATCTCCAAATTGCGGCATTCTTCCCAGATTTAGAACTACAGACAGAAAAGTCGTAATGTCACACTAGCAACAGCAGGCATTTCTGGGCAGAAAAGTGGCTGTTCATTTGAATTGTGGAGGCTTGTGAGATCAGCAAAGTTGATTATTATCAGTTAAACACAATGGTCTGAAAAATCTGATGAGTCAAACTAACCCTAACCCTACAACAGTTACAACAGGTTACAATGGTGCCATTTCAGTGCCAGTTGGGCTAGTTTAAGGCAGTGGGTCTCAAACCCTGAGGGGGCTGAGATGATTTTTTAGGGGGGTCACAAGATGATTAAGTGAGTTGACTGTTGTTTTCTTGTGTGTTTTCTTGTGAAATACTAAGTAGTTTCAAAACACAAGGCCTGCTCTGTTAATTAGGCAAATGCTTGCTTAATTATTATGCATAGCTTTGTTTAAAGGGTTAACAAGTCAAAATTGTTGAAAACCATTGGTTTAAGGAGCACGCAGAGCTGAGTGCTTGCTTGATGTTTCAAATGCTAACTGTTCCAGCCTCCTTCTAAATTTATGTTGTAAATTAATGACTTTGCTTTTAATATCAAATTTATGCCCTGTGTCAAGGGCAAACAAATAAAATACATTAAACTGGAGGACTAACAAACAGGACAAGCCGGCAGACAGACAGGAACACAAACCTTGCCATAGGGGAAAGTCATCCAGACTTTCAGAGAGGGCTTCAGTCCAATCACCAGAATCTGGAAAAAGAATACAAAATTCACTCACAGTATCTGAACATTACAGTGAAGTAGATTTTCTTCTGTTTAATGGTGTATCATCTCCATTCTGGGGTATTACTGCCACCACCTGTCCTGTGTTATACTGTATCTACTACTGTTGTGTGTATTAAAGCTTGTGTAGGAAAAAAAGACCATCTCACACATTAAAACTAAATGCAATTATTATGTTTACTAATATGTTTATTTATTCTTTTCTGGTATTATTATCATTTTCTGATTTTATTATTATCATTATCATTCCCATAACTATATTCTATATTTTCTTGTCTTGTATGATCATATTAAAAATGTACTTTATCACTATCATTGCTATTATTATTGTGATAATCATCATAATTTACTCTTCATGTTTTTTCCCTTATCTAATTATTCTTCCACCTGGGTCTTATAATTTTATGTAATACTATCATAAGAACAAGTCCAAATATCCATGCACAGCCTCAGATTGGGTGCTGGTAGGTCGCAGGATAGTCTATAGAATCATGAAAGTGAGCAACAGGCTACCACACACCGTGTTGACTTTACTTCGTTTTAATTTCAAGCAAGCATATGATTGGTCATATGCTGATTTTATATCATTGCTCACAGATAAAAAAAAAAAAAAAACATGACTCATGTCACATCATCAATTGTGGACAAGTGGAATTATTTCATCCCACTGGCATTTTTTCCATCTGTTTTAAGAAAAATTGGATTTTAAGGTTCAACATGAGACTTAATGACTTGTTAATTTGGAAATTTTTTGCTGTGTTATCTCATGAGCCACTATTTGGTAGGGGAAATATGTGAGTGCAATAAGTAGATAATAAATTGATACATCAATAGATCAATCTGCAACATTAACAAGGTTGTTTGGTGATCATACGTTATGATATATGATATATGATATGAAGATATGTTACAGTCCTCAAACTACTTTTTTGTTGGTAATATTTCAATGATTAGCTGATGATCTAAGCAAATATAATCAGATCTGCATTAGCTGTTATAAGGTAACTTTTTCTTTGAAAAACATTTTTTCTTGCAATTTCACCTTTGATAGTTGGTCTTAAACATAATGTGGTTGATTTACTGACATAACTATAAAATATAAGACCAATTGAGCTAAAATTTAAGAAATGTATCTTCTATATCAAGAATCCAAGCCAATACATGTCACTACTGTTTTCTGAGAGAAGTGTCCTATCAGCTGTTTTCAAATGCAAAAAAGTACTAACCCCATTTAACAATTGTTTATTTCTACTTTTACAAGGGTGTGTGTATACCTTGGTGAGCGAGCCCATAGCCAGTAGCGAGTAATGTGTGATTGCATGGTCTCTGAGGTCTGGAGGAGTGTGTAGTGGTTCAACACAGCAAACCTCCCCTTTAGAACCACTGAAGAGACAGCGTGAGTCGCAGGATCGCATCCCCATGACCCTTCTAGACAGAGAGAAGATGATCCAGGTAGATAGACACAGACAGTGAGAGGAATAAATGATGGATGAAGGATAACAGATTTTAAAATCTTTTCCTCCTTTTCTGTCCTCTCACTATAAGCCATGAATGAATGAATGTGAAACAGATCTATGTACATGTCTCAGGTAAATTAAAAGCACTTTTAATGTGAGTTAGTAGTCTGACAAAAAAAAATTCACTACAAAGTTAAGACTAGGTAAAGCTTTGAAAAAGCAAAGAAAAGAAAGAAAAGCAAGAAGTGGGTGGCAGAATTATCCTCCACATTTAACCACAAGGAGGACCCAGAGGCTATATTACCTGAACTGCTTCAGTGACAATGCATTAGAGCCCTTACACTGGCAGACCAACAGCAGTATCTCAGGCAAAGCTAATCTTCCTGCAGATTCAGGCATTTGAAATTTTGGAAATTTTTAAAATCCAGTCGTAGGACAGAGCAATGGAATCTAATTTTTACAAAAGGTTGTCACAAGAAAAATTGGGTGTTTTTGACAAAGATAAAGAAATCAGGGGGCAGAATAATTTCTATTGAGTGGATGAGGTCAATCATGGACAAAGGCAGGACATTCAACTCAATCTTTTGTTTTAACCTTTGACCTTTAGAACAGGGGATACTGACCACTAGAGATCCTGTAAATAACTAAAGGCTAGAGGAGTTTATTAAACATTAACCATCATACAAAAATCCATCAAAACAAGGTCTTATCATTTCACGTGAAGCCATGAAAGCCTTGGACAGGATAGAGTGGCCTTACTTATTTTGTGTTATGAAAAAGGTGAGGATTATATTATTTGGGTTAAACTGCTATAGGGTCATTCCACGTCATTTCACCAAATGGCCCACACACTTGGGTCTCAAAAAATTCTGAAAAATTCACCAGTTGTTCCTTATGTATCCAATAGGCACACTGTAAAAATTTAGCTTGCTCGGATGGATACTTTTTGAGATATGGCCAATTTAGTGAGGGGAGTATGTGTCGATTTTGGTGCAATTTTCACGCGTCCTTATTTTTCCTCCATTTTCAGGTGTCAATATCTCAGGAACTACACCACATAGGAAACTGAAATTTGGTACGATAATACACCTCCACCTACTCTCTCAGAATATACAAAAACATCTGTCATACATCATAACTGGTAGGCATGCCAGCACCTCAAAAATGGAAAAAAACTTACACCACACACACACACACACACACACATATATATATAGATAGATAGATAGATAGACAGATAGATAGATAGATTAAATATACAGTATAATGGGCATTGACATTGAGATTGACTTTTTAACTAACTGATACCCTTTATCCCACTCCTGGTATTCTGTGTGCCTTTTAATTGCCCCTTGGGGATGAATAAAGTAATTTGATTGATTGATTGATAAAAGAGATCTTAAAGGTTCTTATGATGAGGAAATATGAGACAAATGTCTTCAATCCTCACATTCCTTATTTCTTTGTAACACACAAACAACATAAAATTGACTCCAGCAAATCTCCTATGTGTGCCAAGTGTATAGTACCAGTTGGAACCTATATGCACTGTTTCTGGGACTGTTCAAAAATTTCCAGTTCTGGTCATGTCTAACTAAAGAAAGTGCAATTCTGAATATCTGTACAGACATTTTTGAGGCCTGTTGTTGTTAAGGCTTCTACTTATTTCCTGAATAGTGGACTAGAAATTCTGTACACTGAATTCAATAATGAAGTGATAAGCAAATTTATATTAATTTACCTAAAAGCTAGCTCGAATACTGATCCACCACTATCATTGCATACTGCAAGAGTCGGGTCATCTGTGAACTAGAGAGAGAGAGAAAAAGAGGGAGATAGAAAATACATTGTTATTGGTATTAAATCTGTAGAACATCTCTTTTTACATAAAAGATGTAAATGAAAGTAAATTTAAAAAAAACAACTCTGAAAATTCATTTTGGAACTGAACCCATAGTTTAAAATCACTGAAAGACACTATCAACAGCTTTTAGCTTTTTTTTTTCCATACACTAAAGCATACTTACTCATACTCTTTCTTCAGACAACAACATAACCAGGATAGGACATTGGTAATGGTTAACTACAGCAGGTGACAAGTTGTGTGTGTGTGTGTGTGTGTGTGTGTAATACCTTAACATGCAGTATAGCTGTTCCTGGAGGGTGGGCATCAGTAATCGTTCTCAGCAGCTTCCCATTGGCTAGATCCCACATGGTGATCTAAGAAATTAAACACAAGGACTGAGGGACTGAGACGAAGACTAAAGTTTAGGATGAAAAGAACACAGAAAACTGAGTAAAGCATCAATTATTTTTGTGCGTATGTTTCCATGCATTTGGGCAATTCTCAGAAATAGGTGGGCCTTCATCTCAGTGAGCTGCATCCCAATACAATGCAACATTAAATAGTAGAGTTCAATCAATCAGACTTTATTTGTATAGCATTTTTCATACAAAGAAAATGCAACACAAAGTTCTTCACACAAAAATCCCCCATGTGCGCACACACACACGCACGCACGGACACACGCACGCACGCGCGCGCGCACACACACACACACACATACACACACACACAGAGAGAATCACCTACACCAAAGCAATCTTTAAAAGTGGAACAGGAACTGGAAACGAGGAAATACTATCTTATGTGAGGAAACACCAGAAGCAAGATAAAAATTCAAAGTGAAGATAAAAAAAATAAGATCAATCAGTCGATAAAACTATAAAAAGTACGTAAGAAATCAGTAGATAGTAAATTGATAGTAAACTGAGTTTGAAAATGCTGAGACACAGTAGCCACATGCATCAATCCCCCAAGTTTTCTCAAAATCTGATCAAGCTGATTTGTTATCTCCTCCCAAGCTGGTCTATCAGATCACCTCAATGGTAAAACAATAGGCAAGTTACACTTGAGAACTAGCAGAGTGAATATTATTCTTACATTTCAGTACCTGAGGCTGACAAACCAGCCCAAAAGGAGGATGCATTCTGAGCTAGTATGGTTACAAGTATTTGCATATAGTATTTGCTAACGACAGATCCAAATACCTGACCTTCTTGGATGCTGTAAGTGGGGCATCCGAAAGGGTCTCATTTACAGACTCCATAGTTCTGCTACGGGATTTTAACAATTATGAGAAATGATGGGGGGTTGTGATGGAGGGTTGTAAAATGTGTAGAGCTGTCAGCCGATCACCACCTGTTGGTGAGTTAGATGAGATGACTGGGTCAGCTGCCAAACAGATCTAGCAAGCCCAGCAGGTAGTGAGGGTGCACAGGGAGCATTTAGTTTAGAGGACCCTGTGCTGTCAGAATTCTCTTTCCACATCCAGAACAGCTATTTGTTTGTTTTTGGGGGACACTGAGGATGTAGAATACAAATGCACCATGTTCAAAACCTCCACTGAGGAAGATAATTCCAGAAGTTGTGGTCTGAAGTTTTTTTTGTTTTTTTTTTAGTTTAGTTTATTCACACATCATCCAGGAAATACAATACAATACATGGTGTATACAACAGGTAGGCAGTTGGTGTCCTGTCCAATTAGCAACCCAATAACCTGATGGTGGACACTAGTGGTTAGGGATGATGTCAAGCTGAAGAAGGAAGCCTTCCATTACTAGTTGGTACAAGGGCCACCTGATTTAGTGGAGAGTAACCCAAAGGCCAAGGAAGTGCCAGTTCCAGAGGCAAAAACCTGGACAAGGTAGGTTTTGAGAGGCTATAGAAAATGAATGCTTATCCGCCTAAAAAAGGTTCTAGCAAACAATTTGATAATTCAGAAAGATCAAGCATGAAACTGCAGAAGCTGTCCTCAGGAGATATGAGGTAACTGTGGCTCCCATAGAGGGCGGAGGTCAGGGTGCACCATTGGTGGGGGATAACATTACTTGTTAAGTCCTTCACACAGTTATCTCATGCCGCCACTTTGGGACAGCAAACAAACCACGTGCAGTTTAAACTGAGGTGTATCTCTGAATAAAAACCAAACGCATCAACATTTCTTCATTAGACATACCGTGCTAACAGTTGTTAAACTATCTATCTGTGTCTTATATACATCTTCACTCAAGCCACAATGACAGTCAACATCTTGAACTTGAACTACTTTTTACCTCAACTCCTGCCACCCTCTATCCAGTTATCTATCCCACTCAATCAGATTCCAGTTAATGATATTTAAAAAGTCTCAGTAATGTCCTTAATATGTGTATACACACTACATGTGCACTTGTGTTTTAGTGAGAGTGTGAGTGTATATACCTGTCCTTTAGCAAAGCCACAGAGAAGTCGAGAGCAGTCATGGTTGATGCTAAGGGCAGAGACAGCTCCATACTCTGCCCCTGTTGCCGTCGTACCCAAACAAAGCCGCAATGCCTGATTGCTGTCTACAAAGAAAAATGAGGAGGATGAAAAGGACAGAAATCAAACTACTAAACTAGAGATTAAAGATTTTCAGAAAAGTAGGAAAAACATAATTTTATACGACGTCTTCTAATTTAGCTATGAACAGACAGTAACACATCACCACCAAACATATGGAACACCTTGCACCAAGAAAAGAAGACTTGCAAAAAAGAGAACAACTAAAATAATTCATATGGAAAAGACCAAATTAAACAACAAAGCATGCACCAAAGCAGCCTAATGAAAACCAAAGTGACATAACAGCAGAGGTCTAGCAGCCAGTCAAAACCCAAAAGTGTATAGAACTACCAATATGGGACCAACACAATAAGCATGCATGATCTTCTGGCAGGGATGTCCATACCTTTTCCTGTCCAGGCAACATTAGCACAGCAAAATAAAAAGACAAATGTCAATATTCCTGACATCTCTACCCCAAGCAGATCCCAACCAACACCTAAGTGTGAGTTTCTGATGAAACTCGCATTATTTGTTACTCGAGCATGGGGATTCACTGGAATTCAGTGGAGCTAAATTTAACAAGTGAAATATCACATCAAACAAACTGTCAAAATCATTCTTGCTGGCTTGTGATCATATCGTCTAATACAGTGGCTTGGATCAATACACTGCAGAGGACAGAGTGGTGACAGATCTGGGTGGACTGTCAAGGAGATCATTTGAGATAATCCAGAAACCAAGGAAATTTGCTAACTCCTCCCATCATGTTGTTAGTTTTTAAAGAAATAATGAATTCTTCTTCTATGAGATAAGGTGAGTCTGGTGGAGGTTTGTCCACAACCAGTCTACCTCCTGTCTGCTGAATCATGCTGTTCAGGCCACCCCAGTGGCTCACCTCGTAGAGCACATACCACTTATCAAGGCTGCCTGCTTACCACAGCGGCATGGGTTCGAATCTGGCCCAAGCCCATTACTGCATGTCCCTCTCTTTTCTCTGTTTTTCCTGTCTCTCTCTACTGTCGCTATCAAATAAAGAACTGCTAAAAAAAAAAATCTTGAAAAAAGAAGAAAAAATAACTTTTCAGGCCACTCAGTCGAAAGGGAGAGGGTGGAAGACTGCAACAACTCAAATAGCTTCCAAACTGATTCGCGTAACATCACAAAATTATTGAGTTTCAGTTTTTTCTTTTTGTTTTTTAACCGTTTCTCCATTTATTACAGTGTATTCATATAGAGATGTACAGTACAGGCCAAAAGTTTGGACACACCTTCTCATTCAATGCGTTTTCTTTATTTTCATGACTATTTACATTGTAGATTCTCACTGAAAGAATCAAAACTATGAATGAACACATGTGGAGTTATGTACTTAACAAAAAAAGGTGAAATAACTGAAAACATGTTTTATATTCTAGTTTCTTCAAAATAGCCACCCTTTGCTCTGATTACTGCTTTGCACACTCTTGGCATTCTCTCAATGAGCTTCAAGAGGTAGTCACCTGAAATGGTTTTCCAACAGTCTTGAAGGAGTTCCCAGAGGTGTTTAGCACTTGTTGGCCCCTTTGCCTTCACTCTGCGGTCCAGCTCACCCCAAACCATCTGGATTGGGTTCAGGTCCGGTGACTGTGGAGGCCAGGTCATCTGCCGCAGCACTCCATCACTCTCCTTCTTGGTCAAATAGCCCTTACACAGCCTGGAGGTGTGTTTGGGGTCATTGTCCTGTTGAAAAATAAATGATGGTCCAACTAAACGCAAACCGGATGGGATGGCATGTCGCTGCAGGATGCTGTGGTAGCCATGCTGGTTCAGTGTGCCTTCAATTTTGAATAAATCCCCAACAGTGTCACCAGCCAAACACCCCCACACCATCACACCTCCTCCTCCATGCTTCACAGTGGGAACCAGGCATGTGGAATCCATCCGTTCACCTTTTCTGCGTCTCACAAACACACGGCGGTTGGAAGCAAAGATCTCAAATTTGGACTCATCAGACCAAAGCACAGATTTCCACTGGTCTAATGTCCATTCCTTGTGTTTCTTGGCCCAAACAAATCTCTTCTGCTTGTTGCCTCTCCTTAGCAGTGGTTTCCTCGCAGCTATTTGACCATGAAGGCCTGATTGGCGCAGTCTCCTCTTAACAGTTGTTCTCCTGGACTCTTGGTCTTCCTTTCCTGGGTCAGTCATCATGTGTGCCAGTTTCGTTGTAGCGCTTGATGGTTTTTGCGACTCCACTTGGGGACACATTTAAAGTTTTTGCAATTTTCCGGACTGACTGACCTTCATTTCTTAAAGTAATGATGGCCACTCATTTTTCTTTAGTTAGCTGATTGGTTCTTGCCATAATATGAATTTTAACAGTTATCCAATAGGGCTGTCAGCTGTGTAGTAACCTGACTTCTGCACAACACAACTGATGGTCCCAACCCCATTGATAAAGCAAGAAATTCCACTAATTAACCCTGATAAGGCACACCTGTGAAGTGAAAACCATTTCAGGTGACTACCTCTTGAAGCTCATCGAGAGAATGCCAAGAGTGTGCAAAGCAGTATTCAGAGCAAAGGGTGGCTATTTTGAAGAAACTAGAATATAAAACATGTTTTCAGTTATTTCACCTTTTTTTGTTAAGTACATAACTCCACGTGTTCATTCATAGTTTTGATTCCTTCAGTTACAATCTACAATGTAAATAGTCATGAAAATAAAGAAAACGCATTGAATGAGAAGGTGTGTCCAAACTTTTGGCCTGTACTGTACGTATATACCATATACACAGATTACTACAGAGCTTGCGTTGGTTAAATAATACACATTTTCATAGTCAAACTAACCACGGAACCCCTGGAAATTCTTAAAGAACACCTGGGCATAGCATAGGCTCTAAACATTTACAAGAGATATATCAGTTAGATATTTCAGTTTTTCAATTTAATACATTAGCAAACAATTCAAAACTTCATTGTGGGGTCTTGTGTGTACACTGATGGAAAAAATAACTCATTCTAAATCAAGTCTAACACTATAAATTGAGGGAAAAGTGAAGGGGTCAGAAAACTTTCTTAAGTTACTGTAAAATTACACCCCTTTAGTATATATGGCTGATTGTTATTATTATTTGAAAATATATCGCTATGGCACCACAATCAATCAGTTTCACAAACATGGACATAGATACCTCAATAGGACTAACTGACAATGCAGAAACACATGGCTTGGCTAGAAATCTAAAAGTAAGAAAGGGAGAGTGCACTGATCACATTAACTCTCTACTGGTGACACCAAGAAATAAGCAACCACAACAACAACAACAAAAAAACGGAAAAACTGAAAAAAAAAAAAAAACTGAAAAAAAAAGCAAAAATTAATTGCCTTGCTAATTTTGGGGTAATTTCATGTAAACTGACTTGTCTTGGTATAAACCTAAAATAAATCTGCACAGTTTATTTAAATGCATCATAAAAAGCTTTTGGCATCTATTTCTACCACATCTACTTGCTACACGATGCATGGAAAAAATGAACAGGACAAGAATGTCTGTTTGTTTATCGATGATCACTTGAAATCAAAAAGAACACAAGTGATGATAATCAATGATTATCATCAATCGACCAATTGGTTGAAAAAGCAAAAATCTGATCATAGATTTATCTGACAGTTGGTGAATGCAAATTTGATCTTTATTGCTCATGAAGCTCATTGACACACCTGGAACAAATAACAAAATATTTCTCAGCAGTACACACATACTAGGGATGAGCGAGTACACCACTATCTGTATCTGTATCTGTATAACCATCTACATTATCTGTATCCATATCTGTACTCGGAGCGGGCGGGGCCTAAACCAGAAATGGGCGTGGCTTCAACCGGTATGTTATTTTAAGGCTTAAATTGATACAGGTTGATCAGAAGTTGCTATATTTATTCTTTATTAGAAAACTATTTACAGAACAGCATCAGACTTGAGCTTCAGATCAATGTTTTTGATCACAATAGTAAACAAACTATTTACAGAATTTTTATAGACACAGAACATGAATATTCTTAAGTGCAACAATGAATACAAGACATGCAGTAGGCAATTATGAAGTACTAAGTAAAATGCAATGAACAAGAGTTTTCATACTCAACATCACTTCCTGTTTTTAATTTTTAACTTTCTAATTTTTTTTATGATCAAAGTGTGATTTTTTTTTTTTTTTTTTTTTACTACCTTACTTCTTGTCTTGAGTTTTTTTTTTTTTTTTTTTATTATTTTATTTCCACACAAAGTTAAACATAATGTTGATTATGGTGTGTGTGTGTGTGTGTGAGAGAGAGAGAGAGAGAGAGAGAGAGAGAGAGAGAGAGAGAGAGAGAGACAGAGAGTGCGTGTATATATATACACACACATATTATATAATATGTGTGTAATATTTATAATAGTGCTATATTTATTTTTTATGAACTACATATGCAGCCAAAATAAAATAAAAAATAATAATGTACTTTGTGTGTTCAGCTAATGTATGCATGTAAGTGGTGTGTGTGTGTTAAGACTGTGACTCTGCACCGCGTCTGCAACAAGCAAAGTTTTCCAACTGACTTTATATGAAAAACCAAGCTGGTAAGAGCGAGCAGATGGTTAAAAAAAACAAAAACAAAAAACGAGCGGTGTGTCGCGACGCGAGACGCATTCAGCCTGTCTGCTCAAAAGCACTGCGTCTGTTACCAACCAAGTTTAGCAGAAACTCTACTGACTATCAGTGATTACAAACCAAGGGAAGAGCGAGCTGAAAAGACAGACACCACATGAGCTGTCACACCTGAGTGAGTGACAGAGAGGTTGTCACTGTGTGTGTGTGTGTGTGTGTGTGTGTGTGTGTGTAGAGGAGGGGCACTGTGTGTGACTGGCCTATCACACAACGTGGACACAGTCAGCTACCCAATGAGAATTTTCATTCATCACGAGCACAGATATTGACTCATATTACTCGGATCATACTCGTACTCATTAAAAGTGCTTTATCCGTACCGGATACTCGTTTCAGCCGAGTATCCGGCTCAACCCTAACACATACACAAACTGCTCTTTGTTTTATGTCTAATACACACACTTATCTAACTCTTATTTATATAAGGTGGGACACACTGGGCAAGCTCTCTTTTTCCAAGTGTTCCATATGAGCAAGCAAAGAGGGATATTGAAAGAACCTTGAAGGTGCATTTTGAAACCTTTATTATACTTTCTTTATGTTCTGGGCCAATTAAAATGTTATGAGGCTACTGCAGTACTTTTAAAGTTTTGTCAAAAAAAAGAATGCGAGGGATTGGAAGAAAGATCAATACATTGATCTGTCTGGCCTAAAAAAAACATGATCCAATCAACCTAAAATCAATTTGCTGTCAGAAAATGTATGGGGAGGGGTTACAATCCAAAAAAAAAAAAAAGAGAGAGAGAGAGAGAGATTAAATTCAAGATTCCAAGATTAAAGTCGTAAATATACAAGAAAACAACTCACATTTCCAAATTCAAAAATTCTGATGTTATAAAGTCACAAATTTTAGAGAAAAAAAATCCTAAAAACTGTTTTTCTTTTACTTTTTTGTCAAGGAACCACATGGCTGTGGGCGTGTCCCACCCTGTGTAAATACAAAGGATTTCAGTTTAAGAAAAGCTCAAGAAGATATCAGCCTGATCCAATCAGCCTGTTGATCAAAGAGTCATACTCCTGTGAACACAGGGGTTTGAGAATTACATCAAATCTGAGGTATAAAAGGTGTGGGCTTGTTGGTGAAGTCTAGCACTAGTGGAAACCAGGGAGCTGATAGTGAATGGGAGATAAGGAGGGAGTTGGCCAGTACCTGGAGGCACCAGATCACTTGAGTCAATAAAAAGCAGCTCTTGTTCAAGGTGATTTTCACCACTACATAATTTCAGACCAGCGTGGAAATCACATCAAGGACCTCTGCAGACTGCCAACGTCAACGAAAAACTTAGTACTTGAGAGTGCCTTCATATCTGCATAACGTAAGTACTCCTCCATCATAAGAATGTGTAAAGTAAAGTAAGAATCAGTAAAGTAAAAGTAGAACAGTACTTTGAATATGCAAGGCATCAACAACATAACAGAAATAGGTGCACAAACAGTTCCTATGGTTTTGTACTTGTGTAAGGTGGTGTGCTGTGTCAAGGATCACTTTGATCCCACAATAATGACACTGAATTGTCTCAGTCCTTTATGTGAAAAGAAATCGATTGATTTTCATCCAAGAGCTGATGCTTAGCCAAAACGAGTACAATTAATTCAAAATTGGATTTTTGTTGGGGTACCTTGGTCTCTCACCACATAGAGCATGTACCATGAAATTTCTTTCACTTTCTGATCACTGTCTTCTAACTTTTACAGATTTTTTGCTAATCTTCAAGCTGTTTTCTTCTAAATTGTTTTTTTTATATATATATACACTGATTTAATTAACAGAAATTTTTTCTTGAGAATTTGCTAATCATCTTTTCCCCCAATGCTTTTGAAAGAAATTGAATGAATATGCTCAACTATCAAAAGGGCTTAACAAAGAGTAGTACAATCACATATACTAAGGGACCTAGATCAGATCATATGAGAACGTTGCCTCTTGTCCCTCTAAATTATGATATCCAATATTCAGAGTGGACTGCTTGCTCTATTACACTGATAGTGCACTGACCCGTTTTGTTCTACACAACTAGCTACTTCTCTGTCCAGTACCACCGCCATAATGCCACATCGCAACTGCTCTATTGAGATCAACAACAACTCTGGTTCCTACACCCTTTCCAACCCAAGGTAATGGATTTCTGCAAACTGAGCAGTTATGAATATGAATTCTCAGACAAGAAATACACTACCTTTTTTTAGTAGTCGTAGCATTTGCTCTGTTTTGATCAATGTTGCCATGGAGATGTATTGGTTAAACATGACCAGCTGTCATGAGGTCAAAAAGCCAGGATTAATCCTCACACTGGCTCACTAACCAACAAAACTCACTTTGAGACACAAGCACCAGGTCTCTTTCAAATTATAATATGGCTATTTTTATGAATTTTACAACCATCACTTAAAGAGACAGTTAAAGGATACTGTCCGGATGCTCCAAATGCTAACTGTTCACCTCCTGCCACTGAGATGGACTTCTCCCCAGCTAACATTCTTAAAAATAATCTAAGTGAAAAAAAATAACAACTTTTTCAAAATGGGTGAATAATCCCCTTTAAGTATAACCTCTGTGCAAGTTGCAAACATGACACATATGTATTCTTGGCTCTCATGGCAACATAACATTTTCTGCCGTAATCAATTCCAAAACAATAAAAAAAAAAAAAAGATTTCTGTAAGGTGCTCAGATGACAAGCTCTTTTGTTTGATGCTTATTTTGATGCTTCTCTGATCAGGGTGTTCACTGAGAGTGGCTGCTGTGAAGTTCCACTGCCACCCATGGTGGGACCTTGCTCTACTGCCAGTGCTTTGTTCAACAAGACATCCTGTGCTGCTACTGGAGCTGTGGGGGTCTTCACCTATGATCTGTTCAACCCTGACCTCAACGACTACAGCCATATCCTGGCTGTCATGTTCTCCGTGCCCTATGACCGAAACCTCTACTCCAACTGGTTCGCCGTGGGAATCTTTGATAGAGGCAACAACTGCGATTACAACCTTTATGATATCATGTACAATGGTGAAGAAAATAACTTTGTTAGAGCAAAGGCGGATGGCTCCTCTATTTCTTATGAGGGGGATTATGTTATTGTCAGTGCATCCATGTCAGACTCAGGTGAAGCCGTCCTCAGGGTAGATGTCAATGATACAGGAATGTATTAAGTCAACAAGAAGATCAAATTCTCTATATTCCGTCATGTTAACTGTATAATACAATCACAGTAATTCAAACTGAAAATAATTCGATGTGTCAAATTCAATAAATAAATGACAAATGGGATTACATTCTACTGCAAGTGTTGCTCATAAATCAACAAAAACCAACATGGGATTTATAAAAAATGCACAGCTCCTAAATTTTGTGCATGGCTTCAGGTATATCTGCAGATAAGTGCCAAATGTTTCAAAACTGGATATGTGTGCCTCTTGACGCTGATTAGAATAGGCAGGATTAAAACCGGAAAAAATTGCCTACAAAAAATTAGCTTCCAGAGACTTCTAACTTTCTTCACAATAGTATTCCATCACAATAATGAAGTCATCCTCAAAAGTTTTCCTAAAAGCAACAGCACTGTAGTGTTTTGATGACTTAAAATTGGGCAGAGTGAAACAGTCTCTCCGCTGGGAAAAAGTCCCTAAGGAAATCTTTGCTTTGCACAGTCAATTATCAGTTCTGTAGTATATGAATGGCAACCACCTTGTTAGCCACAGAAGCAAAACATAGTATAAATATGGCTGTTTTCAACCAAAAATCCAATTTTGAAAATCAAGGGATTTTGTTTATATGTCGGCAATCTTTAGTATGCCCACAAGATTTCTAAAATGGTTTGTTGCAATGTAAAATGTGGGGAAATTGTAATAAATGGGCCAGTCATTGGTTTGCTCCTTTAAGGATGTTGAAATCAAAAGCACTATGGGAATGGTTGAAAAATCACAGCAAAGAGACCCAAAAGAAAAAACCTTAAACTAGATTACAGGTGTTGCTATCAGGAATAACTTAAATTTTTTTTTTTTATTTATTTATTTTTTAAATTTGTGCAATTAACTGACAGCACAGAGAAGTAAAAATGGTAAGAAATGACTTATACTGTCAGTGTTGCAACATCACCTTGTATGAAATTAAAAAGACATTGCTTGATTTTAAGTCAGAATCTAAAATTTATATCTCCGAATACAAGTGTTGCTAAGTTGCAGTACCCTAAACTGATTATTATAGAGTTCTGCAGAGGATCTGTGCACACACTGTATCGATCACTGACACACCGGACAGCATAGTCAAGATTTTATTAATTCTGTGATAACGCACAGACAAACATGGAAGCAATATTGTTTACATTCTCTAAAACACAGAGTTCATTCTTGGACAGCCTGGTGGTGTCCAAACTGATGATGTGGGATATTTCTTGCAATGTCTTTAGTTTCTTGCAGTGTACATATTTTGGGGACAGGTTAGCAACATGAAAACATATTTTCAAACCTCCACAGTTGCAGATCATTGAAACGTGACAAAAATCATCCTCATTCTCAGTGGAAATCCACATACATAACATGGAAGGAACACAAAGTAGTCTAGCAGACCAATCACAGACATGGCAATTTTGTATTTCGCTACGCACAGTTACATTTCTGGAGGTTTAGAAAGATTGAACTCACCAAACACTAGAGCCAGACCATGAGATGTTCCAACAGCAATGACTCTTGACACTGTCTGAAAAAAAAGATACAAAAAGAAAATTTAGGATGGACAGAGGAGGCACAACTACAGGACTTGCATGGTGTAGAATGGTCATTCCCATTCAAATCAATGTCTCAGGATCATGTGAACAACAGTCATTTTTATTTGCCATTGTGTCACTGGGCTAACTTCTGCAAACCAACTTGCAGCAAGTCACTGAATAACTAAGGTGAAAGATTTTGCAGGAAGGGTTAAGTAATGGAAAGGTATGTAGAATGAAGTAGTCACATATGCAGACCACTTACTTTTGTGGTCTTTTACAACTTGCTGCCATGTTTTTATGCAGGTTAGATCAAAAGGTTTGACATCTTTGCACAGGAATAGATGTTCTTGTAGTTGATTATAGTTGCACTTCAGGTGTGCATTAACTATTAAGTTTTGACAACCACCAAAATGCTTGTGTAATACACCAGGACACAGATTAAAATGTAGGCTTTTTTTGTGTTAATTTCTGCTTTTAGGCTACAGCCACAGCACACCATATCTGCATAGTTGTCAAGCAAGTGTGACACACTTAACAGCCCAACTGACTTACAATGTGACCACAACAACTAACCACAATCGAAAGAAAGAAAGAAAGAAAGAAAGAAAGAAAGAAAGAAAGAAAGAAAGAAAGAAAGAAAGAAAGAAAGAACTACCACCAGTTTTGCCATGAAAGACCAGGTCAAACTCACACACAGATACTGTAAATTGAGCAAGGGAGGAGGTACAGTGAGCACTGTCTCTCTGTGCCAAAGAAATAATATAAATAAGCAAAAATTGTATTTGATCTGGTTGATCATAGCATATCAGCCTCTCTCCATAAAATCACTTAATTACAATTCATTACTAAAGAAACTAATACTCACTATTGCAGTTGGCAATCCAGCATCCACTTTATCCTGGAACACACACACATGCACACACACAGACTTTATTATTATGTATACCCACTGTGGTCTTCTTAAGATCTAACAGTGCAAAATGTAAATTCTTGCAATTTTTCAACTGGTCTTAAAATTTTGATCAGGAGTGTATATTAAATGAAGAAACAAATGAGCAGTGCTGGTGCTGGTATGGAGCAACATAGGAACAAAGATTGAGAGATTCCAAAGATTTCAAATAAAATGACTTTCAGCACCAAAGCAGAGCTGCAACAGAATCAGAACAGGAACAAATGAGGCAAAACCTAAATTACCTCCAACCATCACTGTTTACGGAGGGGTTTTTTGTCTCTGAAGCATTAGTTTGATATAAATGTAGTTTTCTTGTAAATTTTAAATATGTTTTATAATTTTCAGGTACTTTTTGCTAAATTTCTTGTATTTTTGCTAGTTTTTCGACTAATGTTCTAGCACTTCTTTGCTAGGATTTGTAAATCACCTTTTCCCACGCTTTATAAAAAAAAAAAAAAAATCAAGTGCATTTCAAGGGGTTAACAATAAAACTGATCTTCAAATTTGTATTTGTCACACCTATCTGTTTTGCATAAACTCAAGGATGAAGCACATACTATCTTAAAAACCACACAATTTGTCGTAGGTATGGAATGAATAACTCACGACTCAAGTAAATTTAAAAAAAAAAAAAAAGAACTTCAGCGCCATCTGGAGGTTTGTTCAGGGTAGGAGTTAAATTTGGTAGGTGTTGCAAATACTTTTCACTCGTGTAGTGGCCAGAGCAGTGCTTCTGTGTGTGTGTCTGTATGTGACTTACAGCAGCTGAGACAATCTGAGCTGAGATGCCTTTCAACAAGCTGTGCCTAAGGACGGAACCATGGACTGTCACATTCAAGTCCACTGGCTTCTTCTTTCTACACACACGCACACACACAAAGGCAAACATGAACACAGGAAAGGTAAGATATGCAGACATACACACACAGAAGCAATTTATATTTTATTACCTTGCAAGGGTAAAAAGTTTGTATGTGAGTGTGTGTGTGTGTGTGCATGCCCATGCCGTTTGAGGTGCGATGGGTCCCCACTATCAGAGCTGGCAAGAGAGGAGGTGTCACAGGAGTGAGCATCGATATTTTCCGTATTCAGCAGACACGTGTCCTCCAGCACAAATGGCTCCTCCTCATCCTCCGGCTGCAAGGACAAATAGAACAAAACAAGCACACCTCAGCCAGGCAGTTTGTTGGATGAACAGTAATTACCATCCACCAAAATATCACCAGTTTATTTCATTTCAGAATAAAGGAAAAGAAAACAAGAGACCTTTGTGGAGTAGTGGTGACTAGCTGGTTACCTGACAAACTTTGCCAAAAAATTTACCAATCACAACACAAAATCTACGAGCCTCACATCAACCCTATCAGGTAGCCACAAAACAAACTTTACCATCAACAAACCAAAACTTCAGCCTAAACTACAGCTGAATGATATATGATTATGATATCATTATCTAGATATGAACATTACCGTCAAGGATCGCACTTTTAATGTTGTTGTACATTGTACAATGACAATAAAGATATTCTATTCTATTCTATTCTAACATGCATGATCCTAATATCTCAAAAGTCAAAAATATGGATGATATCAAATTTAGGGTTAGGGTTAGCCTGAGACAGTGATTGGTCTGTCCTGATCAATAAAATATTTGTGAAGTAACTGCATTTCTACATACAGTTGGTATTATTACGCTGTTCTTTGAAGAATGCTCATTTTTCACTGTTGTTACACTTAAAATATTGTTGAAGCATTGTGTTGGAGCAGAGATTGCAACAAAACATTACATTTTAATTTTTTTAAAATTTAGACAGTGATTGGTCTGTCTGATCAACAAAATATTTTGTGAAGTAACTGCATTTTCTACATCCAGGTGGTATTATTATGCTGTTTTTAGAAGAAGCTTTATTTTTACTGTTGCAACACTTAAAATTTCAAATAAGTGTGAACCCATAGCCAGACTGTATATCATATCACTTTTAAGATATTTAACATAAATATCAAGGTGGAAAATTTTGTCTGAATCATGCAGCCCAAGCCTGTACTTAACCTGTCTCAACCCAAAACTTTCCAGCCACAAACCAACATTTACCAGCCTCAAATCCTACCAGCAACAAATAAACCCCTTTAAAGAAGACAATACATTTTTAGTGGAGGGCATCCCACCTTGTTACAATGAATGATGAATGCCACTCAGGAACTCACACAACTTTGAGCGGTAAGATAAAACTGAACATTTGTAACAGGCGGAACTGTATTCTGCAACAGCACCACTACTGTATCACCGTGTAGGCTGAACATGGGACTGGAACATCACGGTATGGTGATACAGTGGCAGCGCTCAGGCAGAAAACAGCTACACTATTTTGGAAGCCAGGGGTCTGAGAAAAATCTGTGCAGCTGCTGAGAAACCTGTAGTCTTCCAGTCTGTATCTTATTCATTCATAATGAAAAAGAACACTCTCAGTGAAGGTCCTGTTCTTGAATCAAACTTGGTCAATATATCTGTAGACTCGCACTGACCAGCAAATACAACTATATGGGTAAGAATCTGAACTATCACTTTAATTTCTGCCATCACAGTTACATGTTGTTGAAATTTTAAAATGCCGTGTTATGTTTCAACAGTCTTTGTCATACAAGTTGTGTTTCCTCTGCCATGGCTAGGCTTTGCTGTTACACACACACCAATCCCACTGCGCAGTCCATGTATAGACAATAAAACTGATGAGTCACTCCCAGGTGCACAATATTATGTTCTTTCTGAATTTGATGTGCTCCCCTATTAATTAAAACAAAAATGAAACTTCAAACTCTTCAATTTGCTCCAAACTGCCATGTTAGTAACCATGGTAACGGTGTTTGCCAACAGTAAGTCGACAGGTCCAAGTAATGGAGATGTGTAAAGCTGACCAGCACTCCCAACACTAACAGAAAGTTAACATTAGTACAGTGCAAATATTGCCTCATTTGCTGTTCAACATTAGTGTTCAATGGAAACTGCTGTCACTGGTGTGGACAATTCATTAATTCAAAACCCATGAGACCACCCCTTCAGTTGAATATGTCAACATGATATCTCGCTCTACAGTATTTCTATGATCAGTTCACAGGCAGAGAGACTGTCAATGATGTATAATGCTGTATAAAACAATGTAGGCACTGCACCTCGTTCAGGATGCTCTCCAAGGTTGGAGGGGTGTCCACTTGGGGGATGTCAAACTCCTTATCATCAATCTGAGGAGAGCAGAAGTTGAACATAACAGGAGGTTTAGAAAGCAACGTTCATTCATATTTCTGTGCATTCTGGTACCTATCCCCACACACATGCCGTTCTGTTTTGCTCTCTACTCTCTACTGTTTTACAGTTTTTGTTTTCCTGTTTTTAATCTTCATTTTGTATTGTTCTTGTTTGGCTTTTCTGTGCAGGTCTCTGTTTCTGATTATTCTGTTTTGGTGTGTCTGTCAAAGCACTTTGTAAATTCTGTTTTTAAAGGAATAAGCTATACAAATTAAGCTTATTATTATAATTATTATCGTTATTATTATCATTATTATTATCTTCTGTATGTGTTCTGCTAAACTAACGTATAAACCTGCTTACATGTTTTTCTCACTGCACAAAGAGCCATGAACAACAAGCCTTGGAACACAAGTCCTTAGAGTAGCAAGGTCAGGATATATTGGTAATACTAGAATGTCTGCACTGCAGCGTTCGTGTATTTCACGTTAGCTTTACTAAAAATAATAACAGTGATAATGATAACAATAATGACAGTAATAATTACAATAATAATAATACAATTAAAAAAAATACATATTTGTCAAGCTAACTTAAAAGCACCTTATATTAATGAGAACCAAAATGCGAAGTCTCTCACCGTGTCTATCTCCATGAGGTTGAGCTGGGAAGACGCAGACACCAGGCTGTGGGCGTCAGGAGACTCCGACATCATCCGTTTCGTTAGAACTAGAAATAACTAAAAACAAAACCCCACAATATAGCTACATCACCCAGTCCAGGCCCAGGCTCCCTCCTGATGTTGTTTAGCTTCTCTACCTGGTTTGCAGCGGAAGACCATGGAACATGTCACGTGCTTCGTTACAGCTCGACGGGTGCTTTCAAGGAACAAAATACTTGGCTCCCTCCGCTGTTGTGGTTTTACAGTAACGGCTACGTTTTATTAACACAGATCACATTGCATTGGAAAAGTCAGAAAAAGAATAATGTACCACTATCACGTTATTACGTTAAAGTTTATTTTTATTAAAAAAAAAATAGTTTCACGTTATAACAAGATATTTTCACGTTTTAACATGTTTTCGCGTTATTACAAGAAACAATTTTATCACGTTATAAAAGAAACTTTTCTTGTTAAAACAATATATGATTTATCACATTATAACGTGAAAACTTTCATGTTATAACAATAACTTATAGATAGATAGATAGATAGATAGATAGATAGATAGATAGATAGATAGATAGATAGATAGATGCTGTAATCCCGAGGGAAATTCACAAATGACCAGCTCCTCAATCATTCAGCGAACAGTCACAGCAATACAGAATAATAAATAAATTTAAATACGTTAAACTACATAAAAATAGTAATAAATAAGTAAAATTGCACTAAAAACAACAGTAGGTAAAATTGCAGTAGAAACAACACCAACACCCCCATGTATATTCATGTATATTCTATGTTCTCATTTTGTTATCAGAGCTTCTACCAGTTTTTAGCTCACTATGTCTGTTGGTGTGCAGCAAACAGACACACACCCAGGCTGCAATGTCCTTGCTACACTTATTTTTAACTTTAGTAGTAGTAGTAGTAGTAGTGACACTGCTGTGTTTGGCAAACTGAGCTCCTTGCATCTGGGATAGAGTTGAAGTGTTATTTTTAATCCATTGCAATCACCCTTTTTATCTAAAGACAGAAGACAGAAAAATCTTGTTTTCTGCTCTGCAACAGTCCAAACCATGCCAAATGATATGTAATGCTTTGTAAACAGAAGGTATAAGGAGGGGCAACTTTCCCTATATTATTTGAATCAGCCTACACTTGCAACTATGACATTGTTGGTCTACTGCTTTTTCCATATTGCAATATTCAACATAAAGAAAGCCTACTACTAGCCTCAGTATGCTGTTATCTTATCTTAGTCATAAAGTTTCTCAAGAGGTTGTCCTATGATCTTTTAATAGATTCTCATAATCACAGGAGTAAAACATTAGAATTTGTTTAGTTGCACCAAAAGACCTGACCTAAATGTGACCTACAGTAGCAGCTCACCAAGTTGTATTCCTGTTAAGTGTAAACTGACCAACTTACTGTCCAGCAGAGCAAAATCTAACTCTGATTCACCTTCAGGTTGGTAAAGTGTCATCACTTGGAGGAAACTTGATTATTCATGGGGAAGCTTGATATGAAGGGGATGTGTTACTACTCTTCACAGCAGTCAGTACATGGAACAGAAAGGATTCAGTATTTTCAGTCTGGTTGAGGTAAGGTCAGTCTTGACTTAATGGGAGTCTAACATCAAGAGGTAAACATCCAACCGGTCTTTGGGAGTGTGGAGAAATAAAAGCAGTTCAGCATGTACAGATAGGTGATAAATTACCCAATTTTCCCTTGGGGATGAATAAAGTATTTCTGTTTCTGATTCTGATTCTAAATGAAAGGGGAAAAAAACAACAGGAAGTATCTTGGTAAGACGTTTAAGGCATCTATGCTTTTTGGCATAGATTTTCCAAGTGTTTGAAATTCTTCTGGAGGGATTGAGCACTAGTGAACACCAGCTCTCCCAGAAGTGTTCAACTGAGTGAGTGTGACCATAGCATCATGATTTATATAATTTTTATCCTCATCAGTCCATTCAGTGAGCCCTGATGCCCTAGGAAAAGGGTCTTGTCATCCTGGCAGAGGGCACTCCCATCAGGATGCAAATGTTTCATCATAGGATAAAGCTGATTAACTTTGAATAACTGTGTATTGGTTTACAGTGAGTCTTCCCTCTCAGGGGACAAGTGGAAAATACCTCCTACAGCATAAAAGTTTGTGCAGACCCCCTCACTGTTTGGGGTCCAGCGTTCAGGCCTGTAGTATTCTCTTGGTGGATGTCACACATGCACTCATCCACTTATCCAGAATATGGTGCAGGATGACTCATCTGATTCATCACTTTTTTCCACATCTCTGTAGAACAGTGCCACTCAACTCTCAAATGCGCAGTTGTCTTTGTATTGAGGGCTTTATGCACTGCAGCCCTACTATAATATCCCTGTTTATGCACAGGATCTTTTGAAAGAATGGTGCTCCATGCCTCCAGTAGACTACCAGAGACTTGGAGAATGTGTGTCAAGGAGCATTGAAGCTGTTCTAGCAGCTTATGGTCCCCAAACACCTTACTAAGGCCCTTTATGTTTGTCATTTGTCATCCATATTTCTCAAATGTAGCCTCGAAATAATTCCAAGGAAAGAGAAACACTGGCAAGATTTAGAGATGTCATGAGGGCAAGGCTGAGAAGGTCTATAAATTAATGCTATTGCTGAGATCTTTGAGACTGGTAGATAGACAGCCAGTCAAGTTTTACGTGATCAGGATTACTATTATTATTTCTGGATTGCCCTCTCTAGCTGCAACCGACGGCAGTTCCATCTAAAATACAACAAAACAATATCCATTATAGTCTCAACTTTATGATATTACTAACCTATTAGTTAATAGAATCTAAATATAATTGACACTTGAGTGGTGATTGGTGGCAAAACAAAATGTCCTCATATACACTCAGAAACAATAGCCTATATGTGTCTAAATACTGGCTTAGATATTAGGCTGAATTACAGTTTAGATAATGATTATCTCTATGTTAACTTATACAATGTAAAATTATTAAGGTATTACTATATTACAGTTTTTCTCCATTGGTTTGGCTCATTTCTTGAAACCAAAATTACATTATTAAAACTTCAAGATCATTTAGCAAAACAGTCTTACAGTTCAGCACAACACCATAGATCACTTGCAAAAGCTCATATCTCTCCCAAAACAGTTCACTCATGTGTCAAAATGAAGTTTCCTTCTCATATCAGTAGTCAGTGCCCCCAAAATGCATCGTCCCTTTGGCATTGTGTAAGCACTGCAAGTCAAAATGTTTAGATGTTTTGTCACTATGGCAGAGGACCATTGAAATATCCCTCATGTCCACCTCTCAGTCTTAGCCCAGTCCTTCACTGACAATGGTTACTGTACTATTTTTTTTGTCTAGCTAACAGAATACAATTGTGTATAAAACTGAAAAAAAAAAAAAAAAAAAAAACCTCCAAGGTTTGACATCACACGTTGCACTCATACTGCCAAGGAAATTTTTTTCAATCGCTTTACCTCCTCTGTCAACTCAGAAACGCTGGTATCAAAACAGTAAATCCATCGGCCTAATGAGAGGCGCTCTTCCCAAAATAACACATTTTGTTTGCAAAAGGCTCTTACCATGACAAAACATTTCAAACATGCAGCAAAAGCACATTTTGTCACCGCCCAATACAACTTGCAGTCAGGTGAGTAAATCCAGCCACTCACTCACTTCATACTCAACACCAAAATGCAACACATCCTTTTCAGTCTGAGCAGGTTCCACTTTACTTTTTCCTGTGTGTATTGCAGTCATATTTTTTTTTTTGACAATTTACATAGTTACATATTGTTTAGTTTAGTTTTAGTTTAGTTTTAGTTTGTTTATTTCAGACATGTCAAAAAACAAGATTACTATGCATTAATGAAAAAAAACAAAAACAAAATGTATATATATATATATATATATATATATATATACATACGCATCTATAGATAGATAGATAGAGAAAAAAATAATAATAAAATAATTACAGTTTTTTTTGATTGCTTGAACTCATTTTACAAATGCTTTGCTCACTGTGCCAAAACTCTAAACACAACGCAAATAAGACACAACACCTGGAAATAAACCATACACATTTATGGCAAACTGAAACTCAGTCATCAAAACTTAAAAATCCTTTGTCAAAATGCAACTCTGATAACAAAAGGATACACATTTCTATAATATGAACACACTTTCACAGCAGCAAGCAACACAACAATATACTTAACACAAAACACTACAGTTTTTACTGCTTTTCATTTATTTCTTCAAAAAGAATTCTGCAAAGCTCAAAATAGAAATTAAGCACATTTTTCACAGTAACAACTGTTTGCAAAATAACCAAAAAATAAAAATAAATAAGAAAGGTGTAAACTCAAAACTGAATACAGTATAGAGTATACTGTACTTTACAGTACAGTTTTTTTCAATCACTTTTTCCAGTATAATGAAACTGGGATCCACTTTGCCATCATCTTCACCTCCAAACCACAGCAGAAGTTTTCTTTTGCAAATGTGTTCATACCTTTTCATTGGATTCACACATTTTTCACACTCTTTTGCACCTGCATCACTGTGAAATCACTAGTGCACCTGCATCACTACCCTTTCCACAAATCACCATTCACCAATCAATCAGTAGGGGAGAGTGGGGTAAGTAGTGCCAATTTTTACTTAAAGTGCCTTTAAAGCGAGGGGATTACAGTAATGCCTCCAACTAAAATATGCACATATAGTTTAGGATGTTGTGCATCCCTGGGAACAATCACTTTGGATATTATATAAACTGTTTGAGAAATATAGCTTTTGAAAAAAAAGTGGTTCTGTGGCACAACTTGCCCCCGGTGCGGGGTAAATTGTGCCATTAGAGAGAATACACTGGGGTAAATTGCGCCATTGATAACTGAAGTAAAACAGATCATTTTAATCTCACAAATGATAATACTATATAAAAGCAAAGCAAATTCAATACAAAATTATTTATTTAACATTTATTTATTATTTTAACAAGATCACAGGCCACTTTTCTATAACAAGGCCTAGCGCCACATGAACACATACCCAGAACAAAATAAAAATTCCAAAATGAGCACCTGAAAATCATCTTCATCTGAATCTGAATAGTTTTAGTGATCAAAGGTAAGAAGACAATGTACAATAACAATAAAATACAATTAAGTAATATATAGTATATAATTACAAGTTGTGCCACTGGCACAACTTACCCCAGGCCCTTTGGCACAAATTACCCCAAGCCCACCATTTTGAAAAAAATGCATCCCCCAGCTGTTTTGAACTAATATCATGCTAACTGTATAGACTCATGGTGTAGCTTACTAAAGTACTAAAACCTGTGTGAACTGTTTTCAAAGTTTTCTATAATTGGTCAAACACAACAATCAAAAAACCTTGATCATAGAAATTTTACTTTGGAGAGCATAAAAATGTTTTTTGAACTGAAATGTGCTTACCTCTCAAGCCATGTGTCTCCCTTCTTTGCAGGATGAGTGAAATGGATGCCTCTTCAAAAATATGTGGTCATATGACCAACTTCTTCTATGGTTTTCTAGATAACAGGGGTGGCACTACTTGCCCCTTGGCACAAATTACCCCCCTCTCCCCTATGCACCTAAAAAAAAAAAAGGGGGCCTATAAATTGTATTCTGTATTTTTTTCAACTCCTTTGAGTTTTTTTGTGTAATACTGTATGTGAATTACAGTATTTCAGTTTTTGCCATAAATACAGTAAAAAATTCACTTCAAAGTCTTTCTGAGTTTGGATGCAGTTCTTTACTGTAAGTTCACATTTGAATGTGTAGCACACAGGAGAACCTTGTTCAAACTGACAGCTGTATTTTGTATTCTGCTGTCAACTGTGTTACAGTACAGTAGATCTGACTGAAGGAATCTATTCATTTGGGCAGAAGTTGAGTTGTTTGAGGGAAATATTGGCTTTTGCTACTTGCTAGATGCAGAGAACTGTGATGAAGTGGGAGCGGTGTTGAGTAGCTGGTCAATAGTGGAGAACAATATTCTAGAGTTTCCTGAATTCTCTGTGATTATCTTGGAAAAATAGTTTGTTCTTGCCAGACGTATTTCCTTGTTATATGTGTTCATGGCTTCTTTGTATATGTTACAGTGAACTGTGAGCTTGGTTTTCCTCCATTTTCTTCCAGCTGCCCGACATGTTCTCTTTGCTTTTTTAACACTGTTATTGTTTAACCATGGGGATATTCTGTCTGTAAACTTCTTTTTTACCTTTAGTGGGGCAACAGTATTTATAGCAGCTGACAGGGTGTTGTTGAATTGCTTAACCATGTCATTTAGAGTGCAGTCACCACTGTGTGGCTCAAATGAGCTCATGAGATTAGCAAAGTTGGCTTCGGCCTCATCATCAAGAAATCTCTTTTTAACCAGGTACTCCCTCTTAGTTTTCATTAAGGTTAGTGTGGCATTGAAGAGCACACAGTGATGATCAGAAATGGGCAGTTCAAGTCCTGAAACATTCTCAATGTGTAACCCTGTTGTTATTACCAGGTCTAGGGTGTTACCAAGCTGGTGAGTGGCTTCAGTTACATGTTGAATGAGTGCAAAGCTGTCCAGTATGTTCATAAACTCAATGGCATTGGAGTCATTCTTTTTGTTGATATGAATATTCAGGTCTCCATTCATTATTAACCTGTCATATCTAGTGATGGCAAGTGAGACCAGCTCTGTAAAATCCTGTAGGAATGCTGATGAGTATCCTGGTGGCCGATATACAGGTGAAACTCAGAAAATTAGAATATCGTGCAAAAGTTCATTTATTTAAGTAATTCAACTTAAAAGGTGAAACTAATATATTATATAGACTCATAACATGCAAAGCAAGATATTTCAAGCCTTTATTTGTTATAATTTTGATGATTATGGCTTACAGCTTATGAAAACCCCAAAATCAAAATCTCAGAAAATTAGAATATTACATGAAATCAATAAAAAAAGGATTTTAAATAAATGAAATGTCAGCCATCTGAAAAGTATAATCATTCATATGTCTTCAGTACTTGGTTGGGCCCCCTTTTGCATGAATTACTGCCTCAATGCGGCGTGGCATGGATGCTGCCAGCCTGTGGCACTGCTGAGGTGTTATGGAAGACCAGGATGCTTCAATAGCGGCCTTCAGCTCTTCTGCATTGTCCGGTCTCATGTCTCTCACCTTTCTCTTGGCAATGCCCCATATATTCTCGATGGGGTTCAGGTCAGGTGGATTTGCTGGCCAATCAAGTACAGTAATCCCATGGTCATTGAACCAGGTTTTGGTACTTTTGGCACTGTGGGCAGGTGCCAAGTCCTGTTGGAAAATGAAATCTGCATCTCCATAAAGCTGGTCTGCTGAAGGAAGCATGAAGTGCTCTAAAATTTCCTGGTAGCCGGCTGCGTTGACTCTGGACTTGACAAAGCACAATGGACCAACACCAGCAGATGACATGGCTCCCCAAATCAACACAGCCTGTGGAAACTTCACACTGGACTTCAAGCATCTTGGATTGTGAGCCTCTCCTGGGACCTTGGTTTCCAAATGAGATGCAGAATTTGCTCTCATCAGAAAAGAGGACTTTGGACCACTGACCAACAGACCAGTTCTTTTTTTCTTTAGCCCAGGTAAGACGTTTTTGACGTTGTTTTTTGTTCAGGAGCGGCTTGACCAGAGGAATATGACATTTGAAGCCCATGTCCAGGATCCGTCTGTGTGTGGTGGCTCTTGATGCATTAACACCTGCCTCAGTCCACTCCTTGTGAATCTCCCCCACACTTTTGAATGGCCTTTTCCTGATGATCCTCTCTAGGCAGCGGTCATCCCTGCTGCTCGTGCACCTTTTTATTCCACACTTTTCCCTTCCACTTAACTTTCTGTTAATGTGCTTTGATACAGCACTCTGGGAACATCCAACTTGTTTTGCAATTACCTTTTGAGGCTTTCCTTCCTTGTGGAGGGTGTCAATGATGGCTTTCTGCACAACTGTCAGATCAGCAGTCTTCCCCATGATTGTGAACTCTACTGAACCAGACTGAGAGAGCTTTTAAAGGCTCAGGAACCCTTTGCAGGTGTTTTGGATTAATTAGCTGATTAGAGTGTGACACTTTGAGCTACAATATTGAACCTTTTCACAATATTCTAATTTTCTGAGATTCTGAATTTGGGGTTTTCATAAGCTGTAAGCCATAATCATCAAAATTATAACAAATAAAGGCTTGAAATATCTTGCTTTGCATGTTATGAGTCTATATAATATATTAGTTTCACCTTTTAAGTTGAATTACTTAAATAAATGAACTTTTGCACGATATTCTAATTTTATGAGTTTCACCTGTAGTGTAACCATAAGTACTGCTTGTTCTGACTTGAGCTCAAAAGCAAGATATTCAAATGATGCAAAATCACCAAGGTCAATGTCATTGCATACTAACTGTGTAGAAAAAATGGCTGCAATCCCTCCTCCTCTCCTGTTTTGTCTAACTGACTGATAGAACTGAAAATTTGGTGGACAGGCCTCTAACAGTGTTGCTGTACCAGTAACACTGTTTAGCCATGTCTCAACTAAAAATATGCAATCTAAGTTCCTTTCAGTTATCAAATCCCTAAATATTTATTGGCCAATGACCTGACATTAAAAAGAGCTACTTTCAGCTGTAGGGATGATGTGACAGGAAAAGGAGGATGACTGCTGTTGAACACTGACAGACTTCAGATTGTTAAAATAGGTGCCATATGGTCTGTAAATGCTACGATGTGTACCTATTATCACAGGGACTGAAAAGGCTATTTGACCTCCATAGGGCCCTGACTTTTCCTGGAGAACATTATTGATATCAGTATCACAGCCTGGACCCGGCACATATCAGTCGGATTCACAGTTGTGAAGGTTTATGGGGGGTGGAGGGGGCCGATAACTTTTGGTCGATGGGTGTTTCAGGCGTGGTGGACTGGGAGGGGTATGACGATGAGGGGGGTTTAGGGGAGAAAATATGGGGATTTGATGTGGCGTAAGTTGTACTCCAATGCTAACAAGGTCCTTCATCCTGTCAGTGAAATCCAGAAGTGGGGAGTCAGGACTGGAAGGAGCAAGTGGGGGGCTTGGTGGGGACTGGGGTGGTGAAGACTGGCAGTCTCTAGTTGGGGCTGGGGCAGACTCCTCTAGTTGGGGTGAGGGTGCTGATTTTGGAGCTTACACCTCTTTCTGGGTCAGCTGTCCTCCATGGTCCGTTCTTATCTCAGGCACAAGCAGTTCCTCTCCACAGCGCCGACTTATCGGTTGTTTTGGGTTGTCTTGCCGCACCACTACCACCACTACTGCCATTACTGTTACCACTACCTCTTCTTCTACTACTTCTTCTTCTACTTCTACTACTACTACTACTACTACTAAACTACCATTACCACTATTACTACTAGGTATTTTTATTACTAATACTACTCTACTACCATATGACTATCACTACTATTATTATTGCCATTACTACTACTACTGTTCCTAGTTCCACTACCACTGTGACTTTCACTGTAACTGCCACTACTACTATTACCACTACTACTACAACTACTGTTGCTAATACAATTACTACTACTACAACTGCTAATACTACTGCTATACATATGACAATGGAAAGCCATTTGACTCTGCGGTGTGATACTCTTATGACTACTGCCACTGCTACCTCTAATCTACTACTACTATTACTACATCAACTACTGCTACTACTACTACTACTACCACAGTGACTACTACTAACACTACTAAAGTACTATGACCACTATTAGTACTCCAACTACTACCACTACCACTGACTATCACTACTGCTGCCACACTACTACTCCTTCTATCAGTACGTTTATTCCATATCCTTGATATCAGACATCAGTTTCTTCCACTAGTTAACTAGTTGGAGTGTCTTTTGACTTTATTAGTTAACTAGTGAGGCTAAAAGTGTTTACTAGTTGAAGTAGTGAAAGGAGGCTTTATGTTGGCTCCCAAGTTCAAAATTGGGAAAAAAAAAAAAAAAAAAGCCAACCAATCAGGACTCAGGATTTTGTTATATCCCCCTGTTGCACACTAGTTAACATAAATAGAAGTATTAGAATTTAAGTAATTTATGTAAAAGTATATGCGTACTGGCTTGTGTGTTGACTACATATAAAGAAGCAGACAAATTAGAAAAGGATTTTTAAGCACCATATTGAGATGTGGATTGTATGATATTTTGTATATTTAGTGAACAATTACGACCACCACCAGCCCTGCTATTTTCTACTACAACTATTAACTGCTGATAGTTATAGTCTTGAACGCTGTCTCACCTGATGGACAGGGTGTGGAGGAAGGCAGTCTTCCCGTGGTACGAGCACAGGTGGTCCAGCTCCCGAGGGAATCGATGTTTAAGGCCCTCGATCAGGCACTTGAGGAGCATCAGGCACTGCTTACTGCGAGAGAGAGAGAGAGGATCAAATAATTTACTGCAGAAACGCTTTGAAAGGGTGTCCAAGAAACCAGTGTTTTATTCCTGATTTATTCCTTATCTTATCTTCTCAAAGTGAGGTATCCACTCCTTGAAAAATGCTCCAATTCCTTTCCTTTTATCTTTGCATTTTTTAAAAAATACAAGCAGCCAACATAAACATTTAAACAAGAACCCATGAGGCTGGATTCATAGATGTTCTGTGAAGATATAAAAAATTACATAGTCTTCTTCTTTTTTATTTTCTTAGTGACAGTCTAATTTCTTAGGGATTTCTTTAATTGTCTTTCTTACAAATGTCTCAGAATACTGCCTGACTTAATTAGAGTCTCTGTAAAACAACATGAGGAAATGTAAGTGTGTTTTATCTCTTAGCAGTCCTGGTTGATTTTCCGCCTTAGCTGCAACCGAAAGTTTATCCATTTTGAAAAAAAAAAAGAAGTGAAAAACAGACTTATGGCAATGCCAAGTTGTGCTTTTCTTGTATCTCACACACAGACCCATTACACAGTGCAAAGTCTCACCGACAGCATTTGGTGGCAGTGCTTCCACAGCAGGTCTTTTTGTTGCCATGAAACAAGATGATTTTTTTCTCAATGTGAGAGAAAGATATGCTCCAATTCTCTGGCAGAGACACAAAAAGAGAAAAATCTGACGTTAGACAATATTAAAACACACATGCAGGAAGTTTAACGCCAGCTGCAAGAGGGAATAAAACCGAAAAATGCTCTAACCTCCTACAGTTTATCCCAAAATGAGGCCTGAGTCATTTTTCTGCTCCTGTCAGTCAAGAGTTGGTAGGAAGATGAAACAGACACTGAGTTTGCCCACGGAGCTCCAGCTTATCGCCTACTGAAGTTTTCTTTTCACACCCTGGTCATTATTTTGCATGCTCATGTTTTAGCTGCTCCCATTTGATGCAATACTGAAAGCTGCATGACCTCAATCGTTATATTAAAATAATACAAATTTTTATTTACATATTTTTTCCAGTATGTTTTATTTATATAATTTATTTGTATTCAAAGTAATGTCATTGCCTATTTAAGTGATTATATCATGCGCCAAAGCTAAGAAAGGTTTAAATCGGATTCAGAAAACTGGGTCAGTCGCCGCTGCTGCAAGTCAGCTGCAAATTCTCCAGAGAAAAAAATATATAAGCATTAAGTGAAATGATGAGAAATAAAAAAGGAAAAATAAGAAATATAAAAATATGTGCATTCGAAATTTGTTAAAATGTGTGTGAATTATGTACAAATATGTGCAATAATCCTACAATAATATGACAACAGTATATACAGAAATAAGAAACTGAGAATCTGTGTAAAGTACAGCTATACACACCATATATACAGCGGGGTGTTGCATTATGGAGCTGCTGATGTGAACTCTTTGTGTGTTTTTGGCCATAGTTCAGTCAACAAACAAACAAACAAATGCCTGAATTGACTGAAGTTTAATTTTGGGTTGAACTGTTCCTTTAAGTTTACTTTGAGCCGAGCAGACTGGACAGCAGCTGTACCACTTGTTTTTTGTCTTTTGTTTTTCTCTCTGTGCTCTGTACGTCTCACTTCTGCCCACAGACACTGACAGATGTCTGTGTGGCCTTTGGCCGCCTCGCTCAGCTTCCTCCCCTGCATCCTCTTGGGCACAAAGTAGCAGGGCAAACTTTTGATTTGTTGTCGGTTTTTCTTCCCGAGCCAGTTGTCCACCTTTGGGCCGTTGCGGGCGGTGCACGGCCAGCCCTGTGACGGGTGAATCTGCAGACAGGACAAAAGAGGGGTTATGTAATTAGGTCATTCAACGAATATTCCAGAAAAATACCCAGCCTGAGACAAGATGTTTGGTACATTTGTCACCTCTGCACGTCCAATAGTTTGGTTCTATTGGGTAGCATTTCATGTTAGCTTAGCATAAAGACTTGAAGTCAATGGGAGTCAATAGCCTACCTCTGTCAAAGTGAAAAAATAAACCTTACAGCCCCTCTGAAGCTGTCTTATTTACACAGTGTATCATTGAAATATACATCTTGGAATTGAATTAAAATTATAGCTGCTGTGCAGCAATGGTCGGGGCCGGGCAATTTTAGGCAATTCTGAGCAACAAGTGGAGAACTGGAAGATGAAAAGAAAGGTGGCATTTTAATGTACATTTTGCATCAGCTGAGGCTTGAACTCACAGTTTCTGGCATGCAGGACAATGCTTTATCTCACTGAGCTCATTGGCAAGTGTCAATTCATGTGAGGCTTCACAAATTGACTAAGCCAGTCACTTTCCATGCATAGGCAGCTGCCTATGCATGGAAAGACAGATTTCAAACCACCGTAGAAAAAAAAAAAAAATCAGTCACAATGATGATCTGGCATGGGACTGGACCTTTGTGCAAAGTTTGGTGAATTTTCACACGTGGGAATGTTGCACAAGCTGAGGTTTGAACTCACAATCTTTGACACCGAGGCCTGGCCTCTATCTCACTGAGTTAAACTTCACATGCAGCTTCACAAACTGACTGAGCCAATCACTGACCTGCAGGACAGCAGGCAGCCATGCATGGAAAGGCAGATTTTAAACAGCTGTTAAAAATTCAGTTATTAAGACAAAAATCTGAAAATACACATATTGCATCTAGACAGCATGGAGATGTTGATCATTTATTTTTAACAATGATTGATTTGCTCCATAAGTGGAAAAACAGATGTTTAAAAATGCCATTCTTGCATTGACTCCAATTGTTCACATGAGAGCAAAATTCAAAATGCTGTCAAAAATTCAGTTTTTGAGATACAGTTCTGAAATTTGCCACACATCATCTACCATGACTCCAAAATATTGTCCATTTTTTCATGAAAATTGAAGATTTATTTACCAAGAATTTGCAGGGGGATGTTTACAGTACCATTTACAGTCAAACATTTTGATGCACTGTAGGTTAAATTTTTGATAAATCAAAAATCTGTGTGGATTGTTTGTGTAGGACAGTCTGAAGATGCTCTGTATCAAATTTGGTGACATTTGAGCAAAAATTGTGGGAGGAGTTAGGTTTAACAAGTTTTACAGTTTTTGAAAAAAATAGAGTGATGGAATTCATAATTTACAATAGTTTTGAGTGTACAAACGTTTCTTCAGTATTGGGGCTACATTTTGGTGAAAGTTGCAAAGCTGTAGCACATATGGTTGATTTGTTATAAATTTTCAAAGTTTTAAACTTTAAAGGCTTGCTCTAGCGCCACCATCAGGACTATTGGCTTGAGTTTGCAGCTGAATGTATCTGGCATAGGACTGGACCTTTGTGCAAAATTTGGTGATTTTTCGTGCATGGGAAGTAGGACTTCCTCGGAAGAAAGAAGAAGAAGAAGATTCACGAATACAAGAGGGTCCTGGCAGCTTAGGCTGCCCGGCCCCTAATTATTAAACCATCATCGAGTAAATACATATATATATCTATATATCTATATATCTATATCTATCTATATCTATATATCTATATATCTATATATCTATATATATATATATATATATATATATATATTTTTTTTTTTTTTTTTTTTTTCATGGGGACCAAAATTCCTGGCAGCGCCCCTGGTGTGTGTGCGTGTGTGTGTGTGTGAGACAGGAAGAGTGTGTGTCTGTCGGCGACACGCGCAGTGCCAGACAGGTTTGTGACGTCACAAAGAAGACCGTCCCCGCGTTCCAAATCACAGGCCCAATCCAAATGTCCACACTCACGGGCTGAATCTCAATCTCCTCCCTAAGCCCTGAGCCCTGAGCCCTCACTGACTTAAGTAGCTGCACCTGGAAAGTGACTGAGTGCGTGAGGCTGCAAGGGGCTGAAGTAGTAAAAAGGGAACGGGACAGCCCTTTGTTTGGGTGTCAACAGCAATGCATCATGTTTCTCACAATCGCAGCTTTGGGACTTTTTATTTTCCGTTTTTTGCTTGGTATTTTTGAGGAGTTGTGAAAACAGCATTAAAAAAATGATCTACTCTCACAAAAGGCATTGATGAGTTTGCCAAGAGATAAAAAACAAATAGCCTATGCATTGCCTATCTGCTTATTTCCTTAGTTTCTGAAGGCCATCATATATATTACTAACATGAGAACATTTTCTTTTTTGCAGCGTCACTGCTGATTGCACCCTCCATGTTTTTTTCTTTTTATGCTGTGCGGGCACTGCATTTTACATATTTTATTCTATTCAAATTATAATTGTATTATTATTTTATTTTATTTTAGTATTTTATATTATCTTTTCTTATTATTATTATTATTTTATCTTATTTTATTTGATCTTATCTTATTTTATCGTGTTATCCTATTGTGTATTTTACCTTTTTATTCTGCTTCTATTGTGTTATCCTGTGGTGTGTTATCTTGTGCAGCACTTCGGAAAACCTTGTGTCTGTTAAAATTGTGCTTTATAAATAAAGTGGATTGGATTGGATTGGATTGTTTACAAATTCGCTCGTTTCACTTCGCTTTTATCGCGGCCGCCAGCTGGTTTCCCCAGGGGAATCATGTCATATGTCACAATGCAATGAACTATGGGTAATTCCCTTACGCTAAGTCTGCAGAGATGCCCACTTACGGAAAGGGTGCATTAAGGGCTCAAAAAGTCCGCGAGAGATCCCTCAAGCACTTCATGATTTGTCAATGGGACAACCCTACGCCCTCACGGACTTAGCGGGAGCGCGCATCAAAGTCAGTGAGTGTGTGAGGGTGGACATTGGGATTGGGCCACTCACTCACTGACTTTGATGCGCGCTTTGAAGTCCGTGAGGGCTTAGGGTTGTCCCATTGACAAATCATGAAGTGCATGAGGGATCTCTCGCGGACTTTTTGAGCCCTTAATGCACCCTTTCCGTAAGTAGGCATCTCTGCAGACTTAGCGTAAGGAATTACCCATAGTTCATTGCATTGTGACGTATGACATGAATCCCCTGGGGAAACCAGGGGTGTACTACGAAGCAGGTTTAGTGGGTTAGCGAGGTATGTTGAGTCTAAAGCCAGGCTTTCCTGTATCACGAAGGTGGCTCTCTTTTAACTAGGCTAGATCACCATGGTAACTTATGCTTAACTCATAACCTGGTCCCGACCAGGTTATGAGTTAAGTTTAACCCCGCCCGGCTATAAAAGTGGCGCTATCTCACCCAGGTGAAATCACAAAGTAATTTTTGTCCGGTGATTGGTGACACGTGCGCAATGCAGGTCTACTATTAGTGGTGCACAGACTTCACGTTTGTTAGACATATTCCGTTGTATCACAGACTTTGTTATAGTAGCCTTCTTTTTTAAAGGAAACCCCTTATATTATAACGGTGACTGTCACGGCATCCGAAGGTGCTGATTGGACGGGAGCAGCCCGTGGTGATTCAAACGCACTCCAAACGCCACTTATTCCCATTTAGAAAAAAAGATTTAACAAAAAAGGAGCAAACAAACAACAGAAATGGCTCCATAATTCTAGTTCAACTTCAAATGTAACGAACAATTATCTGAAACTACTGACAAGTAGCTCTAAGCAGCGTAAATAGTGGTCAAAATTGTCATGTAACCATGGTAACCACCGCCTGCTCCGTCCGACACTGCTAGACTCACCCACACACACCTTCAGTCACCTTCAGACTTAACCTCAGGCTTTACCTCCAATTCCTAGGCAACACTCCCATAAAGCTACTGAAGTTACATATTTCTAAACTAAAATTCATAATACTGAATGAATATTGCAGCAATTATTTAAAATGGCTGTAACAGTGACAGAATCCCCAACCTTTGTGCGTCCTTTGAAATTAATTGCCAGCTCTCCTCTCTCGCCTTATTTGCGGCCACAGTGTTGCTCTTAGCGTTAATTTTATTTTTGAAATTTTCATAGCTTTCCATGAGGACAAGCTGCTCCTCTTGCTGAAATATGCAGCGCGTGAACGGTCCATTTTTCGCGGAAGTAGAATCACATGACGTCAAAACGCCCCCTTTTCTGTGAACGCGCACAGAGCACAAAGCTGTCAGCCGGACTGAACAAACCTTGATGAGAACCACCGTCGTGATACCACTTAACTTTGACTGGAGCTTTAGGTTTTGTTGAGCCTGATAGTGAACACAAAGCCTGGGGATGTTGAGCCTCCTTCGTAGTACAGCCTTCAGCTGGCGGCTGCTATAAGAGCGAAGTGAAACGAGCGAATTTGTAAACAGTCCAATCCAATCCACTTTATTTATAAAGCACAATTTTAACAAACAAGGTTTTCCGAAGTGCTGCACAACAAGATAAAACACCACAAGATAACACAATACACAATAGGATAACACGATAAAATAAGATCAAATAAAATAAGATTAAATAAGAATAAAATAAAAGATAATATAAAATAATAAAATAAAAGAATAATACAATTATAATTTAAATAAAATAATGTAAAATGCACTGCTCGCACAGCATAAAAAGATAAAACATGCACACATAAAATCATAAATCCTACATGGTATCAAAAAAAAAAAACATGGAGGGTGCAATCAGCAGTGACGCTGTAAAAAAGTTCCCATGTGAGTATAATATTTTATATAAGATGGCCTTCAGAAATGAAGGAAATAAGCAGATAGGCAATGCATATTTGTTTTTTGTTGGGTTTTTTTTTATCTCTTGGCAAGCTCATCAATGCCTTTTGTGGGAGTAGCTAATTTTTTTTTATGCTGGTTTTACGACTCCTCAAAAATACCAAGCAAAAAACATTTAAAAAAAAAGTCCCAAAGCTGCGATTGTGAGAAACATGATGCATCGCTGTTGACAACCAAACAAAGGGCTGTCCCATTCCCTTTTTATAGTACTTCAGCCCCTTGCAGCCTCACACACTCAGTCACTTCCCAGGTGCAGCTACTTAAGTCAGTGAGGGCTCAGGGCTCAGGGCTTAGGGAGGAGATTGAGATTCAGCCACATACTTCTACTTTTTACTTTTAGTATGTACTGCAGCTGCCCTTACAAAGTATGTAGTTTAGTATGAAATATGCATGCGTATGCATACTACTGGGACACACTACATACATCGTCCCTGAAGTCCAACCCTCTCGCTCACTTCCGCCGCCGTCCGTAGCGCCACATTTGAATGTTGTTGTCAAAATGCCGGTGCTGTTTCACACTGCACTGTCGTCTGTCATATTTCTGATCTTCTGTCTTCCTGTCGTTTCTGCTGTCACTGAGCGAAGTTTGTGCGATATGTGTGTGTTGTTGTTGTCCGTATTTGGGTGTGGCTTGTACACGCAACTCAGTCAGTGCAACGTAACGTCCGCTGCGCAAAGGATTGTGGGTCAGAATGGCCAGAGCAGCATGCTGAAATCCATACTGCGAAATATGACCGGATGTAGTAGAACATCCAGGTACTCTTGGCATACTGCAGCTGACATACTATGTATTGGGACATACTAAATCTTTTTTTCCCTACTAAATAGTATGGTAGTATGAGTATTGGAACGCAGGGCTCATGTCGGCTGCACGTACAGGTCCGTGAGCAGCGGTGACGTCACCCGCTGTTAGATGTCAAACCCCAGCAAAATTTCCGCTGTGTTTAAGGTTGAGAAATGCCTGGGAAAATGTAGCTTCTGCGGACGCTACCGCACTATTTGATCAGTAAAATAGTTTCACTACATAAAAGCTATTTGGTTTAGAAAACAGCCACGTTACGACCACGCTACGGACAAATGAAGTTAAACTAGTAACGTCGCTACTTGTAACGCCGCTACTGCCCAACACTGCTCACACACACACACACACACACACAGACACCAGAGTACAGGTTTTTACTTTTCCCATTTGACAGCGCTGTTTGTTGTTTTTGATGGTTTAATCGGACTTACACCTTCACCAAGCCTCTGGCTCGCGCATCTGATCTGTCCTGCCCACCTGTTTCAGACCTGCGCTCTGATTGGCTGAAGGGCTGCAACATCATTAACCCTTAGTGACCAGGGTGACAGCAACTATGTCACAGCTTGTCATTTGCAACAATCATGTTGTTCGAACGGTGACGTCACAGCAGGTCTGTGACGTCACAGTCACAACAGGTCACAGCTGTTGTGACATCACAGTCACAGCAGGTCACAGCTGTTGTGACATCACAGTCACAGCAGGTCACAGTGATGATGTCACATGGGTGATGTCACCTGCTGCACAGCTTGTCGTTTGCAACAATCATGTTGTTCGAACGGTGACGTCACCCGCTGTTAGATGTCAAACCCCAGCAAAAGTTCTGCTGCGTTTAAGGTTGAGAAATGCCTGGGAAAATGTAGCTTCTGCGGACGCTACCGCGCTATTTGATCAGAAAAATAGTTTCACTACATAAAAGCTATTTGGTTTAGAAAACAGCCACGTTAAGACCACGCTACGGACAAATGAAGTTAAACTAGTAACGTCGCTATTTGTAACGCCGCTACTGCCCAACACTGCTCACACACACACACACACACACACACACACACACACACACACACACACACACACAGACACACACACACACACACACACACACACACACACACACGCAGACACACACACACACACACACAGACACCACCAAAGTACAGGCTTTTACTTTTCCCATTTGACAGCGCTGTTTGTTGTTTTTGATGGTTTAATCGGACTTACACCTTCACCAAGCCTCTGGCTCGCGCATCTGATCTGTCCTGCCCACCTGTTTCAGACCTGCGCTCTGATTGGCTGAAGGGCTGCAACATCATTAACCCTTAGTGACCTGGGTGACAGCAACTATGTCACAGCTTGTCATTTGCAACAATCATGTTGTTCGAACGGTGACGTCACAGCAGGTCACAGCTGTTGTGACATCACAGTCACAGCAGGTCACAGCTGCTGTGACATCACAGTCACAGCAGGTCACAGCTGCTGTGACTGTTACAGTCACAACAGGCGTCACAGTGATGATGTGACATGGGTGATGTCACCTGCTGCACACAGCTTGTCGTTTGCAACAATCATGTTGTTCGAATGGTGACGTCACAGCAGATCACAGCTGCTGTGACTGTTACAGTCACAACATGCGTCACAGTGATGATGTCACATGGGTGATGTCAGCTGCTGCACAGAGGGTTTATAAGAGACAGACAGAGAGCAGATCTTGCCCCCCACCCTTGACTAGCCACAAACCGCCAAAACCTAGCTGAAACATGCAGAAATCACATGCACCGTCCCAGATGAAAATTCACTGGAAAGAACGTGCAAAGGAACAAGAAGAGAGAGAAAAAGAGACCAACATGATCCAGGAAGACCCACTCAGAGACACCGAAACTCTCCAGAAGCAGGAATCTGAGCAGAGGCATGAACTAGAACAAGAACTGATGGAACACAAAATGTCCCAAGAAAACACCAAGAGGTCCCCAGAGCAGGCATCTGAGTGGAGGGGCGAACAATGCCAAGAGCCCAAACCCAAGGGCCCAGAACCCTGGACCAATTTCCATCAGTCCAGGCAATTCTGGATCATGAAGTAGAAAGATGAGAAATCCCACATGGAGAACATGTCCCCCAGCACCAGTGAGCCACCAGGCAAGATCAAGCCGTGGCAGAAAGAGAAGGAAGATCTCCACCAAGAGTTGGAGCAGCTGAAACAGAAGCTGAGGGCCAGAGAGGCAGAACATATGGATCTCCTCAACAAATTGGAAGCCAGCGAGGCAGAAAGTAAGGATCTCCTCAACAAACTGGAAGCCAGCAAGACAGAAAAATAAGGATCTCTGCAACAAATTGGAAGCCAGCGAGGGAGAAAATGAGGATCTCCTCAATAGTCTGGAAGCAAGTGAGGCACAAAAGAATCATCTCAAAATTCTCATTAATGAAAAGGACGAAGTCTGTAGAGCAGAAGAGGAAAGAATTTCCCAAGAGGAGTTGCAAGCCTGTCCTCAAGAAACAGAGGAGCCGACCTGTGACAACACAGAAGAAGAAGAAGATGGAGGGAGCTGTGGTCAAGAAGCCAGATTCAAGAAAAAGCCTTCAAGGATGAGAAGGATGAGGAGATTCTTGACTCAGTTTTTCTCTTCACCAGCGAGGCAGGAGCCTGGACACGAAGAAAATGAACAACAAATGGACAAGAAAACCAAAGGGCTTGACGCCCAGAATGAGAATGAAGAGCTAACAGACATGATACAGCAACCAGCATCGAACGCTGAATGTCTGGACGAAGTCTGTAGAGCCGAAGAGGAAAGAATTTCCCAAGAGGAGTTGCAAGCCTGTCCTCGAGAAACAGAGGAGCCGACCTGTGACAATACGGAAGAAGAAGAAGAAGAAGAAGAAGAAGAAGAAGATGTAGGGAGCTGTGGTCAAGAAGCCAGATTCAAGAAAAAGCCTTCAAGGATCAGGAGATTCTTGACTCAGTTTTTCTCTTCACCAGCGAGGCAGGAGCCTGGCCATGAAGAAAATGAACAACAAATGGGCAAGAAAATCAAAGGACTGAAAGATCCAAATTTGTCATCAATGAAAAGGACCAGAAAACCAAAGGGCTTGACGCCCAGAATGAGAATGAAGAGCCAATAGACACGATACAGCAACCAGCATCGAACGCTGAATGTCTGGACGAAGTCTGTAGAGCCTAAGAGGAAAGAATTTCCCAAGAGGAGTTGCAAGCCTGTCCTCGAGAAACAGAGTAGCCGACCTGTGACAACACGGAAGAAGAAGAAGATGGAGGGAGCTGTTGTCAAGAAGCCAAATTCAAGAAAAAGCCTTCAAGGATGAGAAGATTCTTGACTCAGTTTTTCCCTGCACCAGCGAGGCAGGAGCCTGGACACGAAGAAAATGAACAACAAATGGACAACAAACCCAAAGGGCTTGACGCCCAGAATGAGAATGAAGAGCTAACAGACATGATACAGCAACCAGCATCGAACGCTGAATGTCTGGACGAAGTCTGTAGAGCCGAAGAGGAAAGAATTTCCCAAGAGGAGTTGCAAGCCTGTCCTTGAGAAACAGAGTAGCCGACCTGTGACAAAACGGAAGAAGAAGAAGAAGATGGAGGGAGCTGTTGTCAAGAAGCCAAATTAAAGAAAAAGCCTTCAAGGATGAGAAGATTCTTATTTATTTCAAATTGTTTTTATTGAATTTCCAATAACATGTAATGACATAAAACAAAAACATGAATAAGCAAAAAGAAAAAAGAAAAGGAAAACAAAAACAAACAGACCCAAAAAAAAACAAAAACAAAAACATACAAACAGCCAGAGGACACAATTGCCAGAACACCTTACATGGAATAAAAATCTGGTGTGTATCGAACATAACATCTATATAAACAGACTTCACATACGCACATACAAGTTTCTTGTTTCAGTAGTTTGTTACATTGTCACTACCAAACCCACGCACAGGTGACTGCAACAAAAAAAAAAAAAAAGGGAAGTAGTTGCCGGAGGGGGGGGGGGGTCTAGAAAAGTGGAGAGCTACTGATCTAAAGTGTTCGCGTCAAATTCCCTTGTAAAATATCCTAAAAAGGCGTGCCAAGTCTTATGAAACCTATTCACCGATCCCTGAATCGTGCATCTAATTTTTTCTAACTTGACAAATGCCATCACCTCGTGAACCCAACGTGAATGGGATGGAGGATTGGTGGATCGCCAGTTAAATAAGATAAGTCGGCGGGCTAGTAATGTTGAGAATGCCATTAAGTCTGAATGATGTTTGGATAGCCCACTGTTGCTAGGGGTAACCCCGAATGGCTGCCGGCCGTCCGTTGCTAATGCAGCTATTGGATGTAATTTACTATTAACCATGCTAGCGGTAACGTTAACCCGGCATATCTGTCTCGCTATGTGTGTGCGTCTTGTCAGTGGATGTGTGTCGCCACAGATGGAAAAGTCTGCGGGACACCTACATCAGGGAGCGGAAGGAGGGAGAGAGGGCGGGTTCGCATCAACGCGTCCATCGCGCGATAGACGCGATTGAGGAAATAAATGATTCCATGGTCACGCGACGCGTTTCGGGCGTTACGCGCGATTTCATCGCGTTCATCGCGTCCGGTGTGAACACGGCTTAATGCAGTTTGGATCTGTGCCAGGATAAATCTGGGCCAGTCTGACTCCACAAAGGTGCAGGCGGTTGACTATCCTAAACTGAATCAATCCGTGCCTGACGCATGTTGAGGATGTGTGTATTCTTTTGATAACACTTTGCCAGGTTTCCTCAGAGAGCTCAATGTTCAGGTCTTCTCCCCATCGTTCTCTCAGATGGTGGAGAGAATTGTCTACCATGTCCTGGATAATACTATATAACTTAGACACACAGCCTGGTATGTGAGGCTTAAGTTTCAAACATTCATCAAGTGGGCTGGCCGGGGGTTTGTGCGGAAATGATGAAAAATAAGTGCGAGTAAAATTGCGTATTTGGAGGTACCTAAAGAAGTGGGACTTTCCCAGGTTGTATTCTTTCACAAACTGATCAAAAGAGCCAAACAGTCCATTGATGAATAGGTCCCCTACACAACGAAGTCCCTTCCCAAACCAGGTCTGAAAAGCTGTATCTAGCAAGGAGGGTTTAAAAAGGGGGTTGGCAGTGAAAGGCATTGACACCAAAGCTTGTGTGAGGCCAAAATGTTTGCGAAGTTGGGTCCAAATACGTAGAGTACCTCTCACGATAGGATTATCTGTATGAGCACCCACCTCTAGTGGTAGCGGGCCACATAATATAGATACTAGGGAGACTGGTGAGCATGCCTGCTGTTCCATGAGGGACCAATTTGGACCATCCCCTTTCACAAAAGTATTATACCATACAGTCACTTTATGAATGTTGGCTGCCCAGTAATAATATAAAAAGTTTGGCAGCGCTAGACCACCGTTTATTTTACGTTTCTCTAGGACAGATTTGCGTACGCGTGGTATAGTCTTATTCCAAATGAATGTGCTAATATATTTATCTAGCTCTTTAAAATATGATTTCGGCAAGAAAATGGGAACTGTCTGGAATAGGTATAGAAACTTTGGAAGAGTAACCATCTTAATTGAATTAATGCGGCCGGCCAGAGATAATGGAAGTGTTGACCAGCGACTGGTATCCTTCCTAGCTTGGTCCAAAATTGGTCTAAAATTCAGTTTGAACAGGTCTTTATAGCTGCGTGTCACCTTGACTCCTAAATATGTTAAGGGGCCGGTTTCGACTTTGAATTCACATGTATCAAGGGACATTGTCAATGCTTTACTATTAATGAGGAATAATACACTCTTTGCTAAATTGATTTTATAACCTGAAGCCAGACTGAATTGGGAGATTATGTCCAGGCACTTAGGAATTGAATTTTCAGGGTCTGATAAAAATAACAAAAGGTCGTCCGCATATAATGAAACTTTGTGGACTTGCCCCCCCCTATAAATTCCCAATATTTCATTGTTTTGTCGCAGAGCTATAGCCAGTGGCTCAATGGCCAGATTGAACAGGAGAGGGGATAGCGGACAGCCCTGCCTCGTTCCCCTTTGAAGGGTAAAATACTCAGAATGGATATTATTGGTCCTAATTGATGCCTGTGGCATAGAGTACAGTGTTTGAATCCAAGAGGTGAAAGTTGGGCCAAATCCAAATTTGCTTAATGTTTTAAAAAGGTGTCCATATTCAATTCGGTCAAAAGCTTTGTGTGCGTCCAGTGAAATGACTATCTCTGGGAGTTGGCTTGAGTGTTCAGAATACACTATATTGAAGAGGCGGCGCAGGTTATGATATAACTGCCTCCCCCTTATGAAGCCCGTCTGGTCAGGGTGCACAATAGTTGGTAAAACAGATTCTAATCGTAGGGCGAGTATTTTTGTAAGTATTTTATAGTCGCATGTAAGTAAGCTGATCGGTCGGTAGGATTCACACTTGATTGGATCTTTGCCTTTTTTTGACAGAACAGAAATTGTGGCCTGGGTCATAGATACAGGGAGTTTATTTTGTATAAGCGATTCTGTATAGACAGCACGTAGGAGAGGTGTCAATTTATTGGCAAAGGTCTTATAAAATTCAATTGGGTATCCATCTGGGCCTGGCGCCTTTCTATTTTTCATTAATTTTATTGCTTGACCAATTTCAGCATCAGATATTGGCTCTTCAAGACTGGATTTGTCTTCGTCACTTAGGATGGGTAGGTCCAGATTTTCTATAAAATTGTTTGCATGACATCTATCAGAACTATATAAGGAAGAGTAAAAATGCTTAAACTGATCGTTTATATCTTTCGGGTCTGATTTGATAGAGCCATCAGTGGCTTGTATTTCTGTAATATAATTGGCAACCGAAAATTGACGTAACTGATGGGAAAGCAGCCTACTCGCACGTTCTCCGTGTTCGTAGTGAGTTTGTCTTGATTTTAGAAATTTTTCTTCAGCCTGTTTAGAAGCGAGAAGATCAAACTCTGTCTGCAAAGCAATCCTTTTCTTGCGGAGGTCTGCTGATGGGGAGTCAGAGTATTGCTGATCCACATCATGGATAAGTGTGGTTAATTCTATGAAGCGTTTTGACCTGCTTTTGTTTAGTCGAGCTGTGTATTCTATTATATGACCCCTCAAATATACTTTTAGTGTTTCCCATAAAGTAAATGTATTGGTATCCGGCAACTGGTTAGTTTCCAGGAAAAAATCAATCTGGGCCGAGATGAAGTCTACAAAGTCCTTTTCTGCTAAAAGTGTAGGATTGAGTCGCCAGTTGCGCCGACTGGCTAACTTGTTCTGGAGCCAAAGCTCCATGATGACTGGTGAGTGGTCTGAGATGACTATACTATCATAGCTACACGATTTAACAAGTGGAAGCATTTTTTTGTCTACCAGGAAAAAATCAATTCTTGAATAAGTCTGATGTGCAGTAGAGAAAAAAGAAAACTCTCTCAATGTTGGATTTTTAAATCTCCATAAGTCTACCACACCACTGAACTGACAAAAAGCCTCTATAGTATGAGCAGATTTGGAGGGGGGGGCTGCTGGGATTTTAGAGCGGTCGAGAGAGGGTTGCAGGACAGTATTAAAATCTCCTCCCAATATTAAGTGGTGTGTGCCTGACTCTGGGATACAGCCAAACAGTTCCTTAAAAAAATCGGGGTTGTCCCAATTAGGGGCATAGATATTAACCAAAACCACTGGAAGATTATATAGCCTGCCCTGAACGATAATATAGCGCCCATTTATATCAGCCACCACCTTTGAAGATGCAAACTGCACATTTTTCCCAATCAAGATAGCTGTTCCGCGACCCTTGGAGTTAAATTTAGAATGAAAGATTTGTGATACGCATCCTCTTTGTAATCTGGAAATGTCTGACGTGCGTAGGTGTGTTTCCTGTAGGAATATTACCTCTGCCTTGAGTTTCATCAGGTGGGAAAATACCTTGCTTCGCTTTACGGGGTGGTTGAGTCCCCTCACATTCCAGCTTACAAATTTTGTTGTGGCTCTACTCATTCCATCTGTACAAGTCATGACTGGCGGAAGGGAACTGACTGATGTTTAGAAAGGTTTGCCCGGTAATCTCCCTTGGGGGGGGGGGGCGGACACAGCGACCACAATGGACAGTAACAAAACACGCATAAAGAACCCCTAATGTAACATATAACCCCAATTGCTGGCCTCTCCCCAACTGAGAGGCTGCACCCTCCCTCCCTTCTAAGCCATTATGAAGTAACCTGTTCAACATCTTACCTATTGGGGCTGAGGCCCCATAAGAACCTTATGTAACAACATTTTAGCTTAACAGCTGTTACATTTCGAGTCAAGGAGACCTGATCCATGTGTACGTAAGTGTCTGTATTCATATCTATATGTGTATGTGTGTGTGTGTGTGTGTGTGTGTGTGTGTGTGTGTGTGATAGTGTGCCCGTGAACTGATGTATGTATGTATGAGTCTGAGTCTGTGTATCTGAAATAAAACAATAAAGTCTACATATGTATTACAGTATAAAAGCTCGCAAACTCACCTCTTACTAACAGTTTGATCCCGTCATATTACGCATTAAAACAACACTGTAAAGAATACTGACCATCCCTGGTGGTCCTAACCAGTTGTTTGTTGAGAAAACAGAATCAGCAACAGTTTTGAGAACCCATTCAGTGTCACTGTTGTCAGTCACAGTATTTACAGGAGGTAAAGCTAAACTAAATAGAATATAAGCCTATATTTATTGGACAAATTGAGAATTCACAAATAAATTGCTTGTTATCAGACTGACTGTGAAACCTGACATCAATGTGTGACATAACATCAGAACAGCACTGATAAAGTATTATCTATAACAGCTGGAGTCAATTATGTGAAATTAGAAAATACAATGAAATAGAATAGACGGCAACAGCCACAGTGTTTCCTGAAAAAATTAAATTAAATGTCTCTACTGTTAGCCAGACTGACTCCTAAGGCCTAAAAACCGTGTCAGCCTCAGGGACTTAAATAAAAAATAAAATATGACACTGTATGTACGTTTCCATCCACAACTTAAAATAATAATAATAATAAAGTTCTCTGTACTTAACATCCTGGCCATCACATGCTATCTAATACACTGTGAAGAAAGTCCTCATATTATATCAGTTTAGATGGCAGCAGAGGAAGCAATATTGGCAGCAGTGTTTCCTAAATACATTCAATGTCTCTCCAGTCAGCCATACCTGCTTTTTACTTCAAGTCGCTGTGGCAATCTCAGCATCGAGTGGCGAAACAGAGGAGCCGACCTGTGACAACACGGAAGAAGAAGAAGAAGAAGAAGAAAAAGAAGAAGATGTAGGGAGCTGTGGTCAAGAAGCCAAATTCAAGAAAAAGCCTTCAAGGATGAGAAGATTCTTGACTCAGTTTTTCTCTGCACCAGCGAGGCAGGAGCCTGGACACGAAGAAAATGAACAACAATTGGACAAGAAAACCAAAGGGCTTGACGCCCAGAATGAGAATGAAGAGCTAACAGACATGATACAGCAAACAGCATCGAACGCTGAATGTCTGGACGAAGTCTGTAGAGCCGAAGAGGAAAGAATTTCCCAAGAGGAGTTGCAAGCCTGTCCTCGAGAAACAGAGTAGCCGACCTGTGACAAAACGGAAGAAGAAGAAGATGGAGGGAGCTGTTGTCAAGAAGCCAAATTCAAGAAAAAGCCTTCAAGGATGAGAAGATTCTTGACTCAGTTTTTCCCTGCACCAGCGAGGCAGGAGCCTGGACACGAAGAAAATGAACAACAAATGGACAAGAAAACCAAAGGGCTTGACACCCAAAATGAGATTGAAGAGCTAACAGACAAGGTACAGCAACCAGCATCGAACGCTGAATGTCTGGACGAAGTCTATAGAGCCGAAGAGGAAAGAATTTCCCAAGAGGAGTTGCAAGCCTGTCCTCAAGAAACAGAGGAGCCGACCTGTGACAACACGGAAGAAGAAGAAGATGGAGGGAGCTGTGGTCAAGAAGCCAGATTCAAGAAAAAGCCTTCAAGGATGAAAAGATTCTTGACTCAGTTTTTCTCTGCACCAGCGAGGCAGGAGCCTGGACACGAAGAAAATGAACAACAAATGGAGAAGAAAACCAAAGGGCTTGACGCCCAAAATGAGAATGAAGAGCTAACAGACGGTACAGCAACCAGCATCGAACGCTGAATGTCTGGACGAAGTCTGTAGAGCCGAAGAGGAAAGAATGTCCCAAGAGGAGTTGCAAGCCTGTACTCAATAAACAGAGGAGCTGACCTGTGACAACACGGAAGAAGAAGAAGATGGAGGGAGCTGTGGTCAAGAAGCCAAATTCAAGAAAAAGCCTTCAAGGATGAGAAGGATGAGGAGATTCTTGACTCAGTTTTTCTCTGCACCAGCGAGGCAGGAGCCTGGACACGAAGAAAATGAACAACAATTGGACAAGAAAACCAAAGGGCTTGACACCCAAAATGAGAATGAAGAGCTAACAGACATGATACAGCAACCAGCATCGAACGCTGAATGTCTGGACGAAGTCTGTAGAGCTGAAGAGGAAAGAATTTCCCAAGAGGAGTTGCGGGATTTCTCATCTTTCTCCTTCATGATCCAGAATTGCCTGGACTGATGGAAATTGGTCCAGGGTTCTGGGCCCTTGGGTTTGGGCTCTTGGCATTGTTCGCCCCTCCACTCAGATGCCTGCTCTGGGGACCTTTTGGTGTTTTCTTGGGACATTTTGTGTTCCATCAGTTCTTGTTCTAGTTCATGCCTCTGCTCAGATTCCTGCTTCTGGAGAGTTTCGGTGTCTCTGAGTGGGTCTTCCTGGATCATGTTGGTCTCTTTTTCTCTCTCTTCTTGTTCCTTTGCACGTTCTTTCCAGTGAATTTTCATCTGGGACGGTGCATGTGATTTCTGCATGTTTCAGCTAGGTTTTGGCGGTTTGTGGCTAGTCAAGGGTGGGGGGCAAGATCTGCTCTCTGTCTGTCTCTTATAAACCCTCTGTGCAGCAGCTGACATCACTCATGTGACATCATCATTGTGACGCATGTTGTGACTGTAACAGTCACAGCAGCTGTGATCTGCTGTGACGTCACCATTCGAACAACATGATTGTTGCAAACGACAAGCTGTGTGCAGCAGGTGACATCACCCATGTGACATCATCACTGTGACGCCTGTTGTGACTGGAACAGTCACAGCAGCTGTGACCTGCTATGACTGTGATGTCACAGCAGCTGTGACCTGCTGTCACTGTGATGTCACAACAGCTGTGACCTGCTGTGACTGTGACGTCACAGACCTGCTGTGACGTCACCGTTCGAACAACATGATTGTTGCAAATGACAAGCTGTGACATAGTTGCTGTCACCCTGGTCACTAAGGGTTAATGAAACAGGTGGGCAGGACAGATCAGATGCGCGAGCCAGAGGCTTGGTGAAGGTGTAAGTCCGATTAAACCATCAAAAACAACAAACAGCGCTGTCAAATGGGAAAAGTAACAGCCTGTACTCTGGTGGTGTGTGTCTGTGTGTGTGTGTGTGTGTGTGTGTGTCTGCGTGTGTGTGTGTGTGTGTGTGTGTGTGTGTGTCTGTGTGTCTGTGTGTCTGTGTGTGAGCAGTGTTGGGCAGTAGCGGTGTTACAAGTAGCGACTAGTTTAACTTCATTTGTCCGTAGCGTGGTCTTAACGTGGCTGTTTTCTAAACCAAATAGCTTTCATGTAGTGAAACTATTTTTCTGATCAAATAGCGCGGTAGCGTCTGCAGAAGCTACATTTTCCCATGCATTTTTCAACCTTAAACGCAGCAGAACTTTTGCTGGGGTTTGACATCTAACAGCGGGTGACGTCACCGTTCGAACAACATGATTGTTGCAAACGACAAGCTGTGCAGCAGGTGACATCACCCATGTGACATCATCACTGTGACGCCTGTTGTGACTGTAACAGTTACAGCAGCTGTAACCTGCTGTGACTGTGATGTCACAGCAGCTGTGACCTGCTGTGACTGTGATGTCACAACAGCTGTGACCTGCTGTGACTGTGATGTCACAACAGCTGTGACCTGCTGTGACTGTGATGTCACAGACCTGCTGTGACCTGCTGTGACTGTGATGTCACAGACCTGCTGTGACCTGCTGTGACTGTGATGTCACAGACCTGCTGTGACATCACTGTTCGAACAACATGATTGTTGCAAATGACAAGCTGTGACATAGTTGCTGTCACCCAGGTCACTAAGGGTTAATGATGTTGCAACCCTTCAGCCAATCAGAGCGCAGGTCTGAAACAGGTGGGCAGGACAGATCAGATGTGCGAGCCAGAGGCTTGGTGAAGGTGTAAGTCCAATTAAACCATCAAAAACAACAAACAGCGCTGTCAAATGGGAAAAGTAACAGCCTGTACTCTGGTGGTGTGTGTCTGTTTGTGTGTGTGTGTGTGTCTGTGTGTGTCTGTGTGTGTGTCTGTGTGTGTGTGTGTGTGTGTGAGAGCAGTGTTGGGCAGTAGCGGCGTTACAAGTAGCGACGTTACTAGTTTAACTTCATTTGTCCGTAGCGTGGTCGTAACGTGGCTGTTTTCTAAACCAAATAGCTTTTATGTAGTGAAACTATTTTTCTGATCAAATATCGCGGTAGCGTCCGCAGAAGCTACATTTTCCCAGGCATTTCTCAACCTTAAACGCAGCAGAACTTTTGCTGGGGTTTGACATCTAACAGCGGGTGACGTCACCGCTGCTCACAGACCTGTACGTGCAGCCGACATGAGCCCTGCGTTCCAATACTCATACTACCATACTATTTAGTAGGGAAAAAAAGATTTAGTGTGTCCCAATACATAGTATGTCAGATGCAGTATGCCAAGAGTACCTGGATGTTCTACTACATCTGGTCAGATTTCGCAGTATGGATTTCAGCATGCTGCTCTGGCCATTCTGACCCACAATCCTTTGTGCAGCGGACGTTACGTCGCACTGACTGAGTTGCGTGTACAAACCACGCCCAAATACGGACGACAACAAAACACACATATCACACAAACCTCGTCAGTGACAGCAGAAACGACAGAAAGACAGAAGATCAGAAATATGACAGACGACAGGGCAGTATGAAACAGCACCGGCATTTTGACAACAACATTCAAATGTAGCGCTACGGACGGCGGCGGAAGTGAGCGAGAAGGTCAGAGGTCAGGGAGGACGTATGTAGTGTGTCCCAATAGGATGCATATGCATGCATATTTCATACTAAACTACATACTTTGCAAGGGCAGCTGCAGTACCTACTAAAAGTAAAAAGTATAAGTATGCGATTTGGAACGCAGGGCTACTTACGGAAAGGGTGCATTAAGGGCTCAAAAAGTCCGCGAGAGATCCCTCACGCACTTCATGATTTGTCAATGGGACAACCCTAAGCCCTCACGGACTTAGCGGGAGCGCGCATCAAAGTCAGTGAGTGAGTGAGTGTGGACATTTGGATTGGGCCTGTGATTTGGAACGCGGGGACGGTCTTCTTTGTGACGTCACAAACCTGTCCGGCACTGCGCGTGTCGCCGACAGACACACACTCTCTCTGTCACACACACACAGACATAGACATATTCCGTTGTATCACAGACTTTGTTAGCCTATAGTAGTAGTTTTTTTTTTTTAAAGGAAACCCCTTACATAATAACGGTGACTGTCACGGCATCCGAAGGTGCTGATTGGACGGGAGCAGCCCGTGGTGATTCAAACGCACTCCAAACGCCACTTATTCCCATTTAGAAAAAAAGATTTAACAAAAAAGGAGCAAACAAACAACAGAAATGGCTCCACAATTCTAGTTCAACTTCAAATGTAACGAACAATTATCTTAAACTACTGACAAGTAGCTCTAAGCAGCGTAAATAGTGGTCAAAATTGTCATGTAACCATGGTAACCACCGCCTGCTCCGTCCGACACTGCTAGACTCACCCACACACACCTTCAGTCACCTGACTTAACCTCAGGCTTTACCTCCAATTCCTAGGCAACACTCCCATAAAGCTACTGAAGTTACATATTTCTAAACTAAAATTCATAATACTGAATGAATATTGCAGCAATTATTTAAAATGGCTATAACAGTGACAGAGTCCCCAACCTTTGTGCGTCCTTTCCTATGATGCCAAAACGCCCCCTTTTCTGTGAACGCGCACAGAGCACAAAGCTGACAGCCGGACTTAACAAACCTTGATGAGAACCACCGTCGTGATACCACTTAACTTTGACTGGAGCTTTAGGTTTTGTTGAGCCTGATAGTGAACACAAAGCCTGGGGATGTTGAGCCTCCTTCGTAGTACAGCCTTCAGCTGGCGGCCGCTATAAGAGCGAAGTGAAACGAGCGAATTTGGAAACAATCCAATCCAATCCACTTTATTTATAAAGCACAATTTTAACAAACAAGGTTTTCCGAAGTGCTGCACAACAAGATAAAACACCACAAGATAACACAATACACAATAGGATAACACGATAAAATAAGATCAAATAAAATAAGATTAAATAAGAATAAAATAAAAGATAATATAAAATAATAAAATAAAAGAATAATACAATTATAATTTAAATAAAATAATGTAAAATGCACTGCTCGCACAGCATAAAAAGATAAAACATGCACACATAAAATCATAAATCCTACATGGTATCAAAAAAAAACCCCAAAAAACATGGAGGGTGCAATCAGCAGTGACGCTGTAAAAAAGAAAAAGTTCTCATGTGAGTATAATATTTTATATAAGATGGCCTTCAGAAATGAAGGAAATAAGCAGATAGGCAATGCATATTTGTTTTTTTGTTTGTTTGTTTTTTTTTATCTCTTGGCAAGTTCATCAATGTCTTTTGTGGGAGTAGATAATTTTTTTTATGCTGTTTTCACGACATATTTCTGATCTTCTGTCTTCCTGTCGTTTCTGCTGTCACTGAGCGAGGTTTGTGTGATATGTGTGTTTTGTTGTCGTCCGTATGTGGGCGTGTCTTGTACACGAAACTCAGTCAGTGCAACGCAACGTCCGCTGCGCAAAGGATTGTGGGTCAGAATGGCCAGAGCAGCATGCTGAAATCCATACTGCGAAATCTGACCAGATGTAGTAGAACATCCAGGTACTCTTGGCATACTGCATCTGACATACTATGTATTGGGACATACTAAATCTTTTTTTCCCTACTAAATAGTATGGTAGTATGAGTATTGGAACGCAGGGCTCATGTCGGCTGCACGTACAGGTCCGTGAGCAGCGGTGACGTCACCCGCTGTTAGATGTCAAACCCAGCGAAAGTTCCACTGTGTTTAAGGTTGAAAAATGCCTGGGAAAATGTAGCTTCTGCGGACGGTACCGCGCTATTTGATCAGTAAAATAGTTTGACTACATAAAAGCTATTTGGTTTAGAAAACAGCCACGTTACGACCACGCTACGGACAAATGAAGTTAAACTAGTAACGTCGCTACTTGTAACACCGCTACTGCCCAACACTGCTCACACACACACACACACACACACACATACACACACACACAGACACACACACACACACACACACACACACACAGACACATACACATACACAGACACACACACACACAGACACACACACACACACACATACACACACAGACAAACACACACACACACACACACACACAGACACATACACACACACAGACACACACACACACACACACACACAGACACACACACACACACACACCTGCTGTGACGTCACAGTCACAGCAGGTCACAGCTGTTGTGACGTCACAGTCACAGCAGGTCACAGCTGCTGTGACATCACAGTCACAGCAGGTCACAGCTGCTGTGACTGTTACAGTCACAACAGGCGTCACAGTGATGATGTCACATGGGTGATGTCACCTGCTGCACACAGCTTGTCGTTTGCAACAATCATGTTGTTCGAATGGTGACGTCACAGCAGGTCACAGCTGCTGTGACTGTTACAGTCACAACATGCGTCACAGTGATGATGTCACATGGGTGATGTCAGCTGCTGCACAGAGGGTTTATAAGAGACAGACAGAGAGCAGATCTTGCCCCCCACCCTTGACTAGCCACAAACCGCCAAAACCTAGCTAAAACATGCAGAAATCATATGCACCGTCCCAGATGAAAATTCACTGGAAAGAACGTGCAAAGGAACAAGAAGAGAGAGAAAAAGAGACCAACATGATCCAGGAAGACCCACTCAGAGACACCGAAACTCTCCAGAAGCAGGAATCTGAGCAGAGGCATGAACTAGAACAAGAACTGATGGAACACAAAATGTCCCAAGAAAACACCAAAAGGTCCCCAGAGCAGGCATCTGAGTGGAGGGGCGAACAATGCCAAGAGCCCAAACCCAAGGGCCCAGAACCCTGGACCAATTTCCATCAGTCCAGGCAATTCTGGATCATGAAGGAGAAAGATGAGAAATCCCGCATGGAGAACATGTCCCCCAGCACCAGTGAGCCACCAGGCAAGATCAAGCCGTGGCAGAAAGAGAAGGAAGATCTCCACCAAGAGCTGGAGCAGCTGAAACAGAAGCTGAGGGCCAACGAGGCAGAACATATGGATCTCCTCAACAAATTGGAAGCCAGCGAGGTAGAAAATAAGGATCTCAACAAACTGGAAGCCAGCAAGACAGAAAAATAAGGATCTCCGCAACAAATTGGAAGCCAGCGAGGCAGAAAATAAGGATCTCCTCAATAGTCTGGAAGCAAGTGAGGCACAAAAGAATCATCTCAAAATTCTCATTAATGAAAAGGACGAAGTCTGTAGAGCAGAAGAGGAAAGAATTTCCCAAGAGGAGTTGCAAGCCTGTCCTCAAGAAACAGAGGAGCCGACCTGTGACAACACGGACGAAGAAGAAGATGTAGGGAGCTGTGGTCAAGAAGCCAGATTCAAGAAAAAGCCTTCAAGGATGAAGAGATTGTTGACTCAGTTTTTCTCTGCACCAGCGAGGCAGGAGCCTGGACACGAAGAAAATGAAAGATTCAAAATTGTCATCAATGAAAAGGACCAGAAAACCAAAGGGCTTGACGCCCAAAATGAGAATGAAGAGCTAACTGACACGATACAGCAAACAGCATTGAACGCTGAATGTCTGGACGAAGTCTGTAGAGCCGAAGAGGAAAGAATTTCCCAAGAGGAGTTGCAAGCCTGTCCTCGAGAAACAGAGGAGCTGACCTGTGACAACACGGAAGAAGATGGAGGGAGCTGGATGGATGGAGAAGGATGAGGAGATTCTTTCAGTTTAACTTTGAACGAGTGAGGGAGGAGATTAGAAACCCATGGCAATTTACCTTTCGTACCCACTCGTTTCAATTCCCCTCGATTCTACGGACCATAACACGGCTTCGGTTGTTAACCGTTACAGTTGAGTTCCACAGCAACGTGGGTCGAGTCTACATAGTAAGGTGGCCCCGCCACTAAGCACAGAAAAGTCTCCACCTCTTCATTTGACCACGGTACCGGCCCCCAAACACACACTAACACCCCACCCCCAACACACCTCCACAACCCACCCCTACCCCCAACACACCCCCAACAGCCCCAACACACAACATGCCTCGAACATAAATAATAACAAAATATCATTAAAAAAATAAAATACACTAAAATATATCTGTTGAGTATATATAGACTTTTAACCTCTGAACCTTTGCAGACTATGAAATATATCTGCACAACATATGTATGTATATATGTATGTATATACTGTATGTGTGTGTTTGTGTGTGTATGCATGTTAGTTTGTGTATGTGTGTGTGTGCGCGCGCGTGAGTGTATTTGTTTTTATGCATGTTTTTTTGTGTGTGTACATAATGATAAAATAATAGCTGATGAAGGAATATTCAAAGTGGATACATATTCATCATTAGTGTTTATACACATATTTTGAAAAGTGAAATTTGCAAATCTCCAGTTAATGTAATAAATCTCCACTACATGATGATGGGAGATGTATTGCATTAACAGGGTCAGTAATGTATGGATAGTAAACTATGACACTAAAAGCTGCAACAAACAGCAGCTGGGTGAGCCACTAGGTGGCAGTCTGAACCCTGAAGACTGTCCAGTTAACAGCTTTTCTCCATTGGTTTGGCTCATTTCTTGAAACCGAAATTACATTCTCAAAACTTCAAGATCATTTGGCAAAACAGTCTTACAGTTCAGCACATCACCATAGATCACTTGCAAAAGCTCATATCTCTCCCAAAACAGTTCACTCATGTGTCAAAATGAAGTTTCCTTGTCATATCAATAGTCAGTGCCCCCAAAATGCATCGTCCCTTTGGCATTGTGTAAGCACTGCAAGTCAAAATGTTTAGATGTTTTGTCACTATGGCAGAGGACCATTGAAATATCCCTCATGTCCACCTCTCAGTCTTAGCCCAGTCCTTCACTGACAATGGTTACTGTACTATTTTTTTTGTCTAGCTAACAGAATACAATTGTGTATAAAACTGAAAAAAAAAAAAAAAAAAAAAAAAAAACCCTTCAAGGTTTGACATCACACGTTGCCAAGGAAATTTTTTTCAATCGCTTTACCTCCTCTGTCAACTCAGAAACGCTGGTATCAAAACAGTAAATCCATCGGCCTAATGAGAGGCGCTCTTCCCAAAATAACACATTTTGTTTGCAAAAGGCTCTTACCATGACAAAACATTTCAAACATGCAGCAAAAGCACATTTTGTCACCGCCCAATACAACTTGCAGTCAGGTGAGTAAATCTAGCCACTCACTCACTTCATACATTCAGTCTGAGCAGGTTCCACTTTACTTTTTCCTGTGTGTACTGCAGTCATATTTTTTTTTGACAATTTACATAGTTACATATTGTTTACATATTGTAAAGCAAGTAGCAAAAGCCAATATTTCCCTAAAACAACTCAACTTCTGCCCAAATGAGTAGATTCCTTCAATCAGCTCTACTGTACTGTAACACAGCTGACAACAGAAAACAAAATACAGACATCAGTTTGAACAAGATTCTCCTGTGTGCTACACATTCAAATGTGAACTTACAGTAAAGAACTGCATCCAAACACAAAGACTTTGAGGTGAAATTTTACTGTATTGATGGAAAAACTGAAATACTATAATTCACATGCAGTATTACACAGAAAAACTCAAAGGAGTTGAAAAAAAAAATACAGAATACAATTTATAGGCCCCTTTTTTGTAGGTGCATACTGATTGATTGGTGAATGGTGATTTGTGGAAAGGGCAGTGATGCAGGTGCACTAGTGATTTCACAGTGATGCAGGTCATTTCTATCAGCTGTGAGCAGATGTTTTGCTTTTGACTACCATAGTGAAGTCAATGGAGTCAGGGCCATGGAAATGACACATGTGAGAAGTGTTGTGCAAAAGAGCGTGAAAAATGTGTGAATCCAATGAAAATGTATTGTGACAGGGAATAGGGCCCTTCCTATGTTCCCCAAAATCCCACTCCTCACCTGACTCTGAAGGCAACCTTGGTAGGTGGGTGTGGAGAGGTAGCAGCTCCACCCACAGACCAATCTCCTAATTTGCGGCTCACGGCAGGTGTTTATAAAGGGGTTAACTCATCGGCCAGTATGCAATGCTGCTTGATGGGCTGCCCTGGTGATTTCTCCTGCTGTGAGCTGCCATTTGAGGTAGGATCTTGTGACTGTCTAGTTTTAGAGTTCCAGTATTTGCCAATCAGACACTGCTGTTTCCATGGGCAGCTTTCCTTCCACTGTATCTTGTTTGTTTTATGTTTTATAGCTGTGTGGCCCCAGTTGGGAACAAGACATGAGTTCTCCCTCCAGCAGAGGTTTGAGTCTGTTCTAGGACTGGTAAGTAGGGTGCTTGGCGGCACCTGAGGTAAATTTATTAGATATATACACTACTCACAAAAAGTTAGGGATATTCGGCTTTCGGGTGAAATTTCAGGATGAACCTAAAATGCATTATAACCTTTACAGGTGAACTTAATGTAACCTTCTGTTAACTTTTGAATGCACATGTCCAACTGTTCAATGTTTCAGTACTTTTTGCGCAAGTTGCTGTTCTCTAACAAGGAGTTTAATGGCAAAATTCACAACAGGTGTTTGATCCATGAATCAACCAATAAATTTCCTGATTCAATTAGAATTGGTATTTAAACAGTCCTCCTCATCATGCTGTTCACATTTTGACATCATGAGACCAAGACGACACCTAACAATTGATCAGCAGCACCTCGCCAACAGGAAGTTCTCAGACGGAAGTGGCCACTGAGCTTAGAGTGTCACAGAGTGTCATCAGCAGGTTGCAACAGAGATACAGAGAGACTGGAAGAGTCACAGAAAGGCATAGAAGTGGACGTCCTTTGGCCACATCCCACACTGATGACTGCTTCATTGTGAACAGTGCCCTGCGGAACCGGATGATGAATGCCACTCAACTCCAGGCACATTTAAGGGAGGTGAGAGGCACCCAAGTGTCACGTCAGACCATTTGAAACCGTTTACATCAGCATGGTCTGCGTGCTAGACGACCTGCAAGGGTACCTGACCACACCACCAGGCACAGGTGTCATTGTCTTGCATGGGCCAGGCAGCATTTACGCTGGACGAGGGACCAGTGGGCCTCAGTGCTGTTCTCTGATGAAAGCTGATTCATGTTGAGCAGAAATGATGGCCGCCAACGATGTTGGAGACGTCAAGGAGAGCCCTATGCATCAGCCACTGTTGTCACCAGATGAGCCTTTGGTGGTGTTACTGTGTGGGCAGGTGTGTCTAGTCAGTACAGAACTGCCCTACACTTTGTGAATGGTACAGTGACAAGCCCATACCACCTGAATAACATCATTAATCCAGTCATTGTGCCCCTGCATGAACAACACAGGCCTAATTTCATCTTTATGGACAACAATGCTCCAGCTCATCGAGGTCGTATCATTAGGGAATGGCTGTTGGAGACTGGGGTACCTCAGATGGAGTGGCCTGCACTTTGTCCAGACCTGCATCCCATAGAAAACCTATGGGATCAGCTGAGTCGCCGTGTAGAGGCTCAGAGCTCTGTACCCCAGAACCTCAATGACCTGAGGGCCGCCCTTCAAGAAGAGTGGGATGCCATGCCTCAGCAGACAATAAGTTGACTTGTGAACAGCATGAGACGTCGTTGTCAAGCTGTAATTGATGCTCAAGGGCACATGACAAGTTATTGAGACATTGACATTTTTTGTTGTGGTATATCCACCACTGTTGTTGGCTTTTGTTTCAAGAAATTGTTTGAGATGAGGAAATCACCAGTGTATGCTTCTACTTAAATGCCCTACTTTCATGATATAATATCACTGTAGCGTGAACTTTTAACATTTTCCGTAAATTTCACCTGAAAGCCAAATATCCCTAACTTTTTGTGAGTAGTGTATATTGTAGCAATGTAGGTTAACCATTGTGTTCTCTCATAGGTTCCTGCAGTTGCTGTTTTCTGCCTCCCAGTTTTTGATATGTTGTCCATGTGAACCTCTGTTGTTTTTAAAATAATTCTTGTATTTGTATTGGAGTGTTGTGTTTTTCACAGGTTGTGAGTGCCGCCAGGTGGGGTCAGCCACCCGGGTGAGGTCCCCTTCACTGTTTTGCTGTGGCTTGGAGCACTGGGCACCCCTTTTTTTTTTCTCTTTTTGTTTGAGTTTGCTGTGTGTGTGTGAGTGTATGCACCCCCTCTTCCCCCTTAAAACCTGCCCCATCTTTTCGGCGGCCTCAGCCATAACCTTGTTACAGTGTGTTTTAGTGGCACATGATATTTTTAGCTTGTGGATCTGTTTTAAAATAATTGCTCATTGTAATAAAATATATCTTTATACATACACGTTTTTTTTTTTTTTATCAGGCAGTGATTTATTTATTTCCTTTTGAAGCTGGCTTTTTTTTTAGGGACCTTCACCCACTCCCTTCACTTACACACTAAACAAATCAATAAACCATTTGACTTTTGAATCGCCATCTCCTTTGCCTCTCTGTTTCTGTTGGTGAACGAACTTGTGAATGTCCAGGCTGGTAATCACATCTTGGCCTCCTAACTTTGAAGTTCAGGCACATTTAAATGTAGTGCCTTAGGTTTAGTTCTTACCACTCTGTCACAGTATGAACACATTTGCAAAAGAAAACTTCTGTTGTGGTTTGGAGGTGAAGATGACGACAAAGTGGATCCCCCATTTCATTATACTGGAAAAAAATTATTGAAAAAAAATGGGAACAATTTATCAAATGTTCCAAGAGATTCATATATGGTATAATTCATAATTAAGACGACCTTTACCTGTCTTAAAGTTACGATAGTATTCAAGAAAAATAGTAAGAATTTATTTCAAGAATCCCATTTATTCTTAAGAAAAAGCATAAGAATAAAGATGCGAGCATTCTTAAGATCTTTTGTTTGGGTTCAAAAATATCTTTCAATGTCGTTCAAAAAGATTCTTCTTAAACCCAAATATAAGAAAAAAGTGGAACTTTAGAGGAAATTTAATCGTGAGAACCTTTAGAGAATCCGGCCCCTGGATCTAAGGTTGATTTTTTTTTTTTTTTTTTTTTTTTTAAGAAGAGGTTTAATCACAACTAGTTTAAAGGAGCGTGGTACATAGCCTGTTAATAAAGACAGATTGATCTATGAGTTTGATATTAAGTAGAGACATGCCATCAGAGGGTAAAATTTCTTTAAGCAACTTAGTTTGGATGGGGTCTAGGAGACAGGTTCATGGTTTAGATGAGGAGAATGTCTTGAATAGGTCAGGGAGGTCGATTGGAGAGAAACAATCTAAACATATGTCAGGTTTTCCATCTGTGGCTAAGGTTCTAACGTTTGAAGATAGGTTGGTGTCAGTAACAGGCAGAAGACAGTTAATTTTGTCTCTGATGGTTAAGATATTAAAGTAGTTCATGAAGTCATTACTACTGAGTTATTTGAATGCATGTATCAATAGAGCTATGACTTTTAGTCAGACTGGCCAGAGTGCTAAAGAGGAACCTAGGATTGTTTTTATTATGCTCTATAAGGGATGAGTAGTAGGCAGCCCTGGCAAAGCAGAGGGCCTTTCTATATGTTTTGAGACTCTCTAGCCAAACTAAGCGAGATTCCTCCAGCTAGGTGGAACACCATATCCTTTTGAATCTTTGTGATGCCTGCTTCAGTTTGCAGGTTTGGGAGTTATACCATGGAGCTAGCCTATCATGTTTTATTAACTTCTTTTTTAGAGGGCAATATGTTATGGAAATGGAACAAGGTTTTTGAAGAGAGACACGAGGGAGAGAGACACAGAGCCAGAATGATTTAGGTTAAATATTTAGATTTACTGTGTAAGCTGCCTCAGGAGAAATGATCGCAATCTTGGACAGGCAGCACCACGGTCAGTTCTGCCAGCTCTTCCACATACTAAGAACTTTATAGGTTTCTGAAGGAAACCGAACATAGATTGAGACTTATCATGGAGACAGTCCGGAGACAGTGAGTCTTTGTAATAGCCAAAATAGCTATCCTAGCCTTGGAAGACAGGCCAAGCTGATGCCTCTGCTGTAGCCTATGTACTAGAATGCCAGATAAGGGAGTCAGGTGCTGTGGAGTAAGCAAAAGGGAGACATAAGGGCTGACCTGCCTTAACCTTACTCCACACAGGATAATTTGGGATGGCCTGGCCTAACCACTAAGCAGTACCTACATCAACAGCATAATTTTCCTCCGCACAACAGAATCAAGAGTCATTTGCAGTGAGCCTGCAGCACCACCCACAAAGTGATCATTTTGGGAGGGATTAATGTTAGCATAGGAGTCCTCCATTTTATCAAGACAAGGCGTATAATTAAATAGAGATGGAATCACATCTTTCAATTTGGTCACAGCACTGTCAGATAGATATCTTGTAAAGATATTTTTGTCTAGGGGCAGATAGTCCTGAGGCAGAAATTTGAAGGTTATTAAATAATGGTCTGATAAAAGTGGATTATGTGGAAAAACTATAAGATGCTCAGTTTCCATACCATACGTCAAAACGAGATTAACAGTGTGGTGATAGCAGTGAGTGGGTTCATTTACACTCAGAGAGAAGCCAACTGAGTCGAATAATGACATAAAAGCGGCGCTAAGGCTATCATTATCTTCGTCAACATGAATAATTAAAATCACCAGCTATAATCACTTTATCTGTGCTAAGGACTAGACTCGGACTCGGAAAACTCAGATAGAAATTCAGAGTGTGGGCCAGGAGGGCGGTACACTATAACAAATAGAATTAATAATTTAGAGTCAAAGATGGCTGCAGCTCCACCTCCTTGGCCAGTGTCTCAAGGGATGTGTGTATTAATATGTCTCGAGGGAGTGGATTCATTTAGGCTAATATATTCTTCATGATGCGACCAGGTTTCAGTAAGACAAAATAAATCAATATGATGATCAGAAATTAATTTGTTCACTAATACAGCTTTAGATGACAAAGATCTAATAATTAAGAGTCCACATTTAAGGTTTTGGTTTTGTTGCTGCAGTGGGAGTATTATTTGTGTATAACTCCTCTTTTGTTTAGACCCCAGGGTGATTTTAAAGTCTGCAAAGTGGAATGGAGACCAGGCACTGGAGACATATGCCATTCTGGATGACGGTTCAGAACACACCCTGCTTCAGACCATGAGACAGGAGCTTCACGAGGGGGCCGTCTCATTCACTGTCTCACCAACGAGTTCCCCTAAGCAGGTCTTCAAACTCAAGAGAGCCTTCACTGCACCAAACTTCAGCTTGGGAGAGCACACCTATGTTATGAAAACCCTGCCGCGGAAATTCAAGCACCTGAGGGATCTTCCCATTCAGCAATTTGAGAGTGTCCACCCTGTCTTGCTCATTTGTTCTGACCACCCCAATCTACTAACACCACTGGAACCAGTGCATGCTGGGCCACCCGTGGCTTCAATTGCCATCAGAGCCTGCCTTGGTTGGACACTTAAAGGTCCAACCAATGAGCTTAAATAATACCTCATGGAGCAACACTGCTTCTTGAATATGAGTGGAGAGGGCTACCCTTCGGAACTACCTGCAGCCTGGCTGCGCACCCTTGGCAGTTCAAAAATACACCCTGGAACACACTCAGCCTGGCGATGCAGTAAGGGAATCAGTCTTCTAAGTACTTCTACATAGACAACTGTCTACAAAGTGTAGCTTCTGAGGAGGAGGCCAAAGCCCTGGTGGACCAGCTACAGACACACAGAGCTAAGGTCAGACAGTACAGAAAAGTGGATTTCTCAGGGCCAGGCAGACCAGCAGGAATGAGCTCTAGGCCTCCAGTAGCACTGCCTTCAGACACTCTGTCCTATAAGTTCTGAGCAGTCAAAGCAGATAAGATCACCATGCACTCTATTTATGAAGGTGGCAGCCAGTCAGCATGACCCCTTTGGGTTTCTGGTACCCTATACCACAAGAGCCATGGTCCTCATGCAACACCTTTGGGACAAAAAAGAGATTGGGATGACCCAGCCTTACCAGAGCACCTGCTGCAAGCTTGGATGGAGTGGAAGGATGAGCTGTCCCACCTGCAAACCATCACACTGCCAAGATGCTATACCCCTGAGCTGGACTCTTCCACCAGTCAATTTGAGGTCTATGTATTCTGCGATGCCTCAGAGCAGACATATGGCTCCATGGCATATCTCAGAACAGAGTCCCCCAGTGGTGAGGTCGAGGTGGCATTCCTCACTGCATGATCTAGAGTGGCTCCAAAGAAGCAACAATCTATCCCACGCCTGGAGCTGTGTACCACCTTGTCTGGAGCTCAGGTATCAAAGGTACTCAAAACAGAGTTAACTCTTCCCATCCAAGAGGTTGTGCTACAGACCACAGTTCTCACCTGGCTGAAATCAGACTCATGCCATTACAAAGTGTTTGTGGGCACCAGGGTGGCAGAGATCCAGAATGTCCCAGCGGGAGACACCTGGCGTTATGTGGATTTTGTCACCAATCCAGCAGATGACATAATGCGGCACTAACCACCAACAGCTGTTGGAGGTGCGGCCCTCCCTTTCTGTTCCTCAGCCAAGATCAGCCAGAAACCCCTCCACTCCAGACAAATGCAGCTCACAGTGAGGAAATGAGAAAGCCAGCCTTCTGTGGAATCACAACCACCTTCAGTGACGTCATAGCTGCAACTGCTCAGTCATTGCACGGAGCAGCTAAAGAGGTACTCACTGCTGAGGAGTATTGTAAGGCCCAAACTTCACTCCTTCAACAAATGCAGCAACAACTGCTTTCCCACAGACTTTACCCAACCCCTGACATCCCCAAGATGGCTGATTTGCCTCCAGCAAGGTTACGCCTGCATAAGCCAACCTTCTTCCCTACAGGCGTGGGCTGATTTGGTCTCTACTCCATCAAAATCACACACAGACTTGAGAAACGCTGGGGGTTATTATTCAAATGTATGACTATTGGGGCCATACATATTGACATTCTGTCCAATCTTGACACAGACTCCTGTCTCATGGCTGTGAGGCGGTTTATAGCTCGGAGGGGCAAACTGTTTGAACAAATATCTGATCAGGGCACCAATTTTAGAGGAGGTGAGCGTGAACTGCAAGAGGCATTTGCAGCCCTCCAACCCGACCTACAAGCTCAACTTGATCCCCAGCAGATCTGGAGATTCACCAAATGCCCCCCACTTTGGTGGCTGTTGGGAGCAAAAGATTCGCTCAGAGAAACAAGCCTTGCAGGTCAACCTTGGAGCACAGCTGGTGACAAAGGAGATGCTGGGAACACTCCTCATTGAAATGGAAGGGATCCTCAACTCCCAGCCCTTGAGCTACACATCAGACATCACTGATGCAGATCCAATCACCCCCAACTCCCTGTTGATTGTACGACCAAATTAATCTTTCCCACAGGTGGTGTACTCTGAATCTGAGCTTCTAGGCAGAAGACGTTGGTGCCATAGCCAGCTCCTAGCTGACCATTTCTGGAGGAACTTTTTTAAGTTCTACCTCCACAGCCTCCAGGCCCACCAAAAATGGCACACAAATGGACCATCAGTTGCTTTGATCACCGTGGCCAGTAGGAATAGTCACCAACCTCTCCCCTCTGGACGCGACAGGAAAGTAAGGTCTGCCGAAGTCAAGGTGGGTACTTACCTACTGTATGTCCCGTGGCGAAACGTATTCAACTCCCTTCCCTGCCAGGCTAACTGTCAGCAGACAGATCTGGTAGCTGTCCTGGACTACAATCAGTGAGGGAACCCTGTGACTTACCACCTGACAAACCAAAGGGCCTTTTCAGGATTTATTCTGATTTCCTTCAGAAATGTGGGGGCGGCTGTTGAAAGGCCCTCTTTAGCAGAGACTTCTTCACTATATTTCCCACCTTCTTTCTGCCCCTGAACACCTCACCCAGACCCAGACCTTAAGCCAATCACAACTGAGCTAGTTTTGCCGATAGTTTTTCCTTAAAAGTAGTTTGAAGTGCGCCACACATCAGACGCTCTCCAGAATTAAGGAATTGGCTGTGTACCAAGTGCATCCAGAGCAAGTGAGTGAGGTGTTGAGCATACTTGTTATAGCCGCAAATTGCAAGTGGAATGTTTGTATATGTTAGCCGAATTAATAGGCTCCAGTTCATGTGTTCTGCCGACTTTATGGCCTCATCTTAGCAATTAATACCACTTGTATTTCCTGGATGTAAATGAGTATCATATCTAAGGATATTGTGAAGGATAATGTGTGTTTTAGTTTGGGTTACTTTTACCGTGTTAATGATAAATAGCGGACCGAGCAGCCCCTTGTATGCCTACTCCTTAATTAATGAGGCATGCACAGCATGTGTAGCTCTGCAGTTAGTTGGCTAGTAGCATTAGTGTTATGTCTGTACCTCACTGGCCAGTAGAGGGCAGTATCGCCATGTTGATGTAAATCAACCCACTGTGACAGAGAGAATATGCTGAATGAGCCTCAAATATGCCAGTTTTACACATTGCCACATTATTTGTCTGCTGTTGCCGGGTTTATCATTTTGTATTGTGTAATTTCATATATTTGAGGTGCAATGTAGTTTATCATCTTTACATGTGCTTCATATAATTCCATACAAATATTTTACCTGTTTATTTGATTTATTGTGTTCATTTATGCAAATGTCCAAATGTCCATGCTGGTAAAATCAAATGGATGAAACAACAAACAAAACAAGAAACAAACACACAAGGATGGCTCTTCCCTATTCAGTAGCCCATTTAGCTGCTATCAATTCGTCCAATGTATGCACCATCACAAATAGATCCGTTTCGCCCTTTGTCTCATGCAACAGCCCACAGCAAATCGAGAGAGAGAGAGACTTAACTGAAGGAGGGGTGAAGCGCACATTCACCCCTCCGCTTTCCCACAAAGCCTGTCCCTCTCCCTGGAAGCAGCTGGCAAGTGCAGTGCGCCCTGGGCGTCGCACTCCAGCTACTTCCCTCTGCCTCGTCTGTGGTTCCTGCGGGCTGATGTTTGCTCCCATGGCTTCATCCTTCTCTCTGTTTGTGCTCAGGCTGTAGCCTGGCGTCTTTGACTCCACTGCTGTTGCGGTGTTTGTGTCCCGACTAGCACTGCTCCCTAATTATCTGCAATCACAGGTCGAAAACGCCCCCACAAAGCCCAATCCACCAATCACCACTCACTTAGCCCAAGTGTCCTTCCAGAAACCCTGCAAAAGCCAAGAGAGTCCCACCTAACCCACGACAGCAGCACCACCAGGAACAACTGTACAATTTCCCTGCGACACTTGCACGAGGTGATAGTGCACCAACAGACCATCTGCAGCAACAGCAGGATTCCATCAAAGCTCCCTGAGGTGAAGCAGGCATCACTGTGTGAGTAAATGCATCCCTATGTGTATAACATGCAGAGAGCAGGCACACTTGCACCTGCCTTTGTAGGCTTGCATTACTATCTTGATAATGTGTCCTTCAAATAACTATGAAAGCTGTGCCATTGACTTCAGACCTGGCTTTTGTTTGTCAGTCGTACAATCACTTTCAACTGCCTCAAGTTAGCAATGTGCCAACAATGCTCCTGACCACCCAAGACTAACACATTTATATTTAATATTTATTTTATATTTATATATATTTACTATTTATAAAACGTGAGTACTGGAAGGAAAAATGACAACTGTGCTGGATACTTGCAGATACTTGCACTGGGCACATGACCATATATTGGGAATTACATTTATACACACAATATGCACTCATTCAGGCTTATTTGTCTATGAGATCATAATAGACCTGGTAGATACTGATTGCCTGTCAGTGAATATGAGTGTCATGTTCATTCCTTCATGATCTTTGACTGTGTGTTGCTCAGCTGCTTTAGATAAGAGCCCAACAGCCTATAGCCCACAAACTGTGGGTGTTTTTTTTTTTCTGGCAATTCATTCAAACATGTAATTGAAAACTGAAATCAGCCTGTGTGGTCAGGCCTTGATTCTTTGACACTACAATAAATTTTGCCTGTTTTTGTGCCAAATTTTCCTTTTGTTTTGCTATGTTTTGATGAAAGCTGGTTCAGTTCATGCCTTTATATAATACTGTGTCTTAAATTTCCCAAACACGCAGTCTGTTATTATTCTCACTTGCCTTTCAATGAAATAAACAATAGCCCATAGCCCTTTGGTGACGCTTCTCCTGTATTTCACAAGCCATTGTTCTCCATTGATCCCTAAGCTTGCAGGGCAAGTTATTGTTAGAATATTTGCAGGCATATCCAATTCATACATGTGCTGCACCTCATTCATTACTTTACAACAGCCTTTGAGGAACAGACAGTAGTTCTGAAGTGCCCTAACATCTTCTGATTTTATTGGGGCTCATGACAAGGCTTTCTCCGGATAAGCAGCTGCAACCTTTTGCTAATTTCCAAAATGCTCCTGTTGCAAGGCTTTAGCTTCAGCATAAGCCTTGCTGACAGCATCTGATAAGCTTCCTAGGGCGACCTCTAGTGAATTGTTTAAGGTAGTACAGACAATCACTAGCTGGTGGACTTGCTTTCAACACCATTTTCAAAGGCTCTCATGAATATGTGATACTGCAACTGCTCCCTATTGCCATAAAGACTTTCAGTAGTAAGAGTGGTCCCACACTGTAAATGGTTATTATGAGCTGTAGACTGAGGATTGGATTTATGTATAGGGCTCTTTAAAGTAGTAAGACGAAAATGGGCATCATTGCCTTCTGACTTTAGGCCTTGTGACTGGATCACTACTGCTGATCATGCCATGTGAATTCCATTTGTTTCTGAAATCTGAGGAAAGAATAAGGCAGAATTGACATTGAACTTTGTTCATGGCACCGTTCTGTTGCAGTGCTTTTACCACTAGACATGCTATCAGTCCTTAGCATGCTCACTTTAGCCATACATTCTGCAATTTCCTCATACAGCTGAAGCCTTTCTTTCCATTTCTGTATTTGTTCCTCTTGCTCTAGCAATGCAGGATATAATTTATAACTAGAATAATTTGTCACACAGTGCTGAGCTGCATCTCAAATTAATTTTCAGGTTCCCAGCTTTTACATAATATATGCCAGGTCTATTTGGCATCTGCTGTTGAAATTTTATCTCCACCTGAAGATCTTCTGCCCTTCTAAAATGGGCCAACTAACTAACACACTAACATTTACAGTAGATGCATTGTCTCTTGGATTATTGGCCCTACACATGATTTATGAACGTTTGGTGGTGTGTACTAAGTTTCTTCATGCTGACACAGCATCTTTGAGGAAACAAGCTGAAAAGGGAAGAAAGGATAGGGTGGGGGGATTGCTTGTTTTCTTTGAACAAGGAGGGTGGTCATGTGATCCTGATGTGACCTTTCACACTCAGAAAGAAACATGCAGGGGAGAGAAAGTAAGTGAAAATAACAATAATGGTAGTTGAGGCCAAAAATAAATCATTTGCATGTCATATCAAGATGTGTAAAGGTACCACATAGATTTTTCCATGATTCACTTTTGGCTTTGTACCAATAAAGGTCACCTGACTGATGCAAGAGTATCTTAGATATTAAGCCTGGTGTTGCTGGTGATGCTTGACACATCAGTGGATCGTCACACCCCTTGTCATTTCCTGCACAACTGCACTTTCTTGTCCTGGCTGATGCTGCCTCTCTGTGACTGGGATACATCTGTCATCTGCCTGAACCAAGGTCTCCCTGCTGCTGCTAGGCTTGACCTTTGATTGATGCTCAGTGTTTTCTTTCACAAGTGCTTGAGACTCCTCTTCTCCTCTTGTCTCTTCTTCTTTTCTGCTCTCTTCTAGTCTCTTCACATCTTTCCTCCTCTTTTGTCTTGTCTTCTTTTGTCCTCTTTTTTTTTTTTATCTCTTCTCTCTCTTGTTAAGCTGTAGCTTCAAATTAACTGAACCCACAATGCGGAACTGGTGAAGAGTGGGTGTCTGAACCGGAGTTAAATACTGTTGCAGTAGAGCGGAGATGATCAGGCGGATGAGAACCAGGTGTGCGTGAGGAGGCAGGTGAGGGAGATGAGGACAGTGAGCCAGCCACGCCCAGCCTACAAACCAGGAAGACAGACTGACAAACAAAACACAAGCGGAGGGGAAAACAGAGGGGAAAAGAACACTGACAGAGCACTGATTCTTGGGAATTTGGTAAAACATGTTTTAATTTTGAAAAAAAAAGTGAGTTAAATTACAAAATATGAAGGTATATCATTATAGGCCAAGGTCTTGGCTGTTCAGCAATGTACCGGTGCAACCTCCTCATTTTGCATTTTTTTCATAAAATAGGTGTTTTTCCAGTTATTAGGCTACTTTGTTTTTGTCAACACCGTGTTGACAATGTTTTTTTGTTTTTTTTTTAATTTGAAAAACATATTTTTGTATTAAAGAGACTATTACTTTAACAACTCAACAGCACCAAAGAAACATATTGTAAACATATTCATTTAAAACCAATATAACTGCCTCTGACGGTGGTGACACTAATCTGACGGTGGTGACAGTCGCCTCATTAAAACATACATTTCCAAAATTTATACCACTCAAGTCAATGGCTTCTTGCTTAACAACTTTATTTAAGTATTTGGTATAAAAAATAACAATCCTGAGCTCTGATATAAGCATTTTTCAGACTTCAGTCATCACCGTCACACAGAAAACCTGACGGTGGTGACAAAAACCTGCTCTTTCACATGATCAGCATGAGTTCTTCACATTAGCCAGCTTGTTTTCGCCCTGTTGCTTCCTGCATCAGACCTCTTCTTAAAAAGTATACATTTATTCCATAATCTAATCTAATATTTTTTATACAGAAGTGACGGTGTTGACATGTTATGGTTGTGACAGTAGCAGTGTCCAAAAATATGAAGAGATTTAAGAGAAAATAGCAAACTTCCAGGAGCCTGAGCGGTCTTGAAGCATGCAGTAGAGCTGAAGGTTTGAAAAGGGCTCCTCAGGAATGTAACTGACCTTGTATTTGTAGAGTTTTTTGTTTTTTAAATAAATATCTGACGGTGGTGACGAATATGTGGGACACATTTTGAGCAACCACAAAATAATAGTAAATATTGTTCAAAACTCTTGTAGTTTTTAATACATATTATGATGTACTCTTTCATGTGGTAAAGATATTATTCAATGAAATTATTACTTTTTGTTGTTTTAATCAAGTTGAAATGATTATCTCCTATCCGAGGACAACTGGTTTTGTAGGCCATGGGCCAACATATAATCATTAAATTCATACAAATTAAAAATAAACCTATAAAAGAACCTTACAAATGTGCAAAGGACCCCCTGATTATGCCCTTGATTCTTTTTATTCATTAAAATGTTGTAAATTTCCAGCAGAAATAGCATTTTTCTTAGTGGGACATGATTTATACAAATTCCCAAGAATCGGTGAGAGACAGGAGGGAGGCGGCACCTAACACTTCTCTTCTCTTCTCTTTTCATCTTTTGTCTTCTCTTGCCTTTTCTTCTAATCTCTTCTCTTCTTGTCTCTTGTCTTCTCATCTCCTCTCTTCTCTTCTCATCTTCTCTTCTCTGCTGCTCATCTTTTCTGATTTCTTGTCTTCTCTTCTCATCTCCTCTTGTCTCTTCATTTCTTTCCTCCTCTCTTGTATTGTCTTCTTTTGTCTTTTTTTGTCTTTTTTTTTGTCTTCTCCTCTCTTCGCTTCTCTCTTTGGTCTCCAGGGTTTGCTTGCTGCTGCACCTCTATCTGCTACTCCTCTCTTCTCCTCCCCTCCTCTTTTCCCTCCTCCTGCTCTTCCTGTTGAATGCCTAACAGAACTTTGTTTTTCTTTCAGCAATGGTGGTATATTGGTGAGCATAACTGCCTTTCAGGCATTTGACCCGGGTTCGATTCCTTGCCATCTCAGTTGCTTTGTATCTCTCAAATGCCCCTTTTCCACCAAAAAGACCCTGGTGCTAGTTCGGTGCTGGTGCTAGAGCCAGTGCTTAACCGGTGCCAACAAAGAACCGGTTTGCTTTTCCACCGGCCAAGAGCCAAGCAGAGCCAAGTCAGAGCCACGTCATTACGTCAGCGTAAAACATGATCACGTGACTGTATGTGTGGGAGACGCTCGCTCGGAATCACAATAACTAACATGGACGACCTCATCGTAGCTATGCACTGGGTCTTCTCCCCTGTCCACTGCTGTTTGTTTTTAGCATCCATACTGCTTTTTATTTGCTGAGAATGCGAACAGCTGATTTTTGTTTTACAAATGGCGGTTCATAGCATTCGCTGTTCCCATTTGGGTCTGTAACCCCGCCGACCAATGACATGGTGGGTCGTGTTCTTTCTCTGGCCCCTGTTTAGCCCAGCTCGAAGTTGGTGCTTGCCTTGAACAGGTTTGGAACCCGTTTGGCCGGTGCTTGGGTGGTGGAAAAACCAGCCCTGGAACCTCTTTGGTGGAAAAGGGGCCAAAGTAGAGTACAACCAGGTCTTGGATCAAGTCTAAAAACAAAGAAAACTCTACAGAGCGGATGCTTGAGGATTTAGAATGAGTAATTGATAAATTGAAACAATGGTGAATTCTTGAATTCCCACAATTTACTTATGAACTGTGACAAAAATAGCTACAGATATTTAGCCCTATTCTGTACTCTGGAGAAAGATGTCATTTTTGTCCTCCAACATGTGTACATGTGTTCAATGAAGAAAACAAATGATAGCAAACTCAAGCAAGCTGCTTCCATCTCTGTGGTGGCTGCTGCTCCTCTGATGCCGAGTGATACAGGAAGTGCATAAGTTACCAGATCTTTCCAGATGTTGATAATAGGGAAAATCCCATTTTAAAAAGTAATTTGAGCAAAACTGTCAACCTTGTGCAGTCAGCACAGTCTGCTGAGTGCTGAGCAGTATTTTTGCAGTTTAGTTTCAGAAAGTGACACTTCTAAAGTGATGTTGAGCCTTCTTTGAGTGGATTAAGGCTTTATTTTTAAGAATGTTAGTTGGAGGTAAGTCCACCAAAATGGCAGGGGCATCCGGCCAGTATCCAGCACTCAGTAATGAGAAGTAGCACCACTGTTGTCCTACAGAACAGCTAGAGGGTAAGTGAAATATCACATTTTTCAAAATGAGCAAACTATCCCTTTACATTTACCTACATTATGCATGCTGCTCATTCTAACAATTAGTAATTAGACCTCTTTATATTGTGAACATGTTTTAGATGATAGAGCTCACCAGCAAAACAATCTTTCAGCATATAGCCTTCTGTATGCGTGAGTAGTTTTAATGCAAATGCAGTACAGTATTTTGCAATTGCTAAGCACATTTCTTGAAATCCTCCATGTTTTTCTCAACACTGTAAGCACAAAACCCAATTTTCAAACTACATTCACCAAACCTCTGACTCACAAAACCAAACAATTGCCTCAAAACAGTTCCATCTGTGCTCAAAACCAAACAATGTTGTCAGATCATACCCCAAGTCAATCAAAATAAAAGGCCGTCATAAAAACACTGCTGAGCAATCATTACACACTACATAAATAAATGGAAAACACAATGCTTAGGACATGAAGCTGTAGCAATGTTTCACATGCATTTTGCAAAATAATAACATTAACAATAACAACAATAATAAGCAGAAGAATCCTCTGTGAATTTAGTACTTATATACAGTAAACATAAAGTAAAAAATATAAATGCAAAGCATATTACATTGTAAAATACAAAATCAAACTCAAGTGCCTAGAATATCGACAATCATTCAGCCACAGCATCCTGTCTACGTGGGTCAGGCCACATTCTCCCTGATCAGGCAACAGGGGGAAAACAACCCTGTTGTGCCGGATCCAGGCTTGGCACGCCTCCACACCTACATCATCACATGCGAGTTCCATGGCCTGCAGGAGATTTTAGGGTTGGTGGTCATAAACCTTCCATCGCCATGCAGAGAAGAACTCTCCTCCTGGGTTAAGGAAAGGGGAGTACAGTGGACAGCAAACATTGATGAACTCCTGGTTGATGCTGAATCACTCTCTGATCTGGACAGCATGGTAAAAACTGACATTGTCCCACACAGTGATGTAGACAGGATGCCTTGCCTGCTCATGATCCCATTGCTCATGCCCTAACACAACATCTCTACTCGTAGATCACTCAAAAATGTCAGGAAACATTGGGTGTTAAGGCCCCAATGTGACATGATGGTGGAGAACCCCATGATTACTGATGGCAGCATATAACTTGATATTGCCGCCACGCTGGCCAGGGACTGCAACAATGTCTCATTGGCCAATCACATTCCAGCCTTTCCTCTTCTTTTTGATCAGATTGAACCTAGCTTCATCAATATATTCATGTGATCGTTCAAAGAATCCAGTTGGAACGCTTTCTATGTAGAAATAGATATAGTTTTGTAACTGATACAGAAAGACAGACCTATGCTGTAGAGTAGACAGCTGTATTAGGTATACACTCCTGATTTAGGTTACATACTTCCATACTTGACAACATCATGTCACTTGAACTACTTACAGTAATCAACAGTGAATGTGTCTGTATGTACCTGTATGTACTGGAATCTTTGCTCCTTGACCTTTTCTGAGTTGCACTCAAAGAGCACTCTGTACAATTGCTTCATGCGCATTCTGTTGCATTTTGAGGACACGATCAATGGTAGAAAGGCTGACACTGTTGATGCCTTCAAAATTTATATGGTCTTCAATGACTTTCTGCTGTATTGTTCTGACGGACCACGTCAACAATGAGGGTCTCTTGGTGTGGGGAGAACATAAGTGTCCTCCCACCCTCATGTGGCAGTCTTGCAATTCTACAAAAATAGAACATGCAGCACTAGGCCTACAAAACCTGATAGACTTTCCCTCAAGCCTCCTTTACAGTACAATACTATATTGGCAGAGTGATGTACTGAAACATCTCTTTATGTCTCGAGTCATACAGTAAACATTTACTTAATGACAAAAAATGCAGTTACCTGTTCTCTGCTCTGAATCTCCGGATTATGGTGGACACAGGGAATCTGCTGATGTTGGGTTGTACTCTTTGTCCAGCTTCCCTCATTGTCATTTCATGGACAAGGGCATGGTCTATCACAGTAGCACGGATTTCATCAGAAATTACTGTTCTTACTCGATTTCGTTCCCCTCTTCCTCCTCGACCACCTCTTATACGCACTCCCCCTCTGCCTCTCGGATTGCTTCTATTTAATGTACAACCTTCAATAACTAGTGCTGTCTGAACTGGTTTGGTTTCCTCACATCATTAGCCACAAGTGTAATCAATTTTTAGTCGCTGTGTTTAAGCTGTGACACCTGTGCTTTAATTGTGTTTAAGTTTTGCCACCTGTGCTTACCATTATGCAACACAAGTGCATCATACCGCAAAATGTGTTTTAGTGAGTGAGAATGTGTTTGCAAGTTGTGTCTAATCAGGTGAAAAGTGCTTATGGTTTATGATTCAGACAATAGGGTTTAGTGCTTTAGCAATTGAGAAATACAGTGGAAAAAAAAAAAGATCGGTTGACCTAACTGGTTTATGAATGGAATGATGACTAATTGGCTGACTGGTCTAGGAAAACTGACTGGCTGGTTCTCTGAGCATCTGACTAAATAGAGAGGAGAGGAGAGGAGAGGAGAGGAGAGGAGAGACTATTTATAACCAGCTGGCCACAGAGCCCTGGCTGTCTAAGCTGGTGAGGTTCAGTGGGTTCAAGGCTTCACAGAATACAGAAATATACATAGGAAGGCATGAATAGTTTATCAGACTGAGAGGCTGCTGCCTGTGCTGGTGTGATGGTGCTCCTTATATCCAGACAGACAGAGCTGAAATGTGTGTCAGTCTGCCTATTTCTAACCACAACATGCTGGAGCAGTAACTACCATTAATTGTGGAAAAAAGAAACTGAAACTATATTCTGATTGGCTGTCTGCGGGCTGTCCGCGCCGAAGTGAGTTCTGCGCGCCCCCGGTTGATGTGAGCCGTGACCGCGCCTGGGAGCTGTCCGGGAGTACTAGTGCTGAACTCGCCGGGCTGCGTTTAATCTAAATAATAATAGGTCTAATAACAACAACAATAACATTAATGATAATAAAGGGACAACAATGAGTTCGACGTAGATGTGAGGGCTGTGCGGGCAGAAGAAGATGAAGATTTGGGTTAAAGACTGCTGGCAAGAGACAGAGGGGATACCGGGCTCGGTGAGAGAGCTGCCGGTACGCTTCACACCGCGGACACAGCTCTGTTAGCAAATTTTCTGGGCCAACAGTCGAGGAATGAAACCAGGAAACCTTGGAGACAAATATATTGATTAAAGGACAACGGGATTTCAATACTGAAAGCCTCGGGAGAGTGTACGGCTTGTCGGAAAACAACAAGAAGACGGTTTCTCGAGAACATCAAGTGTTTGTTTGTTGATTTATTTATTTATTTATTTATTTATTTTATTATTTATTAGCATCGACTGGCTTTGGCCATAGGGCTACATGACCCCAGGACCATCATGGATATGGCAACAGTAATCGCACATATGGAAGCAGATCTGGATAGTGGATATGAATGGATCAGAGCTACTACAATGAGCCGCAGTAAACAATGGAGAGGGCTGCATGGATGCTACACAGGGGCGTTGTGGATGTAAAGATGTTACAAGCAAAGACGCTCTTTCTCCCTGAACATTTAATGGAGGCAATTATGATGTAGTCTGCGAGAATCAGGCCGTCTTAGTCGTTGGAGTTTAATGGGTTATCAGCTGGATTAGTTGATTGACAGGTAAGATACCAGACAGAATGCGTGCGGTGTCGAAAATAAACATTTGGGGAATAATCAACATAAGGTGATTTTGCTCCCCGTCAGCGGAAGAGGATTCCTGATGTCCAAATAACAGTAAGATCTCTCTCTCTCTCTCTCTCTCTCTCTCTCTCTCTCTCTCTCTCTCCCTAAGAAAGAAAAAATATATAATATATAGGCTATATATACATAGCGTTTGCGGCCTATCTGTTTTAGGCTTGAACCTATCCTTTAACTATACTGCCACATGTTGTTGGTTGTCGTACTGGCTCTAACGTTACGGTGCTTTATGGGATTGGTGGCCCACCCGCCGATGCTGGTAGGCGGCTGGGGGAAGCCCGAAGGCCGCTGCTGCCGCTTATACTGCTGCTGCTTTGTGTCCAGCGGCAACCTGAAGGTTTTCTCAACATTCAGGCCAGTGCTCTATGCCAGCCTCATGAGCGGACTACACGCAGAAAGCCATGCGATTAGTGGCAGCCCTGCTACTCAAGACTTCCACAGAATTAACCAGGCGGCATTCCGACAACCACCACCGCCCCAAGAGACCATCCGGCAGGCTCAAGCCCGCGGCTCAGAGGCGCCTTTGCAGCCGAAGGCAGTGGAGGACTGGTCAGTAGCTGGTGGAGGTCAGGCTGGTTCCCTGGATTACAGCTCTTCGGAGGACTGCTCTAAGGAGAAACTGGACGAGAGGATGTCCCTTAACAGCTGCAGCGACAGCGGCGTCCGCACACCACTTTGCCGCATCTGTTTCCAGGGGCCTGAGCAGGTGAGGTGTGTGTGTGTGTGTGTGTGTGTGTGTGTGTGTGTGTGTGTGTGTGTGTGTGTGTGTGTGTGTGCGTGTGTGCGTGTGTGTGTGAGAGAGAGAAAGAGAGAGACAGAGACAGAGAGACAGAGACAGAGAGAGAGAGAGAGACGTTGTTGGGTGTGCTTAGGGGCAATACCATATCCCTGTGGTTCTCAACTGGTGTCCCCTCATGGTCTACATCCCACACATGTAAACTGAAGAGCAAATCAATTTGATTTTTGCGAAAGGAAAAGTGCACAGTGCTTTCACCTAGGCCTGTGTATTTCCCCTGTGACAGCTAAATGAAATTCCGTTCATTTCTTAAACACACACACACACACACACACACACACAGATAGATAGTACATACATACATACATAGATATAGATATAGATATCCTGCTTTGATCCATCCATAGAATCCATAGATTCTCGTTGAAGCGCATATATGCATTTAAGTGTTACATAAATTTAATTTTTAAACTAATTTTATATTTGTATAGTATGTATATACTGTATATATTGTGAACATATTATAATTTTTAATAGTTTTTAAAAATATATTTTCATACACTAATTATTTTTCATTATTTATCATATCATATAATTTTTGAATATTTTATATTATTCCTTTCACTTTTTTACTTTTGTACTGCAAACAGGTAATTTAAAGTAATTTCAATGTTTCTTTCACAGTTGTCTTTAGATGACTGGTCAATGGTAGTTGAAAATAAAAAAAGTGCAGATCAGAGTGACCTCAGATCAGGTCCATGTGTGACTTACCAGAACTCTGGATTGCATAGTCCTACATTTTACGCATAGACCTTAAGGATTCATTTCCCAGATACTCAAAAATGTAAAAACAAACAAACAAAAACATACATGCCAGGTAAAGGGTGCAATGGTAAAGGTCTGTATGGCCTAAGCTTACATTATTCCTATGACCATAGAAGTGTCATATAGAAGTGAAGTGCAAGAAAAAAAAGAGTTATATAGAGAGCAATATGAGTCATTGGCCCTCACTGGTTAGTAAGCAGCAGCTAGCTGCTTACTAACCACTAACTAAAATAGTTCCACTAACTAGTGGAAATACTTTTGTGCTGTATCACTACACAACAGCATTGCCTACCAGGTGTGTAAATCAACATACAACATTGTGGGGAGGTGTTATGTAGTGATATAGAAACAAAGTAGGTAGTTACACCAGTTAGTAAGCAAATGTGTTCTGGCATGCAAGAAACTCAACAGAAAGTGTATGCATAGTATTTTGTAGGTTTTCTTATACTTTCAGTGTGAAATATACACACAATGACATCAAGGAACTAGACTGTTAGGGAGCTAACAGTCCAGTGGCAGGACTGTGGCCTGAAGGTATGTCAGTGTAAGAGTGGACCAGAACTTGAAAGGATATGGGTGTGGGACCAGACTATTGTCTAGAGGGATGGGTGTAGGGCTGCATCAAGATCTGGAGGTATGGGGGTATAGATACCTTTGCAGGCTTGTATGCCATGGTTTGAATTTGATATCAGCATTAATAAGCAGCAAGTGGAAGTGTAGTGGTAGAATTTCAGGAGGTTGAAGACTCAGCAAGTTGCAGTGTTCTGGATGAGTTTTGGAAGGTGCAGAGAATATTCTAGGAGACCAGCCAGAAGGAGTTGCAGTAGTCCAGACAAGAGAAGATAAAGATTGGAACAATGAGCTAGGCAGAGTTGTTGGAGAGAGGTTTTAAGGCACAAAACTGCAGGCTGTGGCTGCACTGGTGGTCTTACTTGATGGTATAGAGTCACACAAAGGCTCTTAGTAGTGTGGTCATTGTTGTCTTGTCAATAGTAATAAAGAGGTCTTGTAGCAGGTAGGATTTAACAGGGAAAAAAGCTATTATTGAGTTTTAGGTCGTGGGCAAACATTTATCTGGAGTTGTCTCAGTAAGGCAAGCTAAGGATGTGATTCAACCTAAGTATTACAGTATGGAAAAGAAGAAGTCAGGTTGAATGCTGTTGGTGTAAAATGAGTAAGATTATAAGGTCAGGCAATGTAGTAGGCTATGTATGAGGAGGGGATCTATCCCTGAAGCTAGATCTGTGTGTACCCCGAGAGTCCCCAGTTGAGTTAGTACTTCTGACAGGTAAACCAAACCCCTACTTAGATGAAATTTCCCAGCATGTAGCATGTGAATCACAGATTATTCATTTTAAAAAGTTCTTACAATTCATACATATCTGGTTTTGCCCAATTCAAGTGCAATTTCTCAGTTGAAGGGCTAATCAGGGCGAGATCTCCTGGCGGCTCACCACATACATCACATACCATATTTTATCAGCGTGCATCGGTCTCCTTGTCCTTTCACTTCTTATTTTATGCTTATTTGTCAATCAAGATGTAAAGCACCTTGAATATCATGCATTTGTTTGAAAGGTGCTATATAAATAAAATTTGATTGATTGATTGATATAATTTTCAGGCTACGCTGCAGTGGCCTGGGTTTGAGTCTGGCCCAGACTCTGCATGTTGTCTCCTCTCTTTACCCTTTACATTGTGTAAATAATTCAGAATGGCTATAAGGTTTATTTTTTCACTTTGAGACTCCCATAAACTTCAAGTCATTATACGAAGCTAACATGATATGCTACCCAGAGGAACCGAGCCACTGGATGTGAAAATGGTATCTAACATCTTGTCTCAGTCTGGGTAAATTGGGAAAACGGCATTTCACCCAAAACATTGTACTATTCCTTTAAGAATAGAATGGCTGTGCATGATGAAGCTGAAGATGGTCAGGACATTGAGGGAAGGGAATATACATGTGACAAGAAATCTTTGAAGCAATTCTGTAAAGTATGAAGAGAGCATTCCAGGAGAGTTACCACTGTAAGGATAGCTTCTTGTGAAGCGACAGCTATATGATGGAGTTGCAGGGTGAGCTCAAGATTGTGGTTAAAAATGGTGGGAGTGTGTTACAATGATGGTTGGAAGCTGGTGCCAACTGTCTGAATTTCTGGGATCTTAAAGTTCAAGTTTATTTAGAGCTCTTAGTCACAGTTACAGTCACAAAGCGTTTTACAAGCCGGCAGTTTATAAAAAACAAAACAAAAGACGAGCAAGACAGTGATTTCCGTGATTTAATTTTTATAGCGTGGGATGTTGGTGGCTCAAATGATAAATTGCTGTTGGGCCGAAACCAGGCTGAGCTTCGACATGAACTGCATAATGTCTAAACAATATAATTGCCCTTTGTTGACAATATATATATGCCAGACTGGGGTATATTTTGTAGATGACAGAGGAAGGAGGAAGGAGTGAAAATTCCTCCATAGTAGCAGCCAAATCTGAAGGAATAAGGCTCATCTTTGACTAACTGAATGTCTTCAGCCTTGGTTACATGGAAATCATAGAGGAAAAGCTGTTCCAGGAGAAGAGGAATGGGTGCCACAGATTTCATTTTACATGCTTCATTCAAAGCCATGTGTTTGTGCTGAGATGGACTATGGACCGGTAGGTATGATAGGAAGCAACGGCCTGGAGGAATGATGCAGATGACACTGAGGACTTGAGTTGTGGTCACCTAGCAGCAAGAGTACTGTAGCTGGTGTTTGGTGTAAGACTAAATTGAGGATGATTCCAGAGATGTGCTGGGTTCCTCTGTTTTCTTTGAAGAGAGGGATCTGTGCTGTTACCATATCATTTCCCTGCAATCACCATTTTATTCTGTGCAAGCCAATTGACCATGGCAAACAGCTGCATGACTGTTCTACTCCATTTAACTTCTGTGGAGTAATAGGTCAGAGTGGCACAGGCAGCGTAGTGATGAATGCACAGCTCATCTCACTAATTTATCACTATTTCCTGTCAAGCCTTTATGTACTTGATGCTCTCCCCTAACTTTTTTAAGTTAGGTCTTCTGAACGTCAGATCTCTTGTCAATGTAATGGTTTTATTTCTACAAACAACAATTTTATGAACACTGAATCTTGGCTAAATCAGAATGATAGTATGCCTCTAATTGAAGCAGCCTCCATTAGCTCGAGACTCCTCATTTTTGCTGTTATTGGACATAAGGACATAAGGAAGTTTATTGTCATTGTGGTTACAAAACGAAATTCAGTTTGACACTCTCTCAGCAGCAATTAAAAGCATGTCAACACAACACGGGGGGTGGAGGCAACAGCTCTGGTAAAGAAGCTGCTCCTCAGCCTGGTGGTGCGGCATCTTAGAGTACGGTACCTTTTACCAGATGGTAGGGGAACAAATAGGTGCTGCCCTGGGTGGTTTTTATCAGAGCTGATTGCTCTTGCTTTCCTCTACAGGCAGTCGGAATATACAGAGGCAAGGTCAGGAAATGCAGCTCTCACAATCCTCTGAGTAGTCTTAACCATCCGGGACAGGTCCCTCCTGTTTTCTTCAGTGCAGCTTGCATACCAGACAGCACAGGTCTGGCAGAGGATGCTCTCAATTGTACTTCTATAGAAGTTAATGAGAAGTTGTGGGGGTAAACCAGGCTGCTTGAGTTTCCAAAGGAAGAAGAGCCTCTGCTGAGCCGTCTTCACCAGGGTGGAGGTGTTCAGTGTCCACGTCAGGTCTTTGGTTATGTGAATTCCTAGGAATTTTATGGAATCCACTCTCTCCACCTCTTCCCCATTTATAAGGAGTGGGGCCTGAGGAGTCCTCCTGGGCCTTCTAAAGTCCACGATGACCTCCTTTGCTTTGGAGGTATTTAGGATCAAGTTGTCGTTCAAGCGGCACTCAGCCAGATGATGGAAAAAAACGCAGCCTCTGGCAAGGGTACAGTCTCCAAACTTTATAAACTTGTACATTATACTTTTGCAGAATGCAGTCCATCTACAAAAACTCAATGGGAGAATGACCTAGGTACACCTCTCACACTGGACCAATGGAACGGGGTCTTGAATCGCTCAAATCACCTTTCCAAATGCGTAAGATATAAAGTTATCCAAATGAACATTCTCTTCAGAACATATATTACACCATCTAAAATGAAGCGAATGGATCACAGTGTCTCAGACATGTGCTGCCATGGATGCGGATTGAGAGGCACTCTAATGCACCAGCTATGGCACTGTCCAGAGATGAAAACACTGAAAACAAGTTAAGGATTATTTAAGCTCTTTCTTTAGCATTGATTTCCAACTGTCCCCAAAAACTTGTTTACTAGGAAGCAAGATTGAAGGATTACAGCTCTCCAAAGAGCAATACCTATTTGGACTCGCATTTCTATCAGTAAAACGACTAATACTCATGAATTGGAAGGTCAGGAAACCAAATTGTTTCAACATAGATAACTGGATAAGAGATTTCTTAGACCTGGCAGCAATGGAACAGGCTGCAACCATTTTGCAAGGCCTGGAAGGTGTTCATAGGAAGCCATTGGGCCAGATTCTGTCTCTCTTGTAATATGTAGGTCTATGAATAAGGCCAAAAATGAACAATAGGCTTATCATTATTCTTGTTTTTTTTTTTTTAAAGGAGAAATAATAATAATATGTATGTACTGTTTTTGCTGTTGCTTTTGTTTTGTGATATGTTATTGCATGGTGTAGTTGTCTGTTTGTTGTTTGTCCTTGTGATTTTGCATTGTTCTGTACAAATGTTTGCTTACTGTATAGTGTCTTTTTGTGCTGTATTTTCTGTTGTCAAAAAAAAAAGATACAGAAAAGACCTATCACACTAGTCTAAGAATTCATATAAAATAGGTCCATGTGACTGATCAGACTGTCTGAGAAGAGACAGGATGACACTGTCTTCAGCAAATTTTACAATATGATGATTTTTGTAATTGCTCCGACAGTCGTCCATGTACAAAGTAAAAAGCAGGGGGAAAGAACGCAACCTTGTGGTGAGCCAGTGGAAGTAAGAATTTGTTTGGATCTCTGACCGTTAACAACTACTGTCTGTGTTCTGTTGGTTAGAAAATTAATAATCCATCTAATGAGTTGATGATCTAGGTTAAAATCAAATATGAGTTTTCCTGCTAACAAGTGAGGTTGCATTGTATTATAAAGGCTGATGAAAAGTCAACAAAAAGTAGTCTTGCATGTGTACCTTGTTGCTCCAGATGGTTGATGGATGATATGGTTGATTTATTATAAATTTTCAAAGTTTTGAAATTTAGAGGCTTGCTGTAGCACCACCATCAGGACTATTGGCTTGTGTTTACATCTGAGGTAATCTGGCATGGGACTGGACCTTTGTGCAAAATTTGGTGATTTTTTGTGTATGGGAAGTAGGACTTCCTCGGAAGAAAGAAAGAAAGAAAGAAAGAAGAAGAAGAAGAAGAAGAAGAAGAAGAAGAAGAAGAAGAAGAAGAAGAAGAAGAAGAAGAAGAAGAAGACACAAGAATACAAGAGGGACCTGGCAGCTTAGGTTGCCCAGCCCCTAATAAGGCAGAGTGCCTCTGGAAAACCACTAAATGTACTGTTCATCTCAGTACTCAGGAAAGATTTAATGAAGAGTTTTAATAGAGAGGTTAAAAAATGTGAGAGCCTTGCACTTCTCCAGAAATATCAAAACCAATTATAAAAACCCTAGAGTCCTTTTAAATATTATCAGATGTAAAATAAATGCCACACTTAATAGTCCTGAACCTTCTCAAGGGAAGTGCGATGAGTTTCTAGAATTCTTCTGACAACAAAGTTTCCATTATCACAGATTACTCCACTTTCTAAGGTGGCCGTTATTAACAACTCATAGCCTCACTTTTCCGCCTTGACCACATCTCTTTAGAATTGCTGTTTGAACTGATAATTAAATTAGAAATATCCACATGCTCTCTTGACATGCTCCACACTAGTTTATTCAAGGAGGCCTCTGTAACTTTCTTTTAAAATGAATGGCTCATTACCATCAACACACACTGTTCCATTATTAGTCACTCATCCACTATTGACCAGCAGCACAACACTGGCTGAACCCAACCGCAGTTCTTTGCAACAATATGTGAGGAACTCCCATTGTTCTTCAGTAACAAATAACTTACATTAGAGCTAGTATTATTGCTAATGTAAAAACACATAACCCAAAAAAAAAAAAACAAAAAAAAAAAAACAGTGTAACTGAGTGTAACTCCTCCCCATCTTGTATTGACCCTGAACCTACAGAATTTTTTTTTAAGCAGGTTTTCAACAGTGTGTCAGTCATGTCCTGAAGATTATGGGCTTCCCACCAGGTCCATACCTCTATACAGAGATATCTGGGTACAAGCTGACACCTCTAAGTACAGGTATAAACGGCAGCAATGTATTCTCGATGCATCCTGAGTGATCGGATCTCAGGATGCAGTCGGAGGTGGACTGGGTTGTCTGGGACACTTACAGTTTGGTCCATAAGTATTTGGACAGTGACACAATATTCATAATTTTTGAAATGGAGTAATCAAGAAGTGACTGAAGTTCAGACTTTCAACTTTAATTTACAGGTTGAACAAAAATATGGCATTAACCTTTTAGGAATTACGGTCAGTTTTATACATTGTCACATCATTTTCACAGGCTCAAAAATAACCAGACAAACTATATATAACATACATAATTATAATTATAAGGATTATATTCAATGTTTGGAGGGAAATCCTTTCCAGTCTATGACTGCCTTAAATCTGGAACCCATGGACATCACCAAAGCATTTTAAGGGAGTTTCCTCCCTTAAAATGCTCTGTTCAGCTCCATTGGCAGCCATACATGCCCATGCCATAACACTGCCTCCACCATGCTGGACAGATGATGTGCTCTGCTTTGGGTCCTGAGCTGTTCCTTTCATTCTCCACACTTTTCTCTTCCCATCATTCTGGTACAAGATCATCTTCATTTTATCTGTCCAAAGAACCTTGGTCCAGAACTGGGCAGGCTGTTTTAGATGTTTTTTGCAAAGTGTAATCTGGCCTTCCTGTTCTTGAGTGACACCAGTGGTTTGCCTCCTTCTGACTTCCCTTGACGTTGTGAATGGGTTTCTCTTCACCAGGGAAAGAACTCTCTGGTCATCCACTTCAGATGTCCTCTGTGGTCTTCCAGGTCTTTTGGTGTTGCTGAGCTTACCAGTGCATTCCTTCTTTTTCAGGATATACCAAACTGTTGATTTGGCTCCTCTTAAAGTTGTTGCTATCTGTCTGACAGATGTTTTTTTTTGTTGTTGTTGTTGTTATTGTTGTTGTCATTGTTTTTGTTTTTTTCTTTTTGAGCCTAATGATGGCCTCTTTCACCTGCAAGGACACCTCTTTGGCTCGCATGTTGAGGGTTCTGATAAACAGCTACCAAATGCAAATGCAAACACTTGGAAACACTCCAGACCTTTTGTTTTCTTGACTTGTCATGGAATAATGAGGGAAAAGGTCACACCCGGCCGAGAAACTGCTTTTTAGTCAAGAGTCCAATTACTTTTGAGCCTCTGAAAATGGTAAAATTTTCCAATGGAAAAAATATCTGAGCTGACTGTGCCCAGCGCAGCTACACTGTCAGTTGATGGATCAAATGCAAACTCAAGAACAGGGCGGCTATAAAGCAGCTGGTTAATGAATAAAAACTCTCCTTCATAAGACATCAGCTCCCCTAAAGACATGATGCAAGAAATTTGGGAGGTCTCTAAAATATGTACTGACATTATGAAGGGTTTTTCTTCCATATAAAATTCAGAGGAGGTGGCAGTTGTTCAATTTTGTGCCCCGACATGATTAAACACATTCTCTAAACCTAGATGCAAAAATTACTACAGGAATACTACAGAAATATTACATTGCAGTGAGTACAGGAATACCACAGAAATATTACAGGTCGATTTGTCCTCCTAAGCAGGAACTCTCTCAGACCCGCTGGAATAATTAAATAATCTGATCCGTGATTGGGTGGAGCCTCTAACAGATGTACAATGCATCTTCAGTGATTGACAGCCACGCTAAAATGAGGCAGGGGTGCCCAAGGTTATCTCCTTTTGTTAAATACCTGCTGCCTGTTAAATGTGATTTTATTTTTATTTTTCAAATAGAAGACTAGCAAAGTGGGAATTTAATTTTATGCTCTCTCTCTCTCTCTCTCTCTCTCTCTCTCTCTCTCTTAAATGATACCAGACACATGTTAATGTCAGGTGTGTATTCAGATTTCTCAGGACAGTTGTTAATACCAGGTGGGGACAGCCTCTAGAGTCTCTATAGCCTCTTAAACAGGCATCTACTCAGATGCCTTTAAATCCGCTGTTGTAGGGGGTGTTTTGGTAGCTCAGTGGATAAGAGCGGGTACCATTCTTGTTAGGGCTGAGTCCTGATTGCAACATCCTGGGTTTGAATCTGACTTCAGGCAATTTGCTGCATGTTATCCCCTCTCTCTCCCTTGCTCTCCCTGTCTCTCTCAAATATGACTGTCAAATAAAGCAGAAATGCCAAAAAAGAATCTTAAAAACTATTTTTGTGAAACCCAACCCAGATGGTAATGAATCAACCAGCCATAAGTCAGTACCAAAACTTCCATTCATTTGTGAGATGGTTGAGTTAAGCAGATGACACGCATAACTCAAGCACTTACCACCTTTCTTTTACCAATCACAATCACGTCTTGATCTCTTCACAGGTTGGTGGCCTCTGATTGGCCTGGCCTGTCTCTCTGACTTAAAAAAAAAAAAAAAAAGCTGATTGGCCTGGCCGGCGACCTGTCTAAAAAAAAAAAAAAAAAAAAAACACGCGCAGGCCACCAGGCCAGTGACAGGCCGGCGCTTCGGGAAATCTCCCGGTTCTCCCGATGTACAGTCTGGGCCTGCTCACAAGGGATGCACACTCATCAATATTTAAGTCCTGCACATCAAATGACCATTTACCACAAAATAAGAGCAACACAAACACAAAATCTTTGTACAAAACAAAATATTCATACATTTAGATAGATTAGATTAGATTTAGAATTAGATTTAGATTTATTGTCCCCTAGGGGGAAATTCCTTTTCAGAACACTGTACATATATACACAACAGCAATACAATACATATATACACAACAGCAGTGCAACACACTTAGGCAACAGCATCCCATCACCACAGCACATCACACCACACAGTAACACAGGACAGGTGAGTAAAAAACGTGTGCTCTCAGCGTGGCCTGCTGTTTAAGGCAGCAATGGCTGCAGGGATCAGGCTTTTTCCAAGGCGAGCCTTTTTACATTGTAATTTAAAGACTTTCGCAAACCTCCACAGTCCACAAAAAATAACCCAACTCAAAATTCCACTCAGGTTTTCTTTCACACCTTCACAGAAGGAAATTAAGTTCAGTTCAGTCTGAATATAAACAATGTTTACTTCAACAAACAAAAAACCTTCAAGTAATAATATTGTTTTTGTAGTACTCATGGAGTTAGTCAATAAGTCAGTACTGTCCAATCAAGATACTGTCTGGGTTTTTTTGCCAATGTATTGTGGGTTAATGACTGATGTCTGAGAAACAGCCAAGCAGAGTGGATATGGAGCAATCTGGGAGAACATAAGTTATTGTGGATAGGGTTAGAGTTACGTTGGATGAATCAACAGTGGCAGACGAATAAATGGTGGCAAGGGACTTAACAACCTCACTGTAGTTTAATTGCATAGTTGAGTGTTTTCTCCAACCGACGCTTTCTGCTGCTCTCCCATTATGCTGCTCTTCTCCTCTCCTCAAAACTGAATGACAGATAATAGGCCTACTATAAGCTTGAACTGAGGCATGAACCATGAACAAATCAATGAGTAGATGGATGTTTCTGGGGGTCTATACAAGTGGTGAAATCTGGTGATGTAATCCAGGGTGTCACACTCCTTCCCCCGAGAGAAGACTGAACTTAGGAAGGCTTTTTTTTTCTTTTTCAATATATTTTTGTTCTTTTTTTAATGATACTTTCCTCCCCCATACCTGAAGCAGGGGATCCAAGGAAATCTTCCTTGTTGTTTTTCTCTTCAAAGATTTCAAGGATCCAGCAATACCCTTCTCTGTCTGTCTCCTCAGCTGTGGGATATCATGGCTTGAGTTGGGCCCACATTAAAAAACACATGGGTCTTCTCCAGTGTCTTCCAGGACCACCTCAAAGTTTAGACGACAGATTTTGCTGGTGACCCAATATGGACCTTTCCACCATGGTGCGAGTTTGGACGAAAAGGATTTATCAGCTTTGGAGTAAGTGTGAGTACGGACCCAGACACGATCTCTTCTTCCTTTGTCATGATTCTGTTTTTGTCTTCCTTTTTCTTTTTCCAGGTTCCCACTTACAAGTTTTTTGAACTCTGCTATCTGGTTAGCTGTAGTCTAAGCAGACGTGTCAGAACAACATAGCTGTGAGCTTAGCTCAGCATCCAAGTGGCCTTTCAGAGGACAGTTGCAGTTGAGCTCTACAGGTGTGACGCCTTTGCACTCATGCACAGCTGAGTTCAATACGAAATAAAATTCAGGTAAGTATTTGTCTCAGCTCTTGTGTTTTTGCTCCACATATGAGGCAATCATGGCTTTCCCATTGTGGTTAAGCCACTCTGTCAGGTTTGTTTAAGGATTCTAGGTCAAGGTCCTTTTCTGCTTGAGGTTCCACTCCCTGCAGGTGACCTCAAAGACAGATGACACAAACTAGAAACCTTGGTCTGAGTGGATGAAAGTTGGCACACCCCAGCAACTCAGAATCTTCCTTGTTAAAATCTGGAATATTGTCTTTGCTGTTGCTTTGCGAAGGGCAAACATTTTAACCCATCTTGTGTTTTAGTCCACAAAGATAATCAGGTAGAGGTTACTAAAGCTTTGAGGAAAGGCTCCTATGAGGTCAAAGTCTAGCATCTTCCAAGGTCCAAGCTCCACAGTTAGATTAAGTTTGCCCAGATAACCTTTTGTATGTTTTGGATATCCCACGATGGCTGGATAAAGGATCATCATGATAATGGTAGAGAAGCTGTTGCTGGAGTGAAGAAGGAATTTACATCTAGTAAAGGGTTTTGTGAGGTAATTGAACCACTCGATGTACTTTGTCCTCAAAAACAATGAACTTGGCAGTAGGATTTTCAATTACTTCTCCTGTTGGCAAAATCCTCCTACTGGGCTTTCCAAATGTCTTCATCTGTAACTTGGAGATTTTTAGAGGTGTTCCTCTTAGAGCACAACATTACATCACAAGTGGCAAGTTGGTGTAAATATCCTTGTAAATATGAAAACTCCCTGCAGGTGACCTCAAAGACAGATGACACAAACTGGGAACCTTGGTCTGAGTGGATGAAAGTTGGCACACCCCAGCAACTCAGAATCTTCCTTGTTAAAATCTGGAATATTGTCTTTGCTGTTGCTTTACGAAGGGCAAGTTCATTTGGACTTCTGACATGCAGAAGTCCAAATGAACTTGGCTCCTTTCCATTTAAGTTCCCTTGGTGGATCATTCAGCTGAGAGAATTGCGACACAAAGTGGTGGTACCATCCAGCCGACCCAAGAAACCTTTTAATGTCTTTCATGTTCTGAGGGACAGGGATGCCCTGTCCCGCCTTTGTCTTCTTAGTGTCAACCTTTACTCCAGCAGAGGAAAAAACATGATGCAAAAACCTGACATTCAGAAGAACTGGTTCTTTTTCATTTTCATTGTAACAGATAAGGCACTCTCTTCCTAAGCCAGAGTTTATAGGTTCAAGTTCCATCTGGGGTGCCACTTTTTAAGTGACAGTTTTTTTTTGTTTTTTTTTTTTAAATGTTAAGTCAGAGGACACACAGAGGACACACACTAATCAATGTACACCTTACACACCAAATGACTTTGTTCAACCCAACAAGAACAACAAAAAAGACAAAATTTTAGTGCAAAATATTCATGTTTTAATGCTTTCAAGTCCACAAAAGAGTGTTGAGCATTTGTTCCAGGCAACACTTTCTGCTGCTCCCCTCCTCTCCTCAAAACTGAACAACAGATATTACTATGGACTTGAGCTGAGGCACAAACCATGAACAAATCAATGAGAAGATGTGTGTTTCTAGGGGTATATAGAAATATAAAGTACAACAGCTGCTGTTTTTACTTGATTTTAAGCATTCTGTGTATTCTATTTTCTAACTTTTGTTTTTTTACTTTAGTGTGACGATACAGAGTTTTTTGTCTCATTTCTTTTAATTGAGGATAAAGTTTTGAAGACAACAGAAAGAAGTCTGAAGGTTATGACTGATGATTTTATGCATTTTATGCATTCCATCTTTTAATTTTAAAGAAAGAAAAATGTTTGAACATAATGACATTCACCTTGGGGGGACGACCCACTGGCAAAGGAAATAAAAATGTCAAGTGAATGTCAGAACTAGGAAATTTCCAGGTAAGAGATGGACTGTGAAAATCCCCAGCAGTCTGCTCTCAGGTTTTGCGTGCATGTTTGGAGAATTTACATCTTCCTGAAGGGAGTGTGCTGATTTTTCATCTTATGTTACATTACATGTAGCGTTCCATTCCTGTTTTCATGTCCATTCTTTATCTGTTTACATGTGAAGCAGTTGGTGCATGTAATTTCTGTATTGTAAAGCACTTTGAGCTGAATTTCTCATATGAAAGATGCTATACAAAAAAAAAGTTGTTGCAGATCAGTTGGCTGCTTAAAAGAATTCACTTGAATGATGAGTTTCAGTCTGGCTTCAGAGCTCACCATAGTGCTTTTAATGCCCCTGGGGTCAATGGTAGCAGACAACACTCAAACTGTACTTAATCTTTCATCTAAAAAACACAAGGTGCTGACTGCCAAACTGCTTTGTCCAGGATATTCAGAAATGGATGTATCAATACTTCTTGCAGCTTAAAGGGACCTTTTAAGTCTATCATCCATGTAGTAAATAGGTTAGTTTCATTCACTCAGAAGTATTTTCTCATACGGGATAAAGTCACGCTCAGCTTCAGTGAAAGAAAAAATCCACAATCACTGTGCACTGAAAAAATGAATTTTAGCCACAGCTGACATGATAATAGCGTGTAGTAGCAGCCTCACTTTAGTCACTTGAATAGTTGTTCATATTCAACTTGTATTCACTTACATCACATGCTGCTCAGCAGCATAATTTTCTGGTGAAATGTGCAGCAATTGGCAAGCCTGATTGTTTGGGAAATAAAATTACCAGTGACTTCAGTTCTGCTGATGACTGCTTTCAGACAACCAAATATGGGTGAATCATATTCCTTAATAAATGATTCATAAGATATTCATAAATACTTATTATCATTCCTACACTTATAATGTAGTTATAAATATGTGACTATTTACAAATAAATCAGGGTTAGGGTTTAGAAATAGTCTTACTAATATGTAGATATTTCAGTAAACTCTTTCATATTTACAAGGACAATTACAGCAATAATCATTTATACATGTTACTTATTTGTAAATAATTAACATTTATTTATGAGAATGCATGGAACTAGTTTACAAACATTTATAAGTGTAGGAATGGTATGATTTAAATATTTATCAATGCCTTACAAGTAATTTAAGGAAAATCATTATAGTGTTAAGTGTTGCCCAAATATGTTGTCTACACTGCTATCTATTTAACTGAGAAATAAACTGGTCTTGCCATGTAGAGCTCAACAGGAGGACCCAAATGTAAGAGACCAGGCAGGTAGGGCTGAAGAGTTGAACTTTTAATGCAGGTCAAAGGAAAACTGGAACTCAGGCATCACGAACACAACGAACCAACAAAGACAGAACTGAAAACAGGGCTTGAGTATGTAAAAACCCGGCTGGCCGTAAAAAGCCTACCTCTATAAAACTAAATAACAATAGAATTAAAATGGTAAAAATGATAGAAACTAAAAACCAGCGACAATGCCATCTAGGATTCAAGAGCTGCAGTCACCACAGGTCTAAGATTCCTCCTGGCTTTGCTCAGCGCAGTCCAAACAGTTCTGTAAAATCCTGATAACACACCTCAGTCCACGGGTTCAGATAGATAGATAGATAGATAGATAGATAGATAGATAGATAGATAGATACTTTATTCATCCCGCAGGAAATTCACAGTTCACCTTCAGCACAAAACCTGTGGAGACAGAGGACAACTCGGCGAGTATAGGTCCGCCACTACATTAGAGGGCACTAATACTAGCCTCTGGAGAAGGGCATGCAGCCAGTGAATCGACATGTACTCTGCTTCATTTGGGGGAACCCCTCGTCCCGTCTCGGCCACTTGCCGCACTCAGTCGCAGCCTTCTGCTTGCCCACGGTGTCGTCCGCTTCCCGCTGAATGCCTCTCTGCTGCCATGCCCCAGCCCTTCTTCCTCCAAAATGTGTGCGTCCGTCTCTGTTGGGCCGCTCCTGCCACAGCTCCCACTTCCCTCGTCTCTGCCTCGGGGCCGACCACCTCCTGCTAGTCCCTCGGGCCTCTGCTGTCCTTTCCTGCAGGGGCCTTCTCTTCCTGCCGCCCCGCAGGTGAGGCCCACCTCCCTGGCACTGATTGACTGCAGGAGTACTGTTCCCCTTCCCCCAGTGGCTGTCAAAGCTGTCAATCACAAGACTACCCCTGCAGGCTATCTCAAATCAGGTGCCAATTAAGGCCATCAAACATGCAAATAAAATTAAGGATCAAAACACAACAAATACATATAAAACCAAATTCAAATAAAATCATGCATAAATAAACAAAAGCATGCATAAACACTACAAATAAAACCATAAAAACACTTCTGCCCTGTGACAAATACATTGGAGACTAACAAGGTAACAAGACACACCTGGGAAAGGGGCAGGAACACAAGACTGACCAGAGGAAACAGGAATGGCTGAGGGAAACTTGGGGGTGGGAACATGATGAGTCAAACTCAGGGGCAGGTGTGTGAAACTGGGAGACCCTGCGTTCCAATACTCATACTATCATACTATTTAGTAGGGAAAAAAAAGATTTAGTATGTCCCAATACATAGTATGTCAGCTGCAGTATGCCAAGAGTATCAGGATGTTCTACTACATCCGGTCAGATTTCGCAGTATGGATTTCAGCATGCTGCTCTGGCCATTCTGACCCACAATCCTTTGTGCAGCGGACGTTACGTCGCACTGACTTGAGTTGTGTGTACAAGCCACGCCCACATACGGACGATAACAAAACACATATATCGCACAAAACTCGCTCAGTGACAGCAGCAGCGACAGGAAGACAGAAGATCAGAAATATGACAGAGGACAGTGCAGTGTGAAACAGCACCGGCATTTTGACAACAACATTCCAATGTGGCGCTACGGACGGCGGCGGAAGTGAGCGAGAGGGTCAGAGGTCAGGGAGGACGTATGTAGTGTGTCCCAATAGTATGCATATGCATGCATATTTCATACTAAACTACATACTTTGTAAGGGCAGCTGCAGTACCTACTAAAAGTAAAAAGTATAAGTATGCGATTTGGAACGCAGGGAGAGAGGGCACAGGACACCAACACAAAAAACACAAGGAAAAACTGGGAGAAACAGAAAACAGTGTCCAAACAAAGGATCCAAAACACAACCATGACAGATGTATTTAGACACAACCGAATATGTGTTATTTATAAGCATATTGCTGGCTTGGTACAACACTGGTACAAGATTCTTACCATTTTTGAGGAAAATCTACACTGATGTCCTGTGATGTTTCTGTTCCCCAATTCAGTGCATTTTTTTCCTCAAGATCTGTCATCATCTAAACCAGGCCTGTTGATTGGTCTGACCATATTTTTGGTAAGAAACCAAACAGGTTGAAGTGTTGCCACACTGGTTTTGTCAGTCAAACTAATTTAATCTCATCAGACTAGCTGACTGTGTGCCAGGCTCAGCACTTTGGGCATCTGTGCAAATAAATTTGACGCTGCTTCACTGACATGTAATCTCCACAGCACCACAACACTACAGCAACGACCACTTGCACCAAAGTTGATGACCAATAACTCCTTTTCTAGGGCTCTATTTCACTGAGTCGTCTGCCCCACATTTCCATTGTAGCTCTACAGTTGTCAAAGTCTGATATCAGTCCAACTGTCTCTCTTGAAAACTCTCTTTGAAATGTCATTCTCAACCCTTTGGAAATCTCTTGGAAAACTTTTTAGCCTACAACACAGTTAAGTGTGTGTGTGCATGCGCATATGTGCACTTGTGTGTATAAACTGGACTTAAGGAGTGGAGCTGTAGAAAGTGGCTGCTGGCTAACAGAGGGAGAGCGGATTGGCCCTGGTTGAATGATTTCCTCATTCTTTTTTTCCCTCGTTTTCTCTCCCTATCTCTCACACATGCACACACACTCCAGTTGAGCATGCAAAAGCCCCTAGTTATTCTCTTGCTTTCTGCATGCCTCTCACAACCACTAGTTTCTGCCTTGAGCAACTCATTGAACCCAGAGAGAGAGAGAGAGAGAGGGAGAGAGAGAGAGAGAGAGAGATTCTGAACTGCCTGGTTTACCTTTGTCAAACACCAATATTGTGGTATCTCTACAAATCAGGGACGCTGCCAGGAATTTTGGGCCCTATGAAAACAAAAAATATGTATTTACTCGATGATGGTTTAATTTAATTTAATAAATTTTATATTAGTTTTTACCTATTTTTGGGGGCCCCTGTCAGGCAAGGGCCCTTGGAATTGTCCTAACATTCCCCCCATCTACGGCGCCCCTGCTACAAATGGAGACATCAGTGGAGTAATATACCCTACAAATTTGAGTATGCACAAATTCATAATTCAAATTATAGAGAACATACCATAAAACCTGGGCTTCTATTTGCTTTAATCATCAAAAGCAATTGACCTGTATTTGGGGCCTACGTCTATTTGGGGCCTGTCTGTATTTCCTTTGGCACAAAATTCTTGCTCAGAAAAAAACTAGAAAACATAATCAAAAGACACCTGAAAATTAAGGATATAGAAAAATGTATCTCAAAGTCACAAAGCCTGAGACTAGTTTTTCTTATTCTATCTTCATCTATTTCACTTGATTACACATCAAACCCACATTCTGGAAAGAAATCACATTGACATAAGTATTCCGACCCTTTACTCAGTACTTAGTTGAAGCCCCTTTGGCAGTGATTACAGCCTCCAGTCTTTTTGGGTATGACACAACAAGCTTTGCACACCTGGATCAGGGGATTTTCTGCCATTCACAGGATCTCTGGAGCTCAGTCAGAGTGACCATCAGCTTCTTGGTAACCTTTCTTACTAAGGCCCTTCTCCCATGATTGCTCAGTTGGGCTGGGCGACCAGCTCTTGGAAGACTCCTGGTTGTGCCAAACTTCTTCCATTTGAGAATGATGGAGGCCACTGTGCTCTTGGGAACCTTCAGTGCAGCAGATTTTTTTTGTAGCCTTCCCCAGATCTGTGCCTTGCAGCAATCCTGTCTCTGAGCTCTGCAGGCAGTTCCTCTGACCTCATGGCTTGGTTTTTGCTCTGATATGCATTGTCAGCTGTGAGGCCTTCTATAGAGAGGTGTGTGCCTTTCCAAATCATGTCCAGTCAATTTACTTTACCACAGGTGAAGTGTAGAAACATTTCAGCAACCATCAAGAGAAATGGGAGGCACCTGAGCTAAATTTCAAGTGTTGTTGCAAAGGGTCTGAATACTTACATAAATGTGATTTCAGTTTTTCCTTTTTAATAAATTTGCAAAAAAAAAAAAAAAGCTGAAATTCTGTTTTCATTTTGTCATTTTAGGGTCCTAAATGTAGATTAATGATAAAAATGAATTTAAAAATTGTAGCATCAAGCTGCAACATAACAAAAGTGAAAAAAGTGAAGGGGATCTGAATACTTTCTGAATGCACTATAAATTAAAATTACAGAATTTACCAACAATGGCACAAGACTGGATACCTATTTTATGGCTGGGCCGCTGTTTTGACCTGTATTCCATGAACAGCAGCTGTACTGAACAGCAGATTTCAAACCCTGATTACTTATACAGTTAATAGTGCCATTGTTTTATATGATACAGACAGTAACCATTGCAGCAACACATCATAGTGGTCCATGTCACTGTGACTGAGGAATGGCAGAACTGCATCAGTGTTGAGACACATAGCTACCTTAGAATGGAATCTTGATGTTTGCCTTGGCCTTGGGTGCTTTAACACGGTGTGTCAATGTCATTAACTTTTGCAAGAACATTAACTTTCACAACACAGTTAACATGCTGGCATTCACAGTTATTCATTACAAAATGGCTGTTCAGTTCATCAAAAAATGAGCATGTTCAAAAAATACCGTTCTTTTAACGTGTTTATGCACAAAAATGACCATCACAGGGGGACTTAAAAGACACCCACTCAAATAAACAATCATGCAATCACCTCCTTGGAAAAATTACTGTAGGACTTTTTCTCATCTGCCTCCTCCTCTGCTGAAGCACTTTTAACATTTTCTCATCTTTTGCCAAATCAAACATATTGGAGTAGCCAGCAGCCGTGGAGTAACCGTCCAGCTGGTTACCATAAAGCTGACAGCTTCACATTATTACAGTTTGAGGTCGATAATGTGTAGCAGAATTTTCACAGCCCAGAATGGTAGACAAATGTTGATCATCAATGGCAAACCTATTTTCTTGTGTGGTCTAAGCTCTCTGCGCTGGTCCTCAGGTACAACAGTTAGCATGTGTCTGAAGTAGTACATGAGGACAGCATGTGAAAAGAAGCTGCCAGAAATGATAGCAAACTTCAGCAATCTACTGAGCACTCTGAGGTGGCTACTGCTCCTCTGGCATGGACTGATACAAGAAGTGTAGCAGGTACAGTTATACACAGTAATTTGAGCAAAACTATCATCTGTGTGCACTCAGTAATCATATGTGCATTTTAATTTTGAAAGTGACATTTGTAAAGTGATATTAAACTTATGTGGGTGGATTCACAGTTAGCATTTGGAGCATCCAGCCAGTATCCAGCACTCAGTAACAATGAGAGGAAGAATGCACCACTACTGTTCTGCATAACACCTAGGGGAAATATCACATTTTCCCAAGATGGGTGAACTATCCCTTTAACCTCAGCCAAAGTTTAGGCATCTTAAACCTAACCCTAACCCGATCTTAAATAGTTACCTAACTGTAATCATAAAATTAACCCCAACCTTCACCAAAATTGTTTTAATTGCCTAAACTTTTCCCTGTTTCAGAATTCAAGATCATTCATTCATTCATTCATCTTCTAAACCGCTTATCCTCACTAGGGTCGCGGGGGGGTTGCTGGAGCCAATCACAGCACTCATAGGGCGAAGGCAGTGAAACACCCGGGACAGGTCGCCAGTCCATCGCAGGGCAGACAGACAAACACTGACATTCACACACACAATTTAGCTTCTCCAATTCACCTGACCTGCATGTCTTTGGACGGTGGGAGGAAACCGGAGTGCCCGGAGGAAACCCACGCAGACACGGGGAGAACATGCAAACTCCACACACAAAGGACCTTGGGTGGGAAACGAACCCAGGACCTTCTCACTGTGAGGCGACAGTGCTGAATTCAAGATCATTTCTAAAAAAATGTTAAGAGTCTGTGGTGAGTAGCCTGTTGATTTACAGAATATGATATGGAATGATACATGTTGTCTATTACTGCAGGGAGAGTTATTGAGCCCATGCCGGTGCAGCGGTTCAGTTCGCTGCAGCCACGAGCCTTGCCTCATCAAATGGATCAGTGAGAGAGGAGCCTGGAGCTGTGAACTCTGCTACTACAAATACCACGTTATCAGTATCAGCACCAAGAACCCGCTGCAGGTAACATACACTCTGGATGGTAAGCTGTGTATGTGTGTGTGTGTGTGCATGCGTGTGTGTGTGTGTGTGTGTGAGTGTGTGTGTGCGTACATGCGTGTGTGTGTGTGTGTGTGTGTTTGTTTGCTCTAAAATCCCAAGCACCCGCACATGCACATTTGTGATTCTTGACTAAAATGATTAGGCTTGGTGTTTTTATGTATGTACACTACTCATAAAAAGTTAGGGATATTCGGCTTTCGGGTGAAATTTCAGGATGAACCTAAAATGCATTCTAACCTTTACAGGTGAACTTAATGTGACCTTCTGTAAACTTTTGAATGCACATGTCCAACTGTTCAATGTTTCAGTACTTTTTGCACAAGTTGCTGTTCTCTAACAAGGAGTTTAACGGCAAAATTCACATCAGGTGTTTGATGCTCCAGCTCATCGAAGTCGTATCATTAGGGAATGGCTGCTGGAGACTGGGGTACCTCAGATGGAGTGGCCTGCACTTTCTCCAGACCTGAATCCCATAGAAAACCTATGGGATCAGCTGAGTCGCCGTGTTGAGGCTCGGAGCTCTGTACCCCAGAACCTCAATGTCCTGAGGGCCGCCCTTCAAGAAGAGTGGGATGCCATGCCTCAGCAGACAATAAGTCGACTTGTGAACAGCATGAGACGTCGTTGTCAAGCTGTAATTGATGCTCAAGGGCACATGACAAGTTATTGACACTGACATTTTTTGTTGTGGTATATCCACCACTGTTGTTGGCTTTTTTTCAAGAAATTGTTTGAGATGAGGAAATCACCAGTGTATGCTTCTACTTAAATGCCCTACTTTAATGATATAATATCACTGTAGCGTGAACATTTTCCATTTTCCATAAATTTCACCCAAAAGCCAAATATCCCTAACTTTTTGTGAGTACTGTATGTCTGTGTGTGATTACTACAATGTTATATGGGGTGCTGTTCAAGAAATAAATCGGTTGATTGAGTGGTGAACTACATGGTTAAGTAATATACACTACTCACAAAAAGTTAGGGATATTTGGCTTTCGGGTGAAATTTACGGAAAATATAAAAAGTTCACGCTACAGTGATATTATATCATGAAAGTAGGGCATTTAAGTAGAAGCATGCACTGGTGATTTCCTCATCTCAAACAATTTATTGAAACAAAAGCCAACAACAGTGGTGGATATACCACAACAAAAAATGTCAGTGTTTCAATAACTTGTCATGTGCCCTTGAGCATCAATTACAGCTTGACAACGACGTCTCATGCTGTTCACAAGTCGACTTATTGTCTGCTGAGGCATGGCATCCCACTCTTCTTGAAGGGTGGCCCTCAGGACATTGAGGTTCTGGGGTACAGAGCTCCGAGCCTCTACACGGCGACTCAGCTGATCCCATAGGTTTTCTATGGGACTCAGGTCTGGAGAAAGTGCAGGCCACTCCATCTGAGGTAACCCAGTCTCCAGCAGCCATTCCCTAATGATACGACCTCGATGAGCTGGAGCATTGTCGTCCATGAAGATGAAATTAGGCCTGTGTTGTTCATGCAGGGGTACAATGACTGGATTAATGATGTTATTCAGGTAGTATGGGCTTGTCACTGTACCATTCACAAAGTGTAGGGCAGTTCTGTACTGACTAGACACACCTGCCCACACAGTAACACCACCACCACCAAAGGCTCGTCTGGTGACAACAGTGGCTGATGCATAGCGCTCTCCTTGACGTCTCCAACATCGTTGGCGGCCATCATTTCTGCTCAACATGAATCGGCTTTCATCAGAGAACAGCACTGAGGCCCACTGGTCCCTCGTCCAGCGTAAATGCTCCCTGTCCCATGCAAGACGATCACACCTGTGCCTGGTGGTGTGGTCAGGTACCCTTGCAGGTCGCCTAGCACGCAGACCATGCTGATGTAAACGGTTTCGAATGGTCTGACATGACACTTGGGTGCCTCTCACCTCCCTTAAATGTGCCTGGAGTTGGGTGGCATTCATCATCCGGTTCCACAGGGCACTGTTCACAATGAAGCAGTCATCAGTGTGGGATGTGGCCAAAGGACGTCCACTTCTATGCCTTTCTGTGACTCTTCCAGTCTCTCTGTATCTCTGTTGCAACCTGCTGATGACACTCTGTGACACTCTAAGCTCAGTGGCCACTTCCGTCTGAGAACATCCTGTTTGAAGCCTCGCAATGGCGAGGTGCTGCCGATCAATTGTTAGGTGTCGTCTTGGTCTCATGATGTCAAAATGTGAACAGCATGATGAGGAGGACTGTTTAAATACCAATTCTAATTGAACCAGGAAATTTATTGGTCGATTCATGGATCAAACACCTGTTGTGAATTTTGCCGTTAAACTCCTTGTTAGAGAACAGCAACTTGTGCAAAAAGTACTGAAACATTGAACAGTTGGACATGTGCATTCAAAAGTTTACAGAAGGTCACATTAAGTTCACCTGTAAAGGTTAGAATGCATTTTAGGTTCATCCTGAAATTTCACCCGAAAGCCAAATATCCCTAACTTTTTGTGAGTAGTGTATATTGGATTTACAGGAGACATATTGATTTGCTTACATATGTATTTGGTTTTATTGAGTGTGTGGGTTTCAAGGTTGATATCCTGGATATACTGCACCATATATTGGTCAATTCTGGTCTAACTGTTCCTCACAATTGAATACTGGAGAAGTGACTATAGACTGGGCTCCATTTGTCCGTCATGTGTTCTGTCTCAGCCTCTGCTGCCTGTTTTGGATGAAACCTGTGGGAATGGTGAATTTTGAGTCTGAGGTTAGGCATTTTCAATTGAAACCTGATTGTCCCACCTCAGAGCCACCAGCAGGCCACAAGGACAATGAACTTCATGCTCAATATCTTGGGCATGGTTGGGTCAAATCTGATGAACCTTTGGGAATGATGTGTTTTTATATTGATCTTCCAGTCAAGGCAGATAGCTGTCCCCCCAGAGCCAGGTTCTGCTCAAGGTTTTTTACCACTGTCACCCTGTGCTTGCTCATGGGGAGATTTTGGCTTTGGGGATTAGCCAGTATCTGTCGGGTTTTTGTAAAGCACCTTAACATGACCTCTGTTGTGATTTGACACTATACAAATACAACTGAATTGAATTTAACTCAGTAACCAGTGTCCACAAAATGAAATTGATTGGCCCAACACAACGCCATCATTGGTTTTTGAATCGCTGAGATTAAAAAACCAATACATCAGGCACTAGATTAACTAGGTAACTACATTACAATAACAGATTGGCACATTTGGGTTAAGTTAGCAAGAATGTTGGATCAGGCTCTCTCTCTCTGATTAGGTCTTATCTGCTGTCATGAAATTTTAATGACATCTAGTGACAGTAAATAGCAACTGCAGTTAATCTGAAAATGAATGTACAACAAGAGCATGTTTTACTTTATTCAGTCACTCTATTAAAGATGTTACCCCACATTTATGAAAAGCACAGTATTCTAAAAGCAATCTAAAGTATTTAGATTAAGTTAAATGACTTTGAGTTATTTAACAAAATATGTTACGGATTGTATTTTGGAGCAAGTAGTCAGTAATCTGTGACTAAAAGTAACCCTCCCAACCTTGCTTAGAGCCTTATTTGGGAATTTATGTTACTGTAAAATGTCCAGTGAGTAGTGTGCAGGGGGTGTGATGACGCACATTGTTTTTGGTGACAAGATACACCTGGGGAATTTGGGAACATGGTGGAATTGAGATGAGTATGTTATCCTTGGTTCACTAGCAAGGACCACACCAACAACAAGATACAATTGAATGATTTATTGCAAAGTGAATTGTGAACTTGATTGAAGGTTTTGTAGTTCGGCTGTGTGTGGGGAAGCTTCTTAGGGAATTCGCCGTAGCTCCCGGGCACGACAAACCCCCTCAGGACCCTACGAGGACAGGAGAGGAGAAGGAAGAGAAAACAGGGTGGGAGGGAGGGGTGCAGAATACGAGAGTGACAGAGGGGGAGAGGGTTAGGAGAATTTAAGCAAGAGGCGTGGTTGTGGTGTGGTCCTGCTCCTGAAACTACGCTAGATAGCTTCAATTGTGTTGGGGCTGGGATTGACTTAACCAGTCAGTTATTCCTCCTCTCTTAACAGGAAACACACTCACCTTTTCCCATACAGATAGCCATGGTGTCCATCTAGAAAAGGGGGACATGTTGTAAATTAATGATGTTGAAATCCGACCTCAATGAGACCAAGATCCTTACCCTGCAGTTCATGTGAACTGGCATGGTTGTCTGCACCAGGCTGAATGTTGAATTATGTTCAATGGTGCTACTATGGAGTTACAATGTGCTTTTCAAAGGTGGTAAATACTGTAACAGGTGCAGTGACCTTTGTTGGACCAGCCACCAATCCTGAGAAATAAGCTTTAGTGGATTATTTGAGTGGATTTCCTCTTCCCATATTTTTGCAGTCCTATATCAGAAGGCTCTAAAATACATAAGCCTTAGGCCACACACACAATTTTCACTGGTGCTGCTTTTCTTTGATTTCACCAGTGCTGATACACATTGTCACTTCCTGCTACTCTAACAGCCTCCCCATTGCTCCTTATCAGCTCGTTGGCCAACCTTTCCTCTATTTTCACTAACCTTTTCAGCAGCTTTTGCCACATGCCTCTAGTGACTCCTTCCTATCTTGTCACTTCTTCCTCTTCTTCCCCCTCAGCAGTACCAGGTCTTTCCTCCACTCCCCTGACAACTTGTTGCTCTGCCCCAGCGTCCCTGATTCCCGCTGTATGCTGATCTGACCTGTGCAATGCTTCTCCCTCAGGCTTTGAAAATACAGACTTATTTTATGTTGCACCACTCCCAACTGCACAGTTCCACAACTTGTGTAATTATCAAGCATTTTTCAGCATGGGGGATAAGATATACCATCCCAGTGCAGTTTGATTTTTCATCCCTGTACACATGTGTAACTGATATTTTCTGGTGTGGGGTTGTGGCAAAATAGGGTGAACTCAACGTCACATGGCACATGCCAACCCAAGCTCTGGTGCTGGCACAAAACCATTTTAATAAAACATGGTTTTGATGATTAATGGACGGTGTTGTTCCATACATGCCTTACTGGATCTTACCTGTCTCTGTGTCTGTCCAGTGGCAGTCCATCTCTCTGACAGTGATAGAGAAGGTGCAGATTGCAGCGGCAGTGTTGGGCAGCCTCTTCCTGTTGGCCAGCATCTCCTGGCTGGTCTGGTCCTCACTCAGCCCCCATGCACGCTGGCAGCGCCAGGACTTGCTCTTCCAGATCTGCTATGCCATGTATGGCTTCATGGACGTGGTCTGCATAGGTGAGAGAGAGAGAGAGAGAGAGAGAGAGAGAGAGAGTGAGAGTGAGAGTGAGAGAGAGAGAGAATATGTCATTCCACTGTATACAGTAGATTGAGGGACAGATCATTCTGAAGTTCTATGGAGTCTGACCACATTGTCTTCTCACTAAGAGCTAAACTGCTTTTGTAAAAGGTGAAGCACAAAGTCAGTGCACATATACCCACCACACATAGTCTTTCATACCTAGCCTCTTATTTGTGTAAGCACAATTTGGTGCATGAGTTGTGTTGTGTTCTTAACCAATTAATTCAGTAATTCATAATCCATAACTCTTACTTCTTATGCCATTGGTTTTTCATAATCCATCAAAATCAGACTTGCAGTGCATTGTGGGTATGTTTTCATGTCAAAAAATAGGCCAGTGAGTGGATATTACCAGTGTTAGAAGAAAGCTAGTATTGTAGCTTGGTTCTAGACCCATGAATTGCACATTCACTTTAAAAAGAAATTCTAGCGATTCATACAGGTCTGGTGTTGCCCAATTCAAGTGTGATTTCCCAGCTGAAAAACTAATCTGGCTAATCTGGCCATTGTAGGGTGGAGCAAAGAGTGACGATGTAATCAAGCTGTGCCAGAGCCAGAGATATGATAACGTCTTAGCTAACACTGGATAACAGCATGAGAAAATGGATGATAAAGTTAGAAATGCTTATTATATATATTACATATACTGTATTGTTTTAAATGCATTAAAGCTAAAAACACTCACAGTTAAGCAAAATTTTGCACTGAAGGGGAAAATGCTTTTTCCTGGTGACAGGATTTTGCATATGTGCAATTTAATTGATCAACTTGCCCTGCTGTAAAGGACCCCAGTCTGTTAGAATTAGCCTAGCTCTTTTCCAGGGAATTAGTTTCTGTTAGGGGTGTAAGGATACACAAAAATCACGATTCGGTACGTACCTCGGTTTTGAGATCTGATTCGGTACATTTTCAATACAGTATGGGAACAAAATGCGAAACATAAAATTGCTTTAATTTTATTTTGGTAGGAACTTTATTGTAACATTATACAAAATATAGAAAAAAATAGAATACTGCTGCCAAGTGCTGGTAATAAGTTTTCCAATAAATATTCTAATTATAAACAATATATATATATATATATATATATATATATATATATGTATATATAATATAGGTTTTCCAATAGGTACAATTTTCTCAAATAAACAAAAAAATATATATAATAAGTTTTCCAATCAATAAAATATTCTCAAAAAAACAATATATATATAAAATATATATTTATAAAAACTCCGATGGCAGTTGTTATAGCTTTGGCCCGATCTGAACTGCTAGGGAGCGGCTGCTTGTATGCCGCAGTCAGCTGTGTTTGCACTAGGGTGTTTTTTTTCTCGTACCAGAGATATTCACACTGGGATGACGCCGTTTCAAATAAAACAGCCTGTTTGTCGTGTTGCCATGAACGTACCGGAGCTCAGCTGAGCAATGTCGGCACACTGCCTTCATTTTAAACACTTGTCTTCGTCTGTTGCAATATTTGACCAGGAAGCCGAAGTGTTCCCAAACAGGAGATTTTAACGACAAGGGACGCTCTTTAACCTCTAGTTTATCGCTAGTGCCGGTTTTGGTAGCATTAGCGGTAGCCATGACGTCAGTGCTCAGGCTTCAGGTCACACTAGAGTTCTCATCGGGCCTGAAAATTAAGACCCGACCCGACCCGGGCGCGACTGGGCCAGCCCGAGGCCCGACCCGACCCGACTAATTAGCCGAACTTTAGGCCTGACAGCCCGATAAAGCCCGAAAAAAAAAAAAAAAAAAAAAAAAAAAAATCGCCAAATTCCCCATTATTTAGCAGAGCCGGTCGGCCGCGGCACCGGGGCACCATCAGTCGGTATCAGGCGGGCCATCAGGCAGCTCACCTGTCAGATCCGGCAGACCTGACGGGTGGGCGCGGTATCGGACGGTGCCGCGGCCGACCCGCCTGATACCGACTGATGGTGCCGCGGCATGTGCGGGTCAATACGGTAGTCTAGAAAACTGGAGATTTTTTTTTTTCTCGTGCGCCCCTAAGTAGATTGCGCCCTGGGCAGCTGCACTGCCCATAGCAGAAACCGTCCCTGCTGCCGAGTCTGCCAGCACAGCGGGATCCTGCTGCAACTCTCTCTCACTTGTTTGCGCTGCGCACGCACAGCTGGTCGTCTGTCTGTCACTGAAAGTTTAGCCTCCAAATCCAATCCAGTCTCTCACTCTCTCCACCAGTCACATAAAAATGAAACGTCATAATCAATAACACAACACATAGGCCTAATTCTATTTTTTTTATTAAAAAAAAAAAAAATCCCCCACAGAACCCGAAGCCCGACCCGACCCGCCCAATTCACGTAAATTTTAGGCCCGACCCGACCCGAAAATGTCGGGTCGGGTCGGGTCGGGTCGGGTTCGGGCAGAATATGAGAACTCTAGGTCACACACAGGTGTAGCTTATTATGCTTCTTCTTCAAGAGATTAGGCGCTTCCCCGGCGTACTGCTGCCCTCTATTGTTTTGCACGTGTAGCTGCAGGTGGATACGGATAAATGAAAACGAAACTTATGTTCCCCCACCTATTATACTCGTGTGGTAACTCACCTGTGCTGCACACCTCTGTACCGAACCCAACGCCCTGTATCGAAAACTTGCAATACGAATACATGTACGGTTACACCCCTACTATCTGTGGGTAGCCTGTTGTTAGTGTAGCCCTAGGCTAACAACAGGCGAGTCACTGAAGCTACCTCTGGAACAGAGCTAGAATGAGCCTGATTTCCCTGAATTGTTCATTCAAATGTTTTTCATCAACTTGTAAGCAATATAGAGCTCTTAATTTGTTACGACCTCTTTCATCAGCAGATTGACTTGGCATAAATAACAGTGTCAACATTCAGTAACATTGTTTTTGGTGGCTAAAGTTGATAAGTTAGACTGATTTGCAGCAGCACTGTAAACTGACCAAAGAGTGGCAGGACATGTCAGTCACTAGTGGTTTGTTAGTGTCATTCAGATACATCTGCCTACAGAAATCTGCTAACATGGAGATAATTTCAGTCTGAATAATAGAGTGGAAACATACATACACATACATCCCTGGCTTCACCAAGCTGTCCTGAACAGTGCATGAGATTTCATGTCACTGACCAAAACAGCCTCCAAACTAGATACATCAAGTGTTGTGTTTTCAAGTTTTGAGAATGGATTTGACCGGTGGCTTGCTTAAGTCTGAAACACACACAGACATACAGACAGCCACACACACGTACACACACACACACACACACACACACACACACACACACACACACGCACATACGCACGCACGCACGTGCACGCACACACACACTTACACCTACACACACATTTACTTAGGTCATTTTGGGGGAGATTACATTAGACTTACATTAGATTACAAATAGACTTACATTCATTTCCTGAAGACTTACCCTAACCTCAATCATAATGACTACATACCTAACCCTAACCTTTACTTGAACCTAATCACAGACTCCAAAAAGCAGCTTCTTCCGAATTGGGACTCGGCTTTTGTCTCCAGTTGGACAAGCTGTCCCCAATTACAGGGACTTAACTAGTCAAAAACAGACCCCCCCCCCACCCACCCACACACACACACACACACACACACACTAACCTGACTTTGATAGACAGAGAGAGAAGGACAAAGGGCATGAAAGATAAAGAAAGGCAAACAAACTCTTGAGTTTGTGTTTGTGTGTGTGTGTGTGTGTGTGTGTGTGTGTGTGTGTGTGTGTGTGTGTGTTTGTGTCTAGTCTTGATTGTCCATGAGGGTCCGGCAGTGTTTCGTATTTTCCACCGGTGGCAGGCGGTCAACCAGAGATGGAAGGTCCTCAACTACGATAAGGTATTGTGAATCAAAGGCACCAGAGCACAGATGAGTAGTCCTGGCCTTACTCTGCCTTAAAGAACTGCTAACCCGAAAAGAACTTCATCAGTGTGAATTTCAAAGGATTCAGTGAAGAATCTCCTTACCAAATAATGTTTGCTTTGTCTTAACAAGCATGACATTGCTACATCATGAAATACAATTTGTAAACAAAAGCCACAGGCTTGAAAATGTTTATTGTTAATTGGTGAGGAAATTAAAGATAGCCCACCACACTGGCTTGTGATATCATTTGAATTCCTTAATGTATTGAGTCCTGTTGTAGTTCATGATGACGTTGAAACTTGACTCTGTGTAATAGTGATGAACACCTATGAAAGTGCATTGAAAATGGGTAGACTGGCATATTTCTTATGGAATATCCAGACAGGTGACAAATTAAAGGAAAAGCCAACATTTTCAAGTGTATAAATAGTATTGGGTCAGTATGAGTCACCAGAAAAGCTTCAGTGCTCCTTGGTACAAATTCTCCAAGTATCTAGAACTCTGCCAGAAGGATGGAAAACAATTCTTCCAAAAGATATTCCCTCATTTGGTGTTTTGATGATGGTGGCAGAGAGCGCTGTCTAACATATCGCACCCAAATGTCCCTTAGATATTCAGCTGGGCTGAGATGTGGCGATTGTGAAGGCCATAGCATCATGATATACATCATTTTCATCCTTACCAAAACATGCCCTGTGGATGGGGTAATCCTGGAAGAGAGCACTCCCATCAGGATACAAATGTTTTATCATCGATCAAAGGTGATCACTCAGAATAACTGTGTATTGATTTGCAGTGAGTCTTCCCTCTCAGGGGACAATTGGAAAATGCTCTTTCCAGCATAACAGAGCCAGCAGACCCCCTCACCGTAAGGGTCCTGCATCCATTAGTTTTCCTAAAAGCAGCAGCACTGTTGTGTTTTGATGAAGTGAAATTGCATTAGGTGAAATGGTCTCTTCACCAGAAAATTGTCCCAAACATTTGCTTTACACAGCCAGTTATCAGCTCTGTGATTTATGAATGGCCACGACTTTGTTAGCAACAGAAGCAGAACATTATACGGTGGGTGTTTCAATCAAAAATTCAAATTTGAAAGTCGAGGGTTTTTGATTATATGTTGTGAAATCTTTAGTACCCCCACATGATTTTCAAAATGGTTTGTTGCAATGTAAAATGTGGGTAAACTGTACTAAATGGGCTTAGCTTTCAAAATCACTGGAATGGTCCTTTAACTGACATTCCTTTGCATTTTTCCATACAGGAAGTCAGAATTATCCTAGTTCAATGGAAATCTCCATAAGACTTGATTGTGGTTCTGTTCTGATTAGGCCCGTGACCTGGAGGAGCAGCAGAAACCTGGCTCCACCACCAGGGGACATCCGGCTCTGACTGAACCCCACACTGGGATCAGACTTCCGTCTGGGGGCCGGCTTGGAACAGAGCGCACCTCCCCTTCCACCTCCTCCCTGCTAGCAGCTGTAGCTGCTGCTGAAGCTGCTGCCACCTCATCGCTAAGGGTCACTGCTGTCGGCCAGATGACCATACAGCATCAGGAGGAGGAGGAGGATTCTGGGACATCACCTACAACAATGACGACAACATCAGAGTCAGAGCCTAGTAACAACACAGGAAACTCGTTGTCATCAGTTACGGAGCAGAACCGTAGCTACCGGTGGACGTACAGCTTGCTCCACTTGTTGGGTCACCGCAGGCCCTTCATGGAGCAGCAGAACCCAGAGAACCAGGGACTGGGCCCAGGCCCTGCACCCCCACGGCCCAGAGACAGCCATCGAGAGCTGGTCATGAGAGTCACCACAGTCTGAGGCTCCTGGAGGCTGGGAAGGAGCGAAGAACGGCGAGAGGAGAGAAAGCTGACATGGATGGTTGGAAAGAGGAGATAAAACACCATGATGTGACTCAGTGCCGAGAGACAACAGAAGCTGGGGCTCGGGTGCCTTCGACTGGGTTGATTCATGTTTCCTCTCATGACCACCAGCAAAGGAACAAAAGATTTGTATTGGCTTTGGATCAGGGTTCATACAAGGAAATCTACAAACTGTACATTTATTGCTCTGTGTTGGTTTAGATACCAAGAGGAATGAAATAAGGAATGGAGGGAGGGAAGATGGCAGGTCATCTTGTAAATCATAATGTAATAACTGATGGATGGAAGGGGTCAACATGTAATAAAACGTCCCTCTAAACTGGCTAAAAATGTAATAAAATCTGTTACAATAGTAAACTCTCAGATGTCAGGTATCATCACATTGCTGACCATTATGACTTTATGACTGATGACCTCATAAGGGGTGCAACATATTTTTAAAAGGTGATGCAATAAGTATAATTCTACTTATTCTTATGAGTTGTCATATTGATAATCAAGGCTTATTACATCATCAGTTCAAAATAGACCACACTGTCATCATGGTTTGGGGTTCACTGTGAAACCCTGGGCCTGTGGTCAGGCTTTCATTTTATTAACTTTAATTAATTCATTTTATTTATTTTAATTTTAAAAGTTTCAGGGGAATTTGGGGGTACTTTAAAAAATATATTTATAATCATTATAAACACTTTTATTACAGTATGTAACAAAAGTATACTTTTTTACAATTTTTCTGGTAAAGTTTTAATAATATTTGTCATTTTTTATGTCTTTCTTTTCTTTGATAATTTTTTTGATAGTTTCTTTTTTTTTGGTAAATTTTTTATATTCATTTTCTGTTAACTCTTTGCTCTTGCTTCTAGGTAATTTTCAGGTCATTACTTGCCAATTTGCTGATTCCCTTTTTTTTTCACATATTTTTGAGAGAAAACAAGTTAATTTGTTCAGGTTTCACAGGGTTAATATTATAAAGTGATGTTATTACTTTCATTACTGTTACATTTTCAAACATTTAAAGGGACGTTTTACTGTATTCTAATTGGTTATTACATTATGAGATGCTACAAGGTGATGGATGAACGGCAGAGCAGAGGGACAAGATGAAACCTTCACAGCCGGAGAGTACAACAGTACATTTCCCACAACACACAGCACAAGTATTTTCCTTTTCACTCATTGGCCCCGTGTTCTTTCTTTCTAAACCTAAACAGTTTGTGATGACTTGGGGATGTTTTCATCAGCATTCCTGTTGGTTGCCTCAAACCATCCTCTTCACACTACAACGGTGAAAGTGTGTATGTCTGACCGCAGCTTACAATAGCCTTTCTATATAGGGGTCATCCTTTAAGTCATGGGTTTTAAACCTGCGGGCCACAGCCCCCCTGGTGGTCTATTGAGGTATTGCAAGTGGTCCCTGACCCCATGCATTCAATAATTGATTTTGAATGCTGTAAGAGTGTCCATGTCTTATTTGTAAATAATCAAATGAATTCATATACAAGTCAAGGAGACTTCTCTGGAGGATGATTACAAACAGCACAGCATCCAGTCCAGTGCATTATTAATGTCTAATTCATTCCTGGCTTGCTTTTACATACACACATCCACCCAAAAATATTATCTTACTGACCACCATCTAAAAATTACAGAGCCCCTGAAGTGACATGGGAGGGAAGGGGAGGAGGGTAAAAACATGTAAATGCATTTGCAGGCTCTCGCAAAACTTTTGCAAGAAAAAGTCTCCTGATAAGCTCTGATCTGTTGAGAATGTTTTGTATTCTCCTGAGAAATGTTTAAGGAAGGTGTGTGTGTGTGTGTGTGTGTGTGTGTGTGTGTGTGTGTGCGCGCGTGTTGGGAAGGTTACTTTTGAAATGTAAGGGTGATGGAGAAATGGAGATCTGCCAGAAGAAGATATTCCTACACGGAGCAACGGCGTGAATGTTATATTCTACATACAAGCTTTTTAAAGAGAAGAATATGGATGGGGAAAAAGAATTACTTTAAATATTTCTCTGGAGAAAGAAAACGTTTTGTGAGAGAACACAAAGGTTTCTCGAGAGAACACAGAAGTTTTGTTTTCCCTCTTTTATTTTCTCCCACATGTAGTTGTTTTTTCTTCCCCATGTCCCTTCAGGGCTCTGTGAAAAGCATTGCTGTGACTTGGCCCTATTCAGAAGGAAACAACACACTAATTGTTGCATACTGAAAGCAGAATTTGATGAGGTCATCAACTGCAGGCGTGATACACGGCAAGCGGCAGCGTCTGCAGCGTGTGGCTGATTCAACCTTGCAAGGCCAAGCCATGAGGTTCCCTGACCAAAAAGTTTCAGAGTGTTGTTCTCGTAATCTTGTTTTTCCTCGTAAATTAATTTTTCTCTGATAAATTTGAAGTTTTTTTTTCTCAGAAATTTACAGCATTAATCTCAGCATTAAATCTCAGAGTTTTTTTTTCTCAGAATAATAACCCCCCTCCCCTGGCTCCATACTTTTTTTTCTCTACAGTGGCACTAATATGCCATCATAGAAAAGACCATTTTGCAAGTTTCAGTGAGAAGTAAAAGAACATAAAAATGAAGTGAGTCCACCCCCCCCTCAACAACAGTGACGGCTTGTTAGTCAGGATGGTGGTCAGCATCAACATACAGCAGAATTCAGAAAGATTCCTTCTTCATATGATGCCATTTGACTCACTGCAAAATCCCACTGATATTTTGGGTTTTGTTTCAAGCATCAAGTTATTTTTTATAGTGCAAGCTAAATAACATTCAGCTTGCTGTGTTCCAGTGTTTCCTCTTGGAACTTCTCTTCTAATAGTGATGGAGGGTTTGTGTGAGCATTCAGGGCAGCAGTTGACCTCAGCACTGTGAAATGTATAGATACACATGGACACATGGCCAACACTTACTGTTCCTCACAGAGTCACAAATGAAACCAACAAGCATTTGATGGCCAGCAACCTGCAGGACGAGTAAAACCCAACAAATTTACATGACCTGCACATTCAACATCAAACCAGACAAGCACAACATTGTTATAATATGAGGTAGGGCTGGGCCATATAGACAGAATCAAATATCACAATATTTTTGACCAAATACCTTGATATCATTATTGTGACGATATTGTTTGGATGATTATTGGTGCTTTCACAAATATTTACACAATGAGATTTCTGATGATCTCATTGTTTGATTGTTTGACAATCATTAACAATGTGGATAAGGTGACTAAACAGGTAGAGACAAATAACAGAACAGCTACAACAGTCCAAAAGTTTAAGTTCAGAAAATGACTTCAGTGAAATGAAGCCTTTAAAATATCTAGTCTTATATCACAATACTGATATGCCGATATATTGCCCTAGCCCAAATATAAGATATGAAAGTCTTATTAGAACAACTTTGGATGCTGTTTTGAACTCAAAAGCTAAAAATTTAAAGATAGCAGCTATGTGGATGACTGTAGACGTCACAATTTGAATATTTGCACTATTTATTTTTCAAAAATGGTGCAGGCTGTTATATCAACATCTACTGAATATCTAAATGTTGAGTAGGTATGTTCAGTACTAAATCTACAAATCCATTATATATTATTTCTTAGCTATGCTGACTGATATATTTGGCTATCTTAACACGGCCAAAGAGGCCAAAGGCAACCAATGAAGCCAGATCAAGGATTTGTAATATCACAGAATTGGTAGTGGCACTGGCCACTTAACCTTACCCTCCAAGTACTTGGGCCATGTGTATCTATATACTTGCAGTGATTTTCTACATCATGATAAAACCTTTAGTTTTGTTTTAAATGACAGATTTCTCCAAAGTTTTGTATCTTAAAAAAACAAAACAAAACAAAACAAAAAACAAACAAAAAAAAAAACAAAACAAACAAACAAACAAAAAAAAAAAAACCTGTGACACCAGAGAGGTCTGGAACTTCTCCAAGCTCCAGTTTTTATTTTTTTCAACTAATTTTTTTCTTCTCTTAAGCAATGTTCACCAAATCTTGCTGGCTGCAAAGTGCAGTGCTTCCTGATAGAACCATCTATCAAGAAGCACTGAGCACTGTGGGGTTGTTACTTTCTGCCCAAATTACAGAAACTAAACTGTTATTATTTTTGCCAAAAAATGCAGAATAACAATCAGACTTCTTTGCCTTGACATGAGATGTTACATGACCTCATATTAAGTAAAGATGAGAGAATGTAATCATTGATTTTCAAAGATACAGCGATTGTTGGCCAGAAGATGAAAACTCAACTGTTGGTGTTTTGTGGATTTCAATGACATTTCAGTGGCTTTCTAGCTACAGTTTCAGCAGAACTGAATATTTCTACTATCAGCCGTAAACCTTGCAGCTCCCAAGCTTTTCTACAATTAAGACAGCTTTATATACAGAGTTTTGCTCCACACTTACAGGAGAATGTAAACTTTAAACGGAGGGTAAAAAAAGACACATTAATGTGGGAATGAAGATGTTTTCATGTGACAGCAGTAATACGGTGATCTGGCCAGCAGAGTGACAGATCTATCAGCCAAGACTGCTGATAAGCACTCACTGGTTTTCCAGAGTCTCTATACAACCCACTTGCAGCCACATTTATTGAGGCTTAAAGCTCCTCTCCTGCCAAGCCACCTCAACTGCTTTTCAGTGTTTCCATCCAGCTGGCAGATATATCTGGTTAACAGGGCAGCAGGATCAACTCCATGTAAGCCTGAATCTCATATTGATTGGGACTGGTGAAGATAATCACTTTAAAGGAATCCAGTGAGTTTTTAGTAGATTGGCACATTTGCCAAATTCCTCATTGAAGGGATAAGTAATCCATTTTGAAAAATGTTTACAATGTTACTGGTACTGGATACTGGCTGGATGCTCCAACTACTAACCATTAGCCTCCTGCCATTGAAGTGGACTTAAATAACCACTTTAATCCACTCAAAAGAAGTTTAACATCACTTTACAAGTGTCACTTTCAGAAAATAAAATGCATATCTGATCACCACAGTTCCATAAAATGTTTACAAATGTCTTCAGAATCTTGGATTCCAAAACAGGATAAAGGTTATGCAACTGAAACAATTTTGGAGAAGGTTGGGGTTCATGTTATGATTTTGGTTCAGCAACTTTATTTAAAATTGGGTTAAGCTTAGGTTTAAGTAACGGAAACTTTGGCTGAGGTTAAACAGATAGTTCACTCATCTTGAAAAATGTGATAATTTATGTCCCATAGCTGTTGTGTAGGACAGTAGTGGTGCTCTCTTCCTCTCATTGTTACTGAGTGCTGGATACTGGCTGGATGCTCCAAATGCTAACTGTTAGCCTCCTGCCACTGAGCTGGACTTCCCCCCAGCTAACATTCAGAAATATAGCCACCTTAATCCACCCTAAGAAGTTTAATATCACATAACAAATGTAATTTTCCAAAATTAAAATGCACATGTGATTAGTGAGAGCACACAGACAATAGTTCTTATTTTTTATTTATTTTATTTTATTTACAATTATTTTTTCTGTTTTATTTGACAGTCACAGTGGAAATAGACAGGAAAGGCAGGGGAGAGAGAGGGGATGACGTGCAGCAAATGGCCTGAGGTCGGATTGGAACCCTGGTCGCTGCGAGACAATAGTTCTGCTCAAATTACTGTATTTATTCTTTTGTCAACATCCAGAAAGATACACTAACTTCTGCACTTCCTGTATCACTCTGCAAGAGGAGCAGGGGCCACCACAGAGACACAAGTTGACTGCTTGATTTTACTATGAACAAATGTACGTATGCTGGAGGACAAAAGTAACAACTTTCCACAAGCCAATCTATCACACACATCTCCTGTACCTTCCAGGAACCTGCCAGCCACCGCTGCCAGTGGCCAACATTTTTTACACCATTTCAGGCCATGAACATTTTGCTACACATCATCAAACTCCAATTGTTTAACGATTTGAGTTGATGCAGCCAGTATCCAGCATTCAATAACAATGAAAGAAAGTCAGCACCACTACTGTCCTACAGAACAGGTAGGGGGGAAGGTAGATCAAAATTAGATCAACATTTTCAAAACGGGCAAACATCTCTTTTAATGTTGTGAACACTTTATCAAACAAAACCATCCACGTGTGCCTGATAGCTCAATGGCTTTTGCATGCCATGTTAACGCTTAAGCACATATAATGCTGAGAGATGGAACACTACCATTATTTACTAAGGCAATAAATATTCCAATTAGTGTTGCCAGCAGTTGATATTCCATGGCCTGTAAATTTGAACATTTTGAAAATGAAACTTTATAAACTCGTTATAGCTGATGTAGCTAGTTTTATTTTTAAACCATACCACGACAGTGGACACATATTTAGCCTTTGTGTGGTGATTTTTAGCTGTACAGTACCATGTCATTTCAGAGCTTTTCTAACTTTGAAAAGCTCTTCCAGCATACTATCCCTCAACATAGTATTTGATCAAAGTGTTAGCATGGTGTCTCTGTTGTCATCAGTTTTGGGGGAAACTGACCAACAGGACAGTCTGCACAAAACTGGATTCCTTTAAGAGATTAACGAGTTTCAGAGGAGCTCTGAAATTTGAATGGGGTGAGATTTGATTTTGAACTAGTCTGGTGTCCCATAATGTCATGTTGCCCTAAACAGGGGCAAGGATCTACAGAAAAAGCCTGACAAAGACCCTCTTGAATCAAAATACTCATTAGTTTGATGAAAATATACACAAGCATTTAAGCAGCATGCCTACTTTATCCTTTGTTTGAATTTGTCTCTGTCCTGCGCAGTGTTTCATTGTTGTATCTCTATGAAATGATGCCTGCTCCTTGTTATAAAGAATGGAAAGCACAAATCATGCCAAGAATGCACACACATTTTAAAAAAAATTTACACACTGCTGAACATGTAATCATTTTCAAACAAGATTTCAGTGTTATTCTGCTAAAATAACATTTCCAAGGGCAGAGTATAGCTACTGTTTAGAGGTCTATCAAATGCTCAGTTCTGTTCCCTTGTAATGAGATTGTTGTTCATTTAAGCTACATTTTATCTAATTTTTATTGCCATAAATGAGATGCAGTTATGCATCTTACATAACCCAGAGCTGTATGGACATTCCCATTGGCGCCTGGACTACAGATACTGGCTGCATGGAAAAACTTCATCCCTGCTGGTTAGGGGTTTGTATTAAAGCTCAACACTGTCCTAGCCTGTCTAACTCTGTTTATCCCCCTATTGCTCAGTCTGCCTCTCTGCCAGAGTTGAATGTTAAGTTCTTGACAGTAACATTCTTGACTGTCATTGCTATCTGTCTATCTATCGATCAGTCTATCTATCTACCTATCTATCTAATGAAAACTGGTGCATAATTGGTGATTTCTTGCAAAATATCAAAAATGACAAACTGACAGAGAGGGGTGTGAAGGTTAGAAAATGGAGAAATGCTGAGCAGACAGATGAAGACTACACAATGAGACACAGGCTGTACAAAGGAGACAGGCTGACAGACAGGCAGGTAGACAGCAGGGATGTTACAGCTGCTTTTCAGTGGGTTTGAGCCCATTCCTGGTTGGACAGATTAAAACTGACTGGTAAGAAGGATCATCAGAGGTTTTACAGATAACCAAGATGGACAATGTTCCTCCAAACTTGACCTGTGGAAATCCAGCCACTTAAGAAACTGAAACCTTGTGACATATTTTCTTTACATTTGTAAAAATATGTAAAATGCTAACATTGGTACATAAAAGAATGAATTTTCATCAGGGTGCTCTCTTATTTTCCTCAAAAATCGTCTGGAAGACACACACACACACACACAATACAGTGGGTGGCCCTATGCAGGTAGTTGCTTTGCAATGCACCATTACACACTCCAAAATGTTGTAGAAAGCCTTCCAAGAAGACTGGAACCTGTTTAAGTTGCAAAGGGGGACCAACCCCATATTAATGCCTATGAATTATGGATTTAAATTGGGATGTCATAAAAGCTCCTGTAGGTGTACTTTTACTTTTATCCATATAGTGTACACACACACACACACACACACACACACAGACACCGGCTCTACCTATGTTGGCGCTCTAGGCAAAATTACTCCCTTGCGCCCTTCCATGCCTCAACCACCACCCCCATGACTATTTACATTGTAGATTCTAACTGAAGGAATCAAAACTATGAATGAACACATGTGGAGTTATGTACTTAACAAAAAAAGGTGAAATAACTGAAAACATGTTCTATATTCTAGTTTCTTCAAAATAGCCACCCTTTGCTCTGATTACTGCTTTGCACACTCTTGGCATTCTCTCCATGAGCTTCAAGAGGTAGTCACCTGAAATGGTTTTCCAACAGTCTTGAAGGAGTTCCCAGAGGTGTTTAACACTTGTTGGCCCCTTTGCCTTCACTCTGCGGTCCAGCTCACCCCAAACCATCTGGATTGGGTTCAGGTCCGGTGACTGTGGAGGCCAGGTCATCTGCCGCAGCACTCCATCACTCTCCTCTTGGTCAAATAGCCCTTACACAGCCTGGAGGTGTGTTTGGGGTCATTGTCCTGTTGAAAAATAGATGATGGTCCAACTAAACGCAAACCGGATGGGATGGCATGTCGCTGCAGGATGCTGTGGTAGCCATGCTGGTTCAGTGTGCCTTCAATTTTGAATGAATCCCCAACAGTGTCACCAGCAAAACAGCCCCACACCATCACACCTCCTCCTCCATGCTTCACAGTGGGAACCAGGCATGTGGAATCCATCCGTTCACCTTTTCTGCGTCTCACAAAGACACGGCGGTTGGAACCAAAGATCTCAAATTTGGACTCATCAGACCAAAGCACAGATTTCCACTGGTCTAATGTCCATTCCTTGTGTTTCTTGGCCCAAACAAATCTCTTCTGCTTGTTGCCTCTCCTTAGCAGTGGTTTCCTAGCAGCTATTTGACCATGAAGGCCTGATTGGCGCAGTCTCCTCTTAACAGTTGTTCTAGAGATGGGTCTGCCACTAGAACTCTGTGTGGCATTTATCTGGTCTCTGATCTGAGCTGCTGTTAACTTGCCATTTCTGAGGCTGGTGACTTGGAAGAAACTTATCCTCAGCAGCAGAGGTGACTCTTGGTCTTGATGGTTTTTGCGACTGCACTTGGGGGACACGTTCAAAGTTTTTGCAATTTTCCAGACTGACTGACCTTCATTTCTTAAAGTAATGATGGACTGTCATTTTTCTTTAGTTAGCTGATTGGTTCTTGCCATAATATGAATTCTAACAGTTGTCCAATAGGGCTGTCAGCTGTGTACCAACCTGACTTCTGCACAACACAACTGATGGTCCCAACCCCATTAAGAAGGCAAGAAATTCCACAAATGAACCCTGACAAGGCTCACCTGTAAAGTGAAAACCATTTCAGGTGACTACATCATGAAGCTCACTGAGAGAAGGCCAAGGGTTTGCAGCACTGTCAACAAAGCAAAGGGTGGCTACTTGGAGGAATCTAAAATATAAAACATATTTAGAGTTATTTAACATTTTTTTCTTTGCTACATAATTCCATATATCTTGCTTCATATATTTGATGTCTTCAGTATGTATCTACAATGTAGAAAGTAGTGAAAATAAAGAAAAAACATTGAATGAGAAGGTGTGTCCAAACTTTTCACTGGTAGTGTGTGTATGTGTGTGTATATATCTATATCTATCTATCTATCTATATATGTGTGTGTATATATACATATATATATATATATATATATATATATATATGTGTGTGTGTGTGTGTGTGTGTGTGTGTGTATGTATGTATGAATATATATATATATATATATATATATATATATACACTACTCACAAAAAGTTAGGGATATTCGGCTTTCGGGTGAAATTTCAGGATGAACCTAAAATGCATTCTAACCTTTACAGGTGAACTTAATGTGACCTTCTGTAAACTTTTGAATGCACATGTCCAACTGTTCAATGTTTCAGTACTTTTTGCACAAGTTGCTGTTCTCTAACAAGGAGTTTAACGGCAAAATTCACATCAGGTGTTTGATGCTCCAGCTCATCGAGGTCGTATCATTAGGGAACAGCTGCTGGAGACTGGGGTACCTCAGATGGAGTGGCCTGCACTTTCTCAGACCTGAATCCCATAGAAAACCTATGGGATCAGCTGAGTCCCGTGTAGAGGCTCGAAGCTCTGTACCCCAGAACCTCAATGTCCTGAGGGCCGCCCTTCAAGAAGAGTGGGATGCCATGCCTCAGCAGACAATAAGTCGACTTGTGAACAGCATGAGACGTCGTTGTCAAGCTGTAATTGATGCTCAAGGGCACATGACAAGTTATTGACACTGACATTTTTTGTTGTGGTATATCCACCACTGTTGTTGGCTTTTGTTTCAAGAAATTGTTTGAGATGAGGAAATCACCAGTGTATGCTTCTACTTAAATGCCCTACTTTCATGATATAATATCACTGTAGCGTGAACTTTTTCCATTTTCCATAAATTTCACCCAAAAGCCAAATATCCCTAACTTTTTGTGAGTAGTGTATGTATGTGTGTGTGTGTATACAGTACAGGCCAAAAGTTTGGACACACCTTCTCATTCAATGCGTTTTCTTTATTTTCATGACTATTTACATTGTAGATTCTAACTGAAGGAATCAAAACTATGAATGAACACATGTGGAGTTATGTACTTAACAAAAAAAGGTGAAATAACTGAAAACATGTTTTATATTCTAGTTTCTTCAAAATAGCCACCCTTTGCTCTGATTACTGCTTTGCACACTCTTGGCATTCTCTCCATGAGCTTCAAGAGGTAGTCACCTGAAATGGTTTTCCAACAGTCTTGAAGGAGGTCCCAGAGGTGTTTAGCACTTGTTGGCCCCTTTGCCTTCACTCTGCGGTCCAGCTCACCCCAAACCATCTGGATTGGGTTCAGGTCCGGTGACTGTGGAGGCCAGGTCATCTGCTGCAGCACTCCATCACTCTCCTTCTTGGTCAAATAGCCCTTACACAGCCTGGAGGTGTGTTTGGGGTCATTGTCCTGTTGAAAAATAAATGATGGTCCAACTAAACGCAAACCGGATGGGATGGCATGTCGCTGCAGGATGCTGTGGTAGCCATGCTGGTTCAGTGTGCCTTCAATTTTGAATAAATCCCCAACAGTGTCACCAGCAAAACACCCCCACACCATCACACCTCCTCCTCCATGCTTCACAGTGGGAACCGTTCACCTTTTCTGCGTCTCACAAAGACACGGCGGTTGGAACCAAAGATCTCAAATTTGGACTCATCAGACCAAAGCACAGATTTCCACTGGTCTAATGTCCATTCCTTGTGTTTCTTGGCCCAAACAAATCTCTTCTGCTTGTTGCCTCTCCTTAGCAGTGGTTTCCTAGCAGCTATTTGACCATGAAGGCCTGATTGGCGCAGTCTCCTCTGAACAGTTGTTCTAGAGATGGGTCTGCTGCTAGAACTCTGTGTGGCATTTATCTGGTCTCTGATCTGAGCTGCTGTTAACTTGCCATTTCTGAGGCTGGTGACTCGGATGAACTTGTCCTCAGAAGCAGAGGTGACTCTTGGTCTTCCTTTCCTGGGTCGGTCCTCATGTGTGCCAGTTTCGTTGTAGCGCTTGATGGTTTCTGCGACTCCACTTGGGGACACATTTAAAGTTTTTGCAATTTTCCGGACTGACTGACCTTCATTTCTTAAAGTAATGATGGCCACTCATTTTTCTTTAGTTAGCTGATTGGTTCTTGCCATAATATGAATTTTAACAGTTGTCCAATAGGGCTGTCGGCTGTGTAGTAACCTGACTTCTGCACAACACAACTGATGGTCCCAACCCCATTGATAAAGCAAGAAATTCCACTAATTAACCCTGATAAGGCACACCTGTGAAGTGAAAACCATTTCAACCATTCCAATATTCATCTAGAGCAGTGTTCACCAACCCAGTCCTCAAGGACCGCCTGTCCTGCAGGTTTTGGTTTCAGCTCTGCTCTTGCACACCTGACCCAATTAATGCCCATGCATCTTCCTGCACGCCCTGTTCAGGTAGATCTGCTTCAGCCAATCAGCATGAAGCCCTTAAATGGATCAGGTGTGAAAGAGTAGAGCTGAAACCAAAACCTGCAGGACAGAGGGCCCTTGAGGACTGGCTTGGTGACCCCTGCTCTAGAGCACAGGTGTCAAACTCGTGCCATGGAGGGCCAAGAAAACTCCACCAGGTGATTTCACTGATTTGTCCCGCCTCTCTGTTTGGAGGTAGGGTGATCGGTGAAATCACCTAGTGGAGTTTTTGGTTGGAATGAAAACCTGCAGCCTCTTGGCCCTCCATGGCACCAGTTTGACACCCCTGCTCTAGAGTGACTGACTGTGTGTGATGTCAACAGTCAGTTGTTCTAAAACTTGACTGTAGGTAACTTCCATATTTGGAACTTTACAGTCAGTGAAGAGTATTCCCAAGCAAACTGCTTTTCCAGACCAGTTGAAAAATTGCAAGAATTTACATTCTGCACTGTTAGATCTTAAGAAGGTTCTAAGTAGAGCTTCAAAATGCAAAAAGAAGAAATGGGAGTAAGACCAAAAAAAAAAAATTGTAAGCAATTTATTGCAAACAACCATTAAACTGAAATAGGCTGTTCATCAGCTGATCAAAAGTTTAAGAGCACTGCCTTTAAAAGCCCAAATCTTGGCAAAAATGTGGATTCAGTGTCATTTTCTGTCAGGTATCCACACTGTCATGATATACTTTCATAAAGAAATCGACAACAAGTTGATTCTATTCATTCGAAAGCTTCCGAGCTCTATACACCTTTTATTTGAAAGGCAAAAGGAATAAAATTTCTAAAGATAAACCTTGGAGAATGGTTGCATCTGTTGTTGGGGTCAATGGTAAGCTCTGAAGTGCTCTGAAGTCACCGAGTTGCTTAGTTTTGATCAATACAAATTCAATCAGTGCTTGCAAGATGTTGATCCATCAAAATGATGACCTTATGAGAGCAAATACCAAAACATCAAAAAATAAATAATTTATTATTGTTTGTAGAGCAGGTCATTATGAATCTGGTCCTTGAAGAGGTTGAGTGTGGATGTAGGTGTGTAAAAAAAACATTTTATTTCCCTCACAGAACAAAACGCTGGGTTCACTTTGTGACAGAGAGAAGAATGAAACTCTTTACAATTGCCAACATCACATATCCTCTTACAGCTTCCTGTCCATCAGTAGACCTTTCAGTTTGTTGCATCTTATCTGTCATTCTTGACATGGTGACATAGCAGTTTGATCAGGAATATAGGGAACAGAAGAAGAACAATTCCATGTTGTACCACTGATACTAACACAAAACAACATTAATGTCTGGAAAACACAAAACAAATCACACACTGTTTGGAAGTCAGTTGCATTCTAATCCAGTACCATGATGGTGGAAGTGTGGACAGTCAACATGCCCAATACATCATTAAGTCACAACAGGGGAGAACTTCTCTGGCTACCTCTGGAGAATGGTCAAAACATTAGAAAACTAAGCAAAATTTAGGTGAAGTGGCAGTTCAAATATCAGAGGCTGACATGAAATCTGTTCTTTTCCCAGTCTATTGGTCAGACAGTGATGGTTATGACAGTTAAAGTTGCAATGAAGACTGCTCCCCTCCCAATCACAAACTCACTCAAAATGAGTCTCATCTATGTAACAGATGTTAACTGCACCCATTCCAGTGATTTTAAACAGCATTATTATGGATCCCATTTCTGGGCTAGATACATGCACCAGCATCCAGATAGAGCCCTCATGCATTGCCACGCCCACTTTTCTGAATTATGTGGTGATTCCCGAGGTCTGGAATGGCTCTAATTCTTGAGGGCTTGATGTGATTGGAAATGTGCAAGATGCAATTGACAAATTCTCTGGCAATGCCCTCACAGTGCAGGGTGAGAAGTATCCAAAATGGCAATGGCCCTTGAACTTAGCAGGCTTCAAATTCTGAACAAAGACAACTTTGTGGTGTAACTCAAGGAACATATAAAGAAGGGACAGACAATGCATTGAGTAACATGTGAGCTCTAGGCGCTGAGTATGGAAAATTCAGAGCAGCTGTCATTGTTTTGAATGGTTTGCCACCTCTTATTTAATTTATGCCTTCTTTAACATCTTAGGGCCCAGCTCAGGTGTTGGAATTATGAGTAATCTGTTTATTGTTAACTCATATTTGGTATTTTAAAAAGCTAAAATTAGCATTCTTTAGCTAGAGCTGAGCTTCATGCTAAGCTTTTGGGACTGTAATCACAAATGCGCACATAGGACAAAAAACACTAGTCCGCATTATGTAAAATGTGTTTTGGTACATAGTTGAATCTCATGTCAAAGTTCAAATGGCAGAGGTATAGTGCTTTCTAGTGGGATTTTAAGCCTGTCTTAATATTAGTGGCACCCAAGTCTGGCATCAGCGCAAGTTTGGAACACTGTTGCTATGCTTATTGCCTATTCCTTCTTTACACATTCCTTGGTGAATTATAAGCAAATATAAGTCCTTTACCTGTACTATTTAATACCAAAATAAATGCAAGTGAAATCCTCCACTGAGGCACAAGGCACAGCTGGAGCCTTACTCTGGCTAACAGTCATTCAGCAAGCCAGCTCAATACTGACACTGAACTCTCAGCCAATCATAGATTACCAATCCATACCAGATTCTTATACTGTGTTCATGCCATATCATTAAAACCTTAAATACATACTTTCTAACTGGGAAACAAAAACTCTTCCCTGGACTCGTATTTACAACTTGGGAACTCTGATATGCTACTTCTGCACGATTTCTCCCATTTTGCCACACAATGTTACCAACAGAAGATTTTGACAAGCATGGCATTCATCATGGGAGTATTGTCAGTAAGTCTTATAGGTCTCTAGATGGTGTATATAAGCTTCTTTACATTTTTTCCACATTTCTTTCTTCATTCATACTACAGGCTGGCATTGCTTTTAGTGTCTGCTGTTACCCTGCCAATGTTTCGATAGATGTAATAATTCAAATGAATTCTTGAATGCTCAAGTCATCAAGGCAAGCGATATGGCATAAACACAGTATTAACCCATCACTGAACCAGGAGGCTGTGGCACCAACTGTCACTATTCCACTGGTCAGCCTTAAGGATTGAAATGAAAGATATATTCCAAAATATAACCAGCTTGGCAAGGGATTTATCTTGTATCAAGACTTCAAGATCAGGTCAAGATGATAATATTTTTAAGCAAATTATGTCACTGCACTGGAAGATGATTTTTTTTCCAATTTAACAATTTTCACTTATAATTGATGTTAACGTTATTTCTTTCAAAAACGGCAATGAAACCAGAGTTACATCTTGAAACAAAAAGACAGAAGTTTTTAAACAAATTTAATGCTGGATACAAGATAAAACTGTTGGCAAGGTTTTTGATGTGCAAGTTTATTTTAGCACCAATCACTTCAGCCATCAATATACATACAAGGTCAGAGCAGAGTAGTGCTTACACAGGTATGGAAGTTGAAAATCAAACAAATCTAATTTACACCACAGCCCCCTCCCCCGACCAAAGAGAGAAACACCGGAATGCGTCTTCTCATCTACAAACATTTCTCATTGTCCTGTCTGTTTGCCGATGTGGAATTTCCTCTTTGGACAGGAAGAGGAAAATAAGGCTGGACTTTGTGGTGGGGATGTTAGAGGTCAAAGGTAAAGGGTTGTGTTTTATTCCAGTTCTACCAGCAGGTCACCCTCTCCTACCGTCTCTCCTGGCTTACAGTGGACACTCTTCACCTGGAAATATAAAGAGTGAGTGAGAGAGGGAGAGAGCGAAAGAGAGAGAGAGAGCGAAAACCAGAGAGAGAGAGAGAGAGAGAGAGAGAGAGAGAGAGAGAGAGAGAGAGAGAGAGAGAGAGAGAGAGCGAAAACGAGAGAGAGAGAAAGAGCGAGAGAGAGAGCATATGGACAGACACACACAAACATATATACAGGTTGAACACAAATCTATATAAAGAATCACAAGCCATTTATATTGCATTATTTAGGCATTTTCCCAACAGATTAAGTTTAGGTTTTAAAGAGTTTTGTTACAACAGAAACATTAATTGCAGCTTCAGTAATTTGAACAAAAAGACATTAAAAGATGCATAAAATAAATCTGATAAAATGTTTATGTGGAAATTAAGACCTTATATATTTAAATTTAAGACTTCATGACTTTTAAGGCCTAATATTACACAAGTATTTGGACAGTGATGCAATAATTATAATTTTGACCCTGTACACCACCACAGTGGTGTACAGCGGCCTTGTTCCAGAACTGGGCAGGCTGTTTTAGATGTTTTTTGCAAAGTCTAATCTGGCCCTGCTGTTCTTGAGTGACACCAGTGGTTTGCACCTTGCTGTATATCCTCTGTATTTATTTTCTCACAAACATCTCTTGACTGTAGACTTGGACAGTGATACACCTGCCTCCTCCAGAGTGTTTTTGACACTTTGGAGGAGTTACCTGTTACATACTACAGTGCAATCAGGAAGTATTCAGATTTCATTTTTTTCTTTTTAATAAATTTGCAAAAAATTCTAAAATTTTGTTTTCACGTCATCATTATGGGGTAAAGAGTGTAGATTAATGAGAGAAAAAAATAATTTAAACGATTGTAGCATCAGGCTGCAACATAGCAAAAGTGAAAAAAGTGAAGGGAATCTGAACACTTTCTGAATGTACTGTACATAGATAGTGGAATTAGTTATAACTTGTTACTGTAGAACAAGTTATAATATGTTACCTTGGCTGTCTTGGCAGCAGTCATGCTGTTCTGCATCTTCATGGCTTCAATAACACAAATCTCCTGACCCTCTGCAACCTAATCAGACAGACATGTTGCATTAAACTGGTGGCTGGTTCCACACACATTATGCAATATTCATGATAAAAATACATTTTTGTGATTGCATTGATTGAATGTGATGGCTGAATGTATTGATTTTGCTTTGAGCGCTTTTTGTGCATATCAAAGATCCACTAAAGAAGAATAAGAAGTGCATTACACTATAATGCACAGTAAATTTATATGGGTTTTAATGACCGACAGCCAAAGGCAAAGGCATGTTGTCCATTTAGCAATAACAGTATAAAAGCTTCTCAAATCCCTCGCAATATACATACTCCACATGAGGATGTATTCAGGTGTACGAGATATAGATCCCCCACTTGTTTTTGTACATTTGTGTCTTCATCTTTATTACTTTGTGCACAGAATTTTCACAATTTGTGCAAACAGATCAACAAACATTCTATTTGTTTGTGTTTCACCACAAAACAAATACGCAGATGGAATGGGGTGAAATTACAACCCATGTCCATCTATGCTGGCAGAGGTAATGAAAAAAACCCCCCCTACAAAATAATGAAAAAAAAAAATCATACCGTATCACCAGCCTTGACAGCCACAGCCACCACTGTGCCGGGCATCGGCGACCTTAAGATGCTACTGGTGTCTTCTGGAATTTTCTCTGGCATGTAGGAATCCAGCTCTGCAGCCAACTTGGACAGAACACGAACCTTAAACTGCATACACAAACACAAGCACAAGACAAGGAGATATGAGACTCATAAGAGCACAGCACTTCAGGCTGATGCCAAGCTGAAGTTTTTGTTTAATTCCTCAAATATTAAAAGCCAAATTTGAGGCCTTTTAATAGTACCTAGAACTGATTTCATTTCAATTTCAAAACCAAAAACCAAAAATCTGTTTTTGACTCAATATAGCTAATGACAGTGCTATTTATTTTAAAAATAAATAAATAAATGAAAGAATAATAAGAAAAATTCTAGATTCTAGAGCTGCTTTGACTGGGAATGACTGAATAACTTTACTGACAGTTCCATCACAACAAAAAATGAATTATTAAAAATATTTGTGATGAAAGATATCTTCACTAGGGAAAGGTACAAAGTAGTCCGGGTGATATGTGAAAATGATGCTCACTTTTTCATAAAAGCATGAAACTTGGAAAAAGCCCTGAACATTTTCAGAAAGGGAGCCATTGCAAAACCACCACTTGGCGGCCATTTTACTTTCTGCCATCACTGAATTTATTACAATCATATCATATACAAAATCAATGGAGATCTTTCACCACCATGTGAACTCACATGAAGCCCAGGGAACTACAGTTGAAATCTAAAGTTTGTGAACCCTTAAAAATATTCTGGTTTTCTGAGTGATTTGGCCATTAAACATGCTCTGATCTGCATCTATGTCACAGGTATTAATACACAACATGAGCTTAAGCAAGACACTCAAAAACACTCAAAAAAGCATGATTCTTCATGTCTTTATTTAACAAATGTAATCATCATTGAAAGTGGTGGTGGAAAAAGTAAGTGAACCCTTGGGGCCCTATCTTGCGTCAGAGTCCCTAAACCCGTTATTTGGGGATTTAGCATTGCGTAAAAGGCGTTCCCCCGCAAAAGTTGCTATCTTGCACACCTGCCGTTATCTGTAAAACACCGTTACATTATGCATAGGCGTGTTTTGGGTGTTACGCCAGTTAAACCAATCAGTGTGCCAGGTGCCACTGCCTTTAAGACCAGCATGCGCAACCCCAAATCTGCAAACCGAAACCCGTGATGGAGAGAGGGAGGTCGCGATTTAGTACTATCCATTTAACATCCATTTCCTCAGGGGTTCAACTGAGGCTAAAGCAAGGTGGCTTTTTATAGGCGAGTTAATTGGGGAGGTGGAGCCGCATGTGCACGTCCATGTGTCCAAGTGGACGCGCATTGAAGCCGCCTGGGCATGCTCCTGTAAAAGCCCAAATGGGATAGCGGATGGTCCTGAGGACCCGCTATCCACTTTCCCTAACGTGTGTGGTCAAGATAGCAGTTGCAGGGAAAGCGCATGAACACGCCCACGGACACACCTCCAGGCACAAATAACAGAGTCGGCGTAATGTATAGCGGGTAGTGTGGCCGCAAGATACCGTTTAGGGAAGCTGCTAAATGCGTAATTCATGGGTAGCAGGTAGTGGCAACAGGTAGCGCAGTGTGAAAGATAGAGCCCTTGGTCTTAATAACTGGTTGACCCTCCTTTTGCAGCAATGACCTCAACCAGGTGCTTTCGGTACCCGCAGATCAGATCTGCATTATCTTGCAGGTGGTTTTTGCCCACTCTTCCTGGCAGAACTTCTTCAACGCCTCCATATTTGTTGGCTGTCTTCTGTGTATGGCTCTTTTCCAGTCAATCCACAGCATTTCTATAGGGTTTACATCTCTCTGACTTGGCCACTTCAAAAGGCGGATTTTGTTCCGCTGAAACCATTGGGCAATGTTTGGGGTCACTGTCATGCTGCGTGACCCAGCCTCTTGTCAGTTTCAGCTCAGAAACAGACATCCTTACATTGTCCTGGAGAATTTGTTGATATACTTGAGAATTAATTTTCTCCTCAATGATAGCAAGTCACCCAGGCCCTGACGCAGCAAAGCAGGCCCAAATCATGAGGTTTCCGCCACCGTACTTTACTGTAGGGATGATGTTTTGATGTTGATATGCAGTGCCCTTTTCACGCCAAACATAATTCTGCTTCATTCTCCCAAATAATTCTATTTTTGTTTCATCACTCCATAAAACATTTTCCCAATAATGTTGTGGAGTGTCCAGATGCTCTCTCGCTAACTTCAGATGGGCAGCAATATTCTTTTGGGACCCCAGTGGCTTTCTCCTTGGTGCCCTGCCATGGACTCCATTTTGTTCAATGTTTTATGGATAGATGATTCAGGAACAGAGATGTTTGCCAGTTCTAATGACTTCTTTAACTCTTTGGCCGTCACCCTGGGGCTTTTCTTTACTGGATTCTACGTTGAGCCCTTGGGGTCATCTTGCTGGGTCGCCCACTTCTAGGTAGAGTGGCCACAGTACTGAATCTTCTCTATTTGTAGATAATCTGCCAAACAGTGGACTGATGAATGTTCAAAGTCTTTGAGATGACTTTGTAACACTTTCCAGCTTTATGCAAATCAACAATTCTTGATCTTAGGTTTTCAGACAGCTCCTTACTACGAGGCATGTTTTCCATTTGCATGAAGTACTTGTCAAGGGCTCAAATTCAAACTTTTCAGTGTTTTTATCAATCCAACTAACTCTAAGCCCCTCCTAAAAACTCATTTCATTAAAAAGGACTCCAGGTGTGTCTCCAAGTCTCCAAGTCTGACTCCAAAGAGCTCATTAACCAAGTCATTAGCCTGGGGTTCACTTACTTTTTCTGACCCTCATTTTCATTAATGGTAGGCTTTATGCAACATAGTCTAATGTTCTCCAATGATATGCATGTTTTAAGATAAATGAGATTACAGTTGTTAGTTATGGTGACTTTCATGAAGAGAGGATTTTGTTTCATATGATATTTAAACATATGTGTAGAAAATTTCAAAGCGTTCACAAACTTTAGATTTCGACTGTATACAACCCAACACTCTACCAAAGGTCAATTTTGCTTTCAGGCATTTTGGTCCTTTCCACTCAGCAGAGTACATGAGTGGTGCGGAGCTGGAGCGAGCGAGGAGCGGTGCGTCGTTATTTAACGCGGTGCGGTGGTGCGGGTTTCTTTACTGCCGTTCCATCGCTCCGGTGCGGAGCGAGTGGTGAATTACCCCTGCTCCCTGCTTATATATATATATATATATATATATATATATATATATATATATATATATATATATATATATATACTCTTCCAGTATAACACGCTGCTCATCCGCCGTGAAACTTGCTGTGTTTTTCCTTGTGGCTCATGTTTGTGATTGGTCAGCTGCCTCAGACTCCGCCCCTTATACGTGCACGTTCACGGCTCTTTATGAGGCAAACCTGGATCGATTGAGCGAGTTGATAACCAGCGTCGTGATACCGGTTATCCCCGATCACCATGATCTCCATCAGTGTAGCCAGTTCGGTCTGAGAGATCCAGGGAAAACTGAGCTTGCTTCGTGATACAGGCATCAGCTGTACTGCTACTGGTAGTACTAGCTAAGCTAGCTAATAAGTTGGGTGATTCAGGACTTCTCTCATAAGCGCTGGAGCTCGATGACTGAGTCAAGGTTTGTTTTATTAGTAGTGGACTGGACTGGACACAGCAATCCCGGATTATTAGTTAGATTTTTGTTTGTTAGCACCGAGGCGGGGACCTCGCAGAGCACAGATCACAGACACATCACAGATTCGCCTGCGGAACAGGTAAGTTATGTGTTGTCATGCTAACGTTATCCGATGGTCTTGTTGGAATACCGGTAACTGTTAGCCTTACTGTAACCATGGTAACGTTAGCTAACGTTAACATAGACGTCACTTGTTTTATGTTGTTGTGCAGCTTGTGTGGGTGGGCTAAGTTAGCTATGGGTTAGCCTGTTGTTGACTGCCTGTTCACCTATTGTACTGTAACCCAGAATCATCATTAATAGTAATATGAGCGGAGCGATTGCGGAGCGGTATTTAGGGGAATTGGGGTGAGCGATTCGGTGCGAGGTGCGGGGCGCAAGGATGGTTGGAGCGGGGCGGTGCGAGCGAATTGCCGTTACTGCGTGAGTTTGGTGCGACTATTTCTTCCGCTCCGAACCGCTCACGTACTCTGCCACTCAGTGAGGCTCCAGGATCGACTCCAGCACCTCCCACAAGCCTAACTAGGATAAGCAGTTTGTAAAATGAATGAATGAACCTTTTGCATATGCTTTTTGCATTTGGCATCCTTCCTGGTAAAGTCTAAACAATGTATAGCCAAAACCCAGGTGGCACCAACCAAAGTCTAAACTGTGAATAAAGTAAAGAGGCAGTGGATGTAGAATTAAAAATCTCACATCCAGACACACAGGCAGCCTTACCGATGTGCCCAGGTACTGCACAGTGATCTCTCCTGAAGCTTCTCTGGACAGACACTAGAACAGAGGACAAACAGAATTTGCAGCACACAACTGTCAAACAAAATCTATAAATGATGCCATAACTAACGTTTGGCAGCCCAGATTCAATTTCACAAGTCCTTTCCTACAAGCGAGGGTTTACTCATTATTTACACTTCTCATTCTCTGACACTATGCTATTCCTAGGGCCAATTTCCTAGAGACATTGAGCTCTATTTTCATGGCAGAATTGTGAGAGGAAGCTAGGATCTATGGTGTGGTAAACTTATTTTTGCAATTTTCATCATCAGTGTTGTCCCAGCAATAACAGTTACGGGGCATTTTCTGTAATATAGAGTTGGATTGGAAGGAATGCGCAGATATTGGGAGGAATACATTATGAGCTTTCAAAAAGTTAAATATGTGGTTAATGTAAAATAAGATGTACCACAGCATGCACCTATTCCCATATAAATCTAGTCTGTGTGTGTTACCTGCAGCATCCTGTGTGTGCCGTTGATGGTGAGTGGCAACAAAGGAGAGGCCAGGTTCCACTCTCCGCTGACTTCTACCCTCCCTGCATCCACCTCCACCTGCACAGAGGGAAAAGTACTGATAATAGCACACATTATAATCATCAATACCAATAGTAATAACCAATAAGGACATTTTCATTTGTCAAATAGACTTTTCTAGGCAAGCCTGCTGCCATTGGCCTTATGGATAATACTAGGCTGACTGTGGCAACACATCAGCTCTTTTGCATGCAGTTCTTTAAATTGTTCATTATGTGATTTCATGTAAATCCCTTGTGCAGTGAAATTATCTGTGAAGACTTCATAGTGTATAAAACTGTATTTCAGACTCACATTAGGTCTCTTTAACAATTATTAATAAAATAAAACAACATTGCAGGACACAAAAGACAGTGACTCATACAAAGTATTTAAGAGGTAAAGTTTAAAACTCCATAGATATTAATACCAATTTCAATATGAGTTGATTTATAGTCTCATTTTTAAAGATTTGGCTCCTCCCTGTAATTTGGCGTTTGGTTTAGGCAACTGAAAAAACAAGCAGAAGTGTGCATAGAAGGGGCGTCCTGGTGGCTCACCTGATAGTGTGTATACTACATATAAAGGCTTAGTCCTGACTGTAGTGGCCTGGGTTTGATTCCAAGCAGAGCCCTTTATTGCATGCCACCCCATTCTCTTTCCCCTGCGTTTCCTGTGTCTCTACTGCCGCAGCAGAAAAAAGTGCATACACATGGTCTAAAGTTTGCATGAGAGACTGCATGTCCACTTAACTTTTTTAACATTCCAAAGTGTGCACAGAAGCATGAGTGTCAAAACATTTTCAGTGATACCCACACCGCTATATATCACTCTGGGTGTGTGTGTGTGTATGAGGGGGAGAGAAAACCAGAGACAGACAGAGAGCGAGAAAGAGAAAGAGAGACTCACAGTGTAGGTATTTCCTGATCTAGTAACCTCTACATTGTGACGGTCTTTTCCCAGCTCCACACACAACTCCCACTTGCCACGCTCCTGAGGGATGGTGGACACTCTGAAACACACACATACAAGCATACAAAGACGTTAGACTAAGTGGAGTGCAGTCACCGCTGTGAGGAGCCTGTTTTCCTGTCATGTCCTGCTCACTGCCCTGGGACAACAACAGCGCTTCAACTGAGTTACTGGTGTGTTGTCTATTAAACTGTGCACTGGGGATGAACCATTAATTGCATTTGAGATAATACTGTGATATGGCATGTAATCGAGAGTAGAGCAGTCGGCTAAATGAGAAAGCAACAACTTGGCACTTTACACTGTGACCTGTTGTACAATGGCCTCAGGCTCAACAGAATCTGACACTGTGGAAACCTGAGTGTAAAAGAGGAGCAGTAAGTTGGGTTGGCTTTAAAAAAAGAAGATGCTACACAGCGTCAGGTATTGTGCAGAATATGCCTTGCTAGTATTGCTACAACTTGGGGCAACACCACTAATCTGTATCAGCATGTAAAAAACAACACGAAGCCATACACGATAGCTGCATAGCTAAACTTCCGACCACCAGTGTGGCAAGTAAGCCAAATACCACCTGACAGGGACTGCTGACTGAAATGTTTGAAAGCATAATTCCATATAAAAGTAATTCAAAATGTGACACGTTTACAACTTTGACAGATACACTGGATAAGCAGTACAGCATGCACTCTAGAGGTGGGAGAAAAAATCGATTTTTAGATGCATCGCGATGCGGACGTGGGCGAGCCGGCATCGATGCATTAACATCAATAATCGATGCTTATAAAATGATTAAAAAATGCGCAACTGAAGTATATGAGCAGCGTCTAGCCGGGCAGTTACATTGCGGAAAAAAAGCGCGGAACCTAAATATGAGAGTGCAGTGTCCAGCCGGGCAATTACAGGGCGCACACAACAGAAAACAATCATGTGAAGACAGCTGAACAAGCTGAAAGAAACATCAAACCGGCAGCCTCTGCATTAAAATCGAGTGTTTGGAAACTTTCGGATTTTATGAAGAGGAAGGGACACAAGACCTGGATAAGAGCCAAACAGTGTGTAAGTTATGTCACAAAACACTGAAATATTTTGGCAACACGAAATTACAGTAAACAGTAAATTAATTATTTGGCGTTCATTTTAATCATAGTTCACTACAAATCAGTGTTTCCCATACATAGACCAGTGTGTGGTGCACATAACACAATCAACACCAAGCGCCACAAATTGATTCCGCTTTTTTACCCCCAACACGATTTTGAAATATAAATATTGTTCCATTCATTCATCTCCGCATAGCGCTCCTTCTCCCTGTCATTCCCGTTCTCACACACACACACACACACACACACACACACACACACACACACACACGCACATACGCACATACGCACATACATGTCAGTGGTGCGCAGGTCCACGTATAAATGACCTGAAAGGGCACAAGGTAGTAATTTCACCTAGGGCGCCAACATAGGCAGAGCCGGCACTGATAATAATACATGAAAATAATATACCCGACCCGCTTATTTTAAAAGGTATAGGCCATGCTCTCTCACACCTTGTTTTAGTTGTCCCACAGTAAAACAAACAAACAAACAAACAAATCGTCGGAAAAATGATGCAAAAAATGATTCAATGACAATCACAAAAATATGCATTGAGATGCATCAAGATGCATCGATAATCAGTTTATAATCGCATCATTGCCCTCATAATCGTAATTGAATTGAATCGTTAGGTGGCCAAAGATTCCCAGCTCTAATGCACTCCCACATGTTTTAGCCAGGTTGCCATACCAGTTTATAAAATGCAAGCAGAGAGTGGTAGCGCAGCTGAAAACAGCAGTTTTGACCACTGACATTTCACTCTTAAAGCCTGACTCAGGCAGAGAACACTTCACAGTGTCCCGTGAAAATACAAGGTTACAGCAATGCAGCGCTATGTTTTGAAACTTTATAATATGGTTAATATTTTTCTGCTTCTTGTTTGTGCTCCAGTATACTGTATTATACCTTGTATTTTTCACAGGACACTGTGATGTGTTCTCTGCCTGAGTCGGGCTTTAAGAGTGAAATTGGTCAAGTGACCAACAAGCATTTAAAAAACACACCTGGAAACGATCAGGTCAGACCTGAGGTGAACCTGAAGACGCTGAGGCGAAACGCGTTGTTCCCTCGAAATAAAGTGATTAAGTAAAAATCTGTGTCAGTGTGCGGAGGATCTGTTTGTCTTAGTTCCTGCTGCCTTCCAGCACCTGACTACCTGTGACTGTGCAAGGAGTTTGCACTGATTGGTTGGAGTGCTTACCTCAGATTGCACAGGAACCTCTGGGAGCGAAGCTGAGCAGCAATGTAGAGTGCTGCCGCCGAGGCCAACAGCTCCCTGCGGCTGTCCGTTGCCAGCTGATGACCATGGAAGCCACTGGGGTAAACCTCGGGCAGGAAATTTGTGGTGATGTCCCCAGAGATGAAACGGGGGTGGGTGATGATCTCCCTCAGCAAAGGGATGTTGTGGGTCACACCTGGAGAGAGAGAAATATTATATATTATGAAAATAGAATGTGTCATGCCTGTACAACTGGATTTGGTCCCTCCACACCACATATTGGCTGCCCACTGCTCTGAGTATCTTGGATGGCTCAAATGCAAAGGACAAATTTCTTTCAAAATAGGAAAAAAGTATTAGAAAAAGTTTTTTAAAACTATTAGAAAATTACCAAAAGTTACTGGAGCAATAGCAACAAAGAAATTGCAAAACAATTACCAGAAACTGTGCGAAAAAATATTTTTACAATTACAGGACACCTATATCCATAACTATTAAAACTACACATTTTAACATCAGACCAATGATGCCAGACTGCAAGATTTCCTGTTTAAATTGTGTTCAGATGCCTTTCACAAGCATTTAACGCTGAAACGTAAGCAAATTCAATTGATTTTTTTCAAAACATAGGAAAAAAGGTGATGAGAAAAAAAGTTATGAGAAAAGGACATGTAACAAGTTCAAAAATGACCAGAAAAAGAACAAATGCAAGAAAATTATTTGTGATTATTATAAACATATATTTAGAATTAAAATTTAATTACAAGAAAATTACCAAAAAAATTACCCTTAAATTGTTTTTTAACAAATCCCCCCAAAAATGAAAAATAAAAACCAAGTGAATTTTGTTCAGAGGGCGAAATAAGGGCTCCTGGGTTTCAAACAGTTAACTTATCTGTAGTTGCACTGTTTAAAGTTGCTGGTGTACCTCTGATAACATAATTATCCAGGGCATCCTCCATCTTGGCAAGGGCTTCGGCTCGGGTAGCGCCATAGGTAACCAACTATTAAGGACACAATGGTCCACTGTTAGAGACCTTTTATGAACAATAATAATTGTTAAAGTCACTCTTTAAAGAGAGTTGTATTACTCCAACCCCTTGTAGAACAGTATACCAAAATGTTCTGAAATACATTGAATATAAAGAAGAACTGACTTTGGAGATCATAGGATCATAGTAGATGCTGATGTCACTTCCTTCCTGGATGCCACTGTCCACACGTACCTGAGAGATCAAGGAGAAGAAAAGGAAATGTTGATATTTCATCGTGGTAATTTAACCCTTACTTTGTCTTTACATACTGACATCAAACGCTGATCTGATTCATGACTGTGGGGTCCAAAAGTCCACTACTAAGAACTACTAAGAACAATTTTTTACTCCGCTGGTACTTCTTAATCAAGAATGATTCCTCTGAAATTGATAGAATTCAGTTTTTGGATAATTGAGAAATGCTTTTATGGACCTTAAATGTCCTCAAATGTAGGTTTTCTCAAATTATTGTAAGACTATACATTTTATTAAAATGTTTACACATGTTCCTACTATAAAATGCTTTGGTTCTTTTAACTCAGAGGTGTCAAACTGGTGCCATGGAGGGCCGAGAGGCTGCAGCCCTGCGTTCCAATACCCATACTACCATACTATTTAGTAGGGAAAAAAAGATTTAGTATGTCCCAATACATAGTATGTCAGATGCAGTATGCCAAGAGTACCAGGATGTTCTACTGCATCCGGTCAGATTTCGCAGTATGGATTTCAGCATGCTGCTCTGGCCATTCTGACCCACAATCCTATGCGCAGCGGACGTTACGTCGCACTGACTGAGTGGCGTGTACAAACCACGCCCAAATACGGACGACAACAAAACACACATATCACACAATCCTCGTCAGTGACAGCAGCAGCGACAGGAAGACAGAAGATCAGAAATATGACAGAGGACAGTGCAGTGTGAAACAGCACCAGCATTTTGACAACAACATTCAAATTTGCCGCTACGGAAGTGGCGGCGGAAGTGAGTGAGAGGGTCAGAGGTCAGGGAGGACGTATGTAGTGTGTCCCAATAGGATGCATACGCATGTATATTTCATACTAAACTACATACTTTGTAAGGGCAGCTGCAGTACATACTAAAAGTAAAAAGTATATGTATGCAATTTGGAACGCAAGGAGAGTTTTCATTCCAACCAAAAACTCCACCACCCGCAGCCTCTTGGCCCTCCATGGCACCAGTTTGACACCCCTGTTTTAACTATTAATAACAGATTCTGGCTAAATGAATATGGCCCTCTATGCGTTATTGTTACTACTGCCAAGACTTTACTGAAAACCTTATATTACCCACCATTGAAAATATTTTTTAAATTAGTTTGCAACAATGTTAAAATAGCTGAATGAAGCAGCCAAATTGTTCTCTTGGATGCTGAAAAACTATCTGAGTGCGAAACTACAGCTAAACTGGACATTTCTAAAGGGGGCAGTGCAACACATGATGGACAGACTGTCATACACCATTCACTTCCAAAGCAAGACCAAGCACACCTACGTGACCACACTCAGTTAGAGACCAGAGCTTACATCTTACATCTGCATCCAAGATAAAAAAAAAAACAAAAAAAAAAACAGGAACAAAACACTCTGCTCCAAATAGTAAAAGTATAGTCAAAAGACAATTTGAAAACTGCACCTTTGATGAAAGAGTTACAGTTTCCAAATCACGTCGTTCAAGACAAAAAAGTCTAAACCCTTTTGGATGGTCCAAACAATACATAATTTCACAATGCAAGACCGGGAGAAACTCTTGTTTACAGACTTTGAATTCAAATTTGCACTTCACAGCTGCAATAGCAGACTGGATGAGAGGTTACGGTGTCAGATGTATGTGTTTGTAATTAAGGTCCTGTTGGTGCTGAGCCCCATTCCCTTTCAGACAGTCAAGCTGGTAAGTGCAACCCTGACCCATGACCAATCTTCCCACCAGGTTTCATGATGTTATGTGGACAGGCTGCGGCTGTATGTGCGCATTCTTGGATCCCTCATTTACCATGGGTGAAGGAAGAGCTGATACACTTTTCATGGTGACTGATCAAAAGGGGGCATGGCGGTGGTCAATATTGATCACAAAAAGGCATATAACCTCCAAACAGATTCACAAGACATGGAAAGCTTTTTGTGGATACTGTGCTCATGGGGCAAGAAAGAGCTCAATAACCTTACACACTCATTGGCTGGTGGCAGTATGGACTCGACTGAGGACCACCTTTCTAGTTGCAGATTAGTATGGTTCTCTGTCGGTTTCTCCAATACCACTGGTGGCTTTACAGATGCCAGGTACTTCACCCTCAGCACTGATGCCATGTCCAGGGCTCATCAAGATGAGTGAGACATGTTGGGGCTGTAACTTGACATTCTGGATCAACAATACACTCCCCAGTTCAAGAGGGTGAATCTACAGACTTTCAATTAGACAGGGATGTTTGGGGATCTTCTCTGTTGCAGCCACACTGTGTCAGTAAGGAAATGGCTGCAATTTTAAACAAAAAAAATCTTTTCTAGTGCATATTTATCAGAATCAGAATCCTTTTATTGTCATTGTTCAAAAAAGCACAACGAAATTTAGAAATTTAGAATATTTATGATTTACATGCAAGTACATGCATGCAGGCATACACTGACACACACACAGTTTGTCCTTAACTCTCTGTCTCTGTCTCTTTGTCTCTCTCTCTCTCTCCCCTCCCCACCCAACTGGTAGAGGTAGATGACTGCCCACTCTGAGTCTGGTTCTACCTGAGGGTTCTTCCTGTTAAAGGGGAGTTTTACTTCGCCACTGTCGCCAAGAGCTCAGGAGGGAATCTGTTGGGTTTCTTGTTTTTTTTTTTTTTTTCTGCTATAATTTGTAGAGCGTGGTCTTTACCTGCTCTACCTGTAAAGCTAGGGTTGGGTACCGAGAACCAAATCCTATTTGGAACCGGTTCCTAACGTCCGGTTCTGGAACCGTTAAGGAGATTTTTGAATTTCGATTCTTTTTTTCGGTTCCGAGTGCCCACACTAATATGTTTTCGGGGCGTATATTACTCCGCTCGGCGTCCTCCGCACCTCCGCTAGCAAGATCATCACTTGTCCGAACATGGACCGCAAAAAACACCCGAAAGTCTGGCTTCATTTTAATTTGAAAGAGGACGGAGTAGCACAGTGCAACATCTGCGAAAAAACAATTTCTGCCAATGGAGGATGCACGACAAACATGACAAAACACCCTCGCCTGCATGGTGTAACACTAATCGAGTATACTGTGTTTAACTCGTTGCGTCGCTCTCCTGCTCCCGTTGCTTCCTACACTTCGGACAGTCAACCTTCATCATCAGCCAGCAACTCCTCGTTGCAAACAGAATCAGGTACATGGAAATTATGGTTGTCTTATTCTTGTCTTATTATGTGGTGAAAAGGCTGCATCCCCTTTCAGAAGTAGACTTGGCGTGGCGACTTTTTTCACGAACATGGCATGTCCTTTCGACAACGATCCCGTGGATGAAGGTGCAGTGTTACTGCGCAGAGAATTAAATATTCGTCAGGAGATGGTTACAAGATGCGCATAGATGTTTTACCTGTTTGAACAATGTTTTTATATTTCATCTTAAGCTGCTGCCAAGTGCGTTTCTCCCCCGCGGGATTGTACCTAAATGAAATAAATTAATAGGCTACCATTCAAGCAGTTTTCCCCCTGTAATATTATTGTGATTGCAACGGACTCCATTTAAACTTACGTATTGACCCGAGCAGGAATGTTCTCTCCCAGGCCGTCTCCCCCTCCTTTGCCGCTGCAGCGGTGTTGCATTTTTTATTATTATTATTATTTTGAACATGTTCAAACTCGCTGTATGAATGCATTAAGATTTCCAATTCAACTGGGGTGAAAAACGCAGCCCGACGCATCCCCGTTGCCATGGTGACTCGTTAAATCGGGGCTACATTGACGCTGTCTTTTTACAGCTGAGGGTCACGCGCTTACCTCCAGGTGAAACTACTCCGAGTTGATCAAACTGACTCAAATCAGCTATTCTGGAACCCAAAACTCAGAGTTTCCTGTCTCAGAGTAGATCCACTCAGAGTTCAGGGTAAGACTTGGAGTTTGTTGAACCTGCTTCATGAAACGGACCCCTGGTAGCTACTTGTTATCTACACAGTAACAGTTCAGATTTAACTGCTGACAGATTTGTCTTTGGCAAAGTGCTCATTTCATTTGAAAACATCACTATATATGGACACATGTTAAAGTGTTTTTGTGTATTTGTTGCACATTGCTCTCATGCTCTGTTCAAAAAATTTACTAGAGATATCTTATGTCTTAAGAAAATGGCAAATACTTGACATCAATATGTGCACTTTTATATTGTGTAATTAGACCGATTTATGTAATGTTTTACCAATGTTTACACCTGCAAATGTACATTGTGTAGCTTTTTCAAATGAAAAAATTCTCCTGATAAATAGGCTGTGACCTGTTGACCTCCATCTCAAAGAATCGGAATCGAGAATCGTTTAGAACAGGAATCGATAGTGAGAATCGGAATTGGACTCGGAATCGTTAAAATCCAAACGATACCCAACCCTATGTAAAGTGTCATGAGATAACTTCTGTTGTGATTTGACGCTATATAAATAAAGTTTGATTGATTGATTGACACACACACACACACACACAAACAAACTTACATTGCTGAGGTTAAGTGGCTCCTGGTATTGTGACAGCCGTCCAATGGAGGGGAGACCAAAGGACTTGTAGGGGTCCTGTCAGAAAAAGACAGAAAAGACAAATATTAAGGTAATAAGGATGGGGGTGGGGGTGAAATACATGGAATACAATGAATACTTGCTGTTGATTAAAGCCTTTTCACCCCGGCAGAATGAGAAGAGCTCTATCTTCTACTATCAATCCAGAAATCATTTCACTACGCAATGCAACTTTTTAAGTTTCCTGCACATTTCTAAAAAAATTCTGGAGACATCATTAACGTAGACATGCCACATGCATGCTATGAACAATTAAATCATTAATTAACCCTCGTAAAGCCTTAAGGGGTAAAAACGACCCGAGCGTCCGCGAGTCTTTTCTCCGGGGTTCTGTGGTGTGCCCTTGGCTCGTTCTCAGCTCCATGGTGGCGGTCGCAGCCTTCAGTGCTCCCCCATGCCCCCGGATCCCCCGGACCCACCGGCCTCGGCCCCGAACGTGCCACAGGACCCCAGAAAAAAGACTCGCAGATGCTCGGGTCGTTTTGACTCTTAAGGCTTTACGAGGGTTAAAATCAATTACCAATTGATACTTTATCAATTTATAAACTTCTTGACCCTTTTTGTTGATGTTGTCAGGGGAGGGGCCTCCAAATTCATGTCGGATGTCATCTGCCTTTTCTCAATGAACAATAAGACACGCTTCCTACTCAGGGGGTTCAGCTGAGGGATCAGTTCTCATTTTAAACCCTGATGAAGAGCTGTAGAGGTCATAACCAGTTAGTTTGTTTTATTCTTTGTGCAGCAATAATAGAAAACTAAAAAAAAAAAAAAAAAAAAAAAAAAAAAAAAGGCTGCTGCTCCTGTTGCTGGCTTAAGATTATGGTTTCTAACGATGCGTTTTAAAGGCAGAAAGAGTAGGATTTTCTTTAAAAACAGACTCATACAAAAATAATCCTCTCCATCATCACTTATGAGCCACTAGAAGTGTGTGTTGGTGTGTGTACCTGCAGAGACCCTGCCCTCTGCCTGGATTTTCTTGTTTGTTGGGTTCGGGACTCATCTGGGCATCAGCCTTTGGGCAGTGGGTGTGTAGCTCCCAGCCAATAACAGCACACAGTGCCATACTGATAGCACGATATCCAATAGGAAGACATGAAAAACCACGGATATGGGCCACAGAAGGAAAAGGAAATTTAGCTGAAATGCCAAGTGGACAAAGCTGGGACTGGCTTTCACCCACTAGCGAGCACTGAGGAAGACAATGATGATGAAGAGCAACACAGTGCTGGCCTGTTTTCTGTTGCACAGGTAGGTGCTGGCGGGCCAACTTTTTCATAGGACTGTGTGACTTCGTGTTTTTATTGCCATTGCCAACCTAGGAAATAAAAACTGGCTGCCAGTGGTTAGCTTAGCCAGGGAGGAGGGGCCAACTTTGAATGTTGTGTTTACAAACTGCAATGACAAATCCTACTCATTCTGCCTTTAAAAAGACAAAGTTTCAGTGGTTAGATGTTGATCAAATCAAAAAAATATATATAATATATTAAAAGGACTGATCTATAACTAGAACAAAAACTTATGAAACTGCATGCAAATTTGTGGAGATGAATGATGACAAGGTACTGTATATGCACATCTTAAAAAGCTAAATTCAAGGCTTTTCTAGATCTTTTCAACAACACCTGAAATTGGATTTGAGGACAACAACAAAATGGCACAAACAGTGATCAACAGGATTTGGGCACAATAAACTAATATAAGAGTAAAAAATGAAAAGAAATGAAACATCTAACCCTTAACACTCAAACATGAATGAGGGTTCAGCTGTAAAGAAGTATACCACAGAAACAGATATGGCTCACACACATAGATGTATTTTGAACTGAGCTGTAACTGCCATCAGTGTATCATCAGAGTCGATAAGCATATCATATTATCATATCATTTTGTAAAAGTGTAATGGATACGGATGCCCCCCAAAACCTGGTTCCAAATGAGATCGGTTCAGTTTGATCTCTTCTCACTCGTGTCATTTTAGCTGTTCATAATATTTCTAAGACCTTTGCAAACTATTGAGACAAATAGACCCACAAGGTAAAGATGAATGGCACATACCTCAGCATAAACACGGCTCTCAATGGCCCAGCCATTGATGGGGATGTCTTCCTGTTTGTGCTGTAGTGGGTAACCCTTGGCAATCCGGATCATCTGCTGCACTAGGTCCAGTCCAGTAATACACTCTGTGATTGGATGTTCCACCTGGGGTCATAAGTCACTGGTTAGCCAAAGAAAATAATGGTTTATGTCAACAAATAAGAGTGCTCCTTCATGACTCTCAGTCTCATTAGCTCTGTTTCTGTTATGCAGGGCTGACAGTAGAAAAAAATCCTGAGCCTCAACTTTTTTCCATTCCCCAGTGGGGTGGAGGGTGATATGTATGCAGCAAATTTCAACATATAATATATACGCATTATTTGAAAATAACCCTATTAATTATCTTGTAACCATCTATTGCCACATTGCTCCCATTCTCTTCTATCCAAGCCCAGCACCATTTATTCTTAACGCCCTTATCCACATCTTTGCTGTCTTCCCCCGGCTTCAGGAACCTGCGCTCCATCCTGTGGGATGCAGTGCGTCTCTGTAGGCTAATGAGGCTCACTTTTGATGGCACGTGGAGCGCCTGATTGGCAACACCCAAGTCCCGCCCCCACCCTACTTCTGATTGGCTAGTAGGCCTATTGTTAGTGTGGTTGAGAACAAAAGCTGCGCTTCTATTGGATCCAGAGAAATGTCCGTTAGATAAATCTGGGCGAACCCCCCTTTTCTTTTTTTTTCGCAGTCACGCTGGGACACCAGAGATCCGGCATGGCGCTGGAATACTATCAGCCCTGCATTATGGCACTCTTTACTCCTGCACCTCAAACATTATAAAATTGGTGGGAATCAAGCTCTAACATTACAATACATTCTATCAAAGAGAAATGCCAAATAAACTGTGGAAAAAAGTGAAAGTGAAACTTAAACTCCTGCTATTTGTTCCAAACTGGCAGGTGTTAGTAAACAGGAAGTAGTCAAGTCATGTTTATCTATATAGCACATTTCATACAACAGCCACAGACTCAATGTGCATCAAGATAAAAAGCAAAAAAGTAATGTCACCACTTTAGCTTAACAGAGATGTTTAAGGAGCTACTCACATTACCAAGTTTGTACCGTGCCCAAGCACGTTTGCCCCTAAAATCCGGATTATTTGACCAGTGTGATCGCTCTGTACCGTGCTTGAATACAGTACACTTCCCCCCGCTCTGGGGTGTGCTCCAGCACGGTACGGGCGCATACACGAGCACATGCATGGTCACACATGCAGCGCGCGAATGTGGATACGACGTAAATCATGCAACTTTCCTCCTGCCTCTGCAAAATTGTTTAATCCGTGCAGCGCGATGACCGGCGAATGGCCACGTTGAGCAATCAATAATCAACCATGTTGTCTGTGTCGCTGTCCATGGTGCTGCTGCAACCGCGTATAAACAAAAGTCGGTTTGTAATGAAAGTATGGCAGTCTGTGTGCACGGTGCACTTGTCAGATCCGGCAGGCCAGCACCACGCTAGCCTTTGCTTACTCTTTGCTTCAGCACGATACGGAGCAAACAGCACTGATGTGAGCAGGCCCTACCCAAAATCCAGATAGAGTTAAAATGGGTGCAGTACAAAGACTCTGTGCTTGTTAGCAGGGAAATATTCCCATTAATTTCATCAGTTGCTGCTGTTACTATATGTAAGATCAACACAATACAAAACGCCTGCACAGATACACACACACACACACACACTCTACACTGACCTGTAGGCGTGTGTTCATCTCCAGGAAGTAAAAGTTTTTCTGGGAGTCGACCAGGAACTCCACGGTGCCAGCAGAAGAATACTGAACAGCCTTAGCTAGCTGTACTGCTTGTTCACCCATAGCCCGTCGTGTAGCTGGATCAAGGAATGTGCTGGAATACACACAACAACAGTATTTACAGTCTACAAAATAAATACTGAGACAAAAAAGGAACTCCAACTCTTTTCCATTACTACTCCCATTTCCATGACTCATTTGTATCATTATGTTCAGCTGTCCTTGTTCTGGTGCTGATTAGAAAAACGCTCACTTAGGACTCAGTACACCCAATCACAATGTTCAAAGGTACGGAGCAAATGGTGTTAAAAAACTATTAGCAGCTGTGGTATAATTTCAGCTCAAGAGAAAATGGCCAAATCTTGTTGTGTGTTGTGAGCTCAGATTTTTCAGATTTCCATCTGAGAAGAGCAAACTTCCTCCTTAAACTACCAACCTAAAACTAGCAGTTGGCCCAACCGGCAGCAGATGGCACTGTTGTTAAGAGTTTGGCTCATCCAAGATGCAGGCTGAGCAATACATAAACATCAAGTAATCATAAAATCGCCCCATCAGTCAGAGTTTTCACACCATCTAATTTAACTGTATTTCTGTGAATGTTACATAACAATGACATAATCTTATCTTCTGATCTCACAACCTGCTCCAATTCAAATGAACAGACAGTTGTTTACCCATAATTGGCTGTTGTTGTTGTTGTTTGTGCAACATCACGGTGATAGTCTATAGACCTTTTTAACAGCAATCATTTTCATATGAAATAGTGGGGTAAACACTGGTGTTAATAATGACACTGATTAAGGTTTCATCCTTAGCTCTATCCATATGCCCCTGTTACAACATTGTGCTCTTTTCACAAATTTCTGGCAGATGAGGCTGGGATTTGTACTGACCTTGGAGCTTCTTCCACCACCTTCTGGTTCCTCCTCTGTATAGAGCACTCTCTTTCATTCAGCCACAGAGCACTGCCATGCTTATCTGCTAGCACCTACACATACACACAAAGACACTAAGAGTTTGGCTCTAAAAGCAATCTAAAACGCCCTTTTCATGTCAAACTGTTTTCTGTCCAAACCAGCATTTTCACTAGAATTGGACTAGTATTTCAACAGCACAGCACTAGAAATTTTTGGAAAAGCTGACTATCTACACCAACACTAGCCTGGACCCGGTCCTCGAGAACTGCAGTGCCCACGTTTTTAAAATGACATGGCGATTCCCGAGCTCTTGAACTACGCTCTTTCCCGTGGGTAGATTTGACTGGAATCTGTGTTGTGATGTCTGAGTGTCCAGTCAACTAAATGGCTGATGACGCCTTCACTTCACAGAAGTAGACTAACATGGCAGTGGCAATGAAGAGTTGTGATGTTATCAACGGTGACCTAAATTAGGTGATTTCCTTTGTTCCCAAGAAATGTTACGACACAGACACACTAAAAGACAATCAGCCAGCCTAAAAATTGTTGTTGGTGTAGTAATGCCTGCCCAACAATGATTGGTTTAACGCTGGCAAATGGTTTTGGCCCATAGATGGCATAAATCATCTCTGATTGAGATATGGCCAGACCCTACAGAATTATAGCGTGATTCATGGGATCTGGAAACCAGGCTAGACCAAAATGCCACTTGAATTTATTTAATTGCCATGCGCAGAAAATACTTATTACTTCACCCGCCAATGTTGATTGTTTCGCTCCAGCCATGATCATGGCATTCATGTGTCATGTCACAAAACCCCTTTTTCCCAGCGTTCACTGATACCACAATGTCAGACCAGCATTTTCAAATACATTCACTTGAGAGACTGTTTTTAAATTGCTATGCTTTTGGAAAACAAAAACACCATTTTAGTGTAGATGGAAAACCAAAATGGAGAAATAAAGATGTAGATTCCTCTGGATTTGTATGGACTTTACAAGGGGAAAATCAGAAAATACTTTGTTCTATATGTGTGGTATACCTGTATTTCTATGTGTCTAGGATTGTCTATGAACTTCTCAATGAGCAGCCTGTCATCTCCAAAGCTGGATGCAGCTTCCTGGGATGAGAATCGAAAACCCTCCCTGGAACAACACAGACACACACCCACACCCACACCCACACCCACACACACACACCAAAACAAGAAAATCAGAGCGGGAGGAAGGGGGGTGGAGTAAGACAAAAATACAGAAATAAAGTAGTAGACAAAGTGGTAGAGTAACATAAATAACAACCAAGATGCAGTAAGACAGAAAAAGAGGTGGATAGGAAAAGAGAAGAGGGAAGTATTAAAAACATGGATGACAGAGATACAATGGGAGAGAATACCTTGTCTCCTCATCATTCCAGGCAATCCTCATTCCTTTCCCTCCTCCTCCTGCAGACGCTTTGATCATCACCGGGTAACCTAGCAACAAAACAACTGTCAGTTACCACTGGATTAACTAGCAACAACCATTAGTCATCACTAAGCCGCTGCAGCAACATCACTGTCAGTGATCCCAAGACAACCATCAATGGGCGCTGTCACAATCATCACTTAGTAAACAAGGTAACAACCCCACTGTACTCTTGCCAGTCGCTTACTTTACAACTGGCTAGTTTACACAGCTCTGAACATACTCTGAGCATCATCACACTGACACTTCTTTATAACGAGACAAATAAACATCCAACCAGTTGTATCAACATGTCATGATTTTCCCCTCTAATAAATTTGTATATTACATATATTACAAGTAGGGCTGTAGTCAACCAAATAAAATCTTAGTTGAATGAAGTCCTGAAATTTCGACCAAAAGTCGACTAATCGGGGGGCGGCGGGAATACCAAAAAAAAAAGTTACTATTTTTAGATCAATTAACTGGGCAGTAGGCTACCTGGTAGCCTCGTCCACCTAAATGAATTATAAATAAACATAAACAACTAGTATTTGCAGTATATTAAATTTTTTTGACCTAATTATTTTGCACTGAATGACACACTGGAGTCGCTCGGCTCTGACAGGCTGCATCACGTGCACCTACGCAACATCACAGCCTATGATTTCCCAAAATAGTACTATGTCAAGCTGCTGTCGTCACGGGTGTGTGCGCCTGCAGTTATAAAACGATTATTAGACTAAAACTTTGAAATGTTAATTCTGATATGTTTATACTCCAAACTGATGGAGTTAGCTTACCGTTTTTAGGTGATATGCCATGTTGGTCGTTGAGCTGTGATACGCAAACTGTTGTTTGCAAAGTTTGCATTTGACTTTTTTCCATTTGTTCTGGTAAAATGCTGCCACACTGACGACGTCTTTGACATGGTAGAGGACTAAATGTTCATTAAACGTTCTTAATTAAGCAAATATTCGGAAAACCAGGCTTAATTTTTTCTTCAGAACATACCGGCCTACCTGTCTGTCTCTGCCAGTGGGTTGGGCTAATCCAAAATTGTGAAAACAAGGGGGGTGTTCTGAAGACAGACTGTTACCTATGAAACAGGTTGTTCTGAAAACACCCCCATTAGCACTTAGTGCTTTACTCCTGATCAAATTAACACGGCAAATAATCGACCAATCAGATTTTGGTCGAACAAGAACGTATCGACCAATAAATCGACCAGTCAACTAACAGACTACAGCCCTAATTACAAGCAATATTGCATGCATTTCTTACAGTAAAATGGCAAATTGCAATCTGAGACATCACTGTGAATCTTCTTCCCACCATACAATTTACAGCCAGCCTGTTGTTATTTCCTGGTTTTAGCTCTGTATCAGCTCCAGATCGGCCTGAATGAGCTCCTCTTCTACCCTCCACTTCACTCCCCACTTCATCTTTACTCAATGGTAAACTAAAATACATAAATATATGCAATTTTTTATTTAAATGTTTTTATTATCATTATTGGGTGTAGAAATCATCATGAAACTGAGAATCTGAAGTCCTTTCTATGCAGAGAGAGGCCTACTGGCTGGGGAGGGATTAAAGTTACTTTCACACGTAAAAGTAGGGGAAATCCAATCAAAATACAACCTCAGTTTTTATTCCTCCTGCCCCTGTTTGATTGGAGTCTTCTACTGCACCTTACATCCTGTGCTAGCCTCAACAAATGACAGGAACAGTAACTGTTAGCTCATTAGCACAGCATGAGGAGGATTATATCAGAAGAGAAGAAACAAGTGCTGGCAAAGGCTTCCATCTAAATAAGATAAGATGTACCTTTGTTGATATTCTGTGGGGGAAATTTGTTTTGTTTGATGCAGCAGCATAAGGGAATGCAGTTGATCAAAAAATGGAGGGACACCGGCATGGAGCTTAAGGGAGTAATGGCACCAATCATGGGTTTTCTCACATCAACTCGCTGCCAAAATGTAGGTTTTTAGCAAGTGCACTTCATAGCAGTGTTAGCAATATCTGCTGTTGTATTACAAACAAACAGAATATTTTCACTTAGCTGGATAGTTGTCTGGTCTTACCAGAGTTGCAACTGGTCAGGACTATAAGGCTAGCTATTCCACTCCAGCCCTACTGGAATGGAATGCTGTAGAAAATGCAGCCTTTAAAACTGTGTATTCTTACAATTAGTTACTTTCAGGAACTCTCAAATCTTGGTGGGTGATGAAGATAGTACTCAAGAACAGTACTGAATAATAAAATCCCCATTTACAGTAATGTAATTGGGTTTACTATCCCTTTAAGATAGGAATTGCAAGTTAGGAAGTTTCTGCCATATGGCTTCTGTTCTGTGACACACACCAAGAAACAAATCCACAGTCTGGAAAAGTGACTATACTCACCAATATCCTGTGCAATCTTCACAGCTTCCTCAGCAGTCTGAGACAGAGAGAGTTGTGGTCACTAATGTGCTACCACAGAGGTTCTACTCAACTACAGTATTACTGGAGTCTGATGTCTTCTTTACATCTGTATCGCATAAATAAGATTTTCACACCAGCGTGTTCATCAGGATAAACATATTTATGGTTAAACTTTTTTGCACTTTTGGTGTAAATGTGTGAATCTCCATCTATTTCTGTGGGTATTTGACTAAACTACCACAGGATGCACAAATGACATGTTAAGCTTGTTACAATAACCAAGAGTGCAAACAGTTTACTTTTTTCATAGTCATAGGTTGCAGACACAAACTGCAGGTATTTGTGCAATGTGTACAAGTTGAGTGAGATGTTTTTTGTTTTTGCAACTAATTACCTTGTTCTTATATAAAGATTGTCAGATTCAATTTCAACCTCAACTTCATTTTAATGTCTGTGTGTATATGTGTGTGTGCTGTCTGTGCATGCTTTGTCTGATGCATGTTTTTGCCCTGTGTGTGTAAGCACACCTTGACGACTCCGTCGAATCCTGGTATAGTGTTGACCCCGGCAGCTTTAGCAATTAGTTTGCTCTGGATCTTATCTCCCATTGCCTGGATAGCATGGGTGTCTGGACCAACGAACATCACTCCCTCCGCTGCCTAGAAACAAGAACACAGCATAATATCACCATGTTAGGCTTTAACAGAAAAACAAACAATCAAACAAAGAAACAAAAAAAAAAAAAACATGGCGACCGCTGAGTAACTTCGTCAAAATTCTCCATAACTATCCACCAAAACTGTTCTGCTTCTGCAGTTACCAAAGTCATTGCCTTTCATAGACAAAGTTGTAAAGCTGGCCCCAGTGACTATCTTCTGTGTTAGAAAGACAGTTTCACTCCACCCAATTTCAAGTCATCCAAACACAACAGTGCGGTTGCTTTTAGGAAAACGAATGTGGACAACTTCATTACGGTAATGGAATATTGGTGTGAGGAAAGTGTGAAGTCTCTGAAAGTTCATTTTCATATTGTAGTGAATGAATGGAATTAAATGGCTGGATATAACAGAGGAAAATGATACTGGAGTTGAAAATATACAACTGTTTGCTTTGGGAAAAGATATGCAGAAATGTGAAGTACATACCTGTTGTAAATATTTGGCTACACATGCAGAATCACTGCTTTGGCTTTTTAATGCCTACAGCTAAGAAAAAGCCATTATGTGCAGATTTGGGTTTGTTTAAGAGCTTTTTCAGGTAAAAATCTGGTATGGCTTGAAAATTTGGGCTCAGCTTAATCATATTTTTACCTGAACTCCTGAACCCCCCCCACCCCCCCACCCCCTCCACCACCAAAAGTAAAGATTTAAAGATCAAGAATAGAGAGATACAGTAAGAATCTGGTCTGCCAGAGCTTTCCTTGAAACAATTCCACTTACTTTCAACTGGGTCTTTTGTATTATAGTTGTGGTTGGATAAGACTTCCTGGCTGTTAAATTCTGGTCTTCCCTCAGGCGTATCACAAGCCAGATGAAGGTCTGTTGTTACTGTTATTGCTATGCAGATTTGAGCCCCAATCACTACTAATATAACACAATTAAAGTGAATGGGCCCAGCAGTTCCCATACAGGACAATGAGTAGCAGACATGCAACCAGTGCTAATTCTGCTTATTCTACTTCAGGAAGTGTGGAAACGAAGCCAAACACACTGGCCTGGGGGAGAAATGCCAACTTTGCTTGGTTACATCAAACAAACCATATGTAAATCACCTCTCATGGATGAGACAGTTGGCGTTCCAACAGAAAAAGTTTACAGAGAAGAATATACACACACATATGGGCTGATAACATTTCTAGATCTGATAAACCTACAGTGTTGATAAATGAGGCTCAACTTACCTGGAGCTCCTTAGCTAACATGCCAAATTAGCAAATGCATTCTTACCCTCAACTGTGACAATTATAGCAAATAGTCACACTCATTTTCACAAGCATTTAAATTTCAACAGCCACATATAATCTGTAACTTCACCATCTTAAAAAAAAAATTTTTAAGTCTTTCATTAGCTGAAGGCAGACTGCTCTTGCTGCTCTTCACCATGCCGTTTTCCCCGCTTGCAGGTAACCATAGCAACAAAGACGCCACAGAATTCCATGCAGGTCCAGCATGCGCAGTCATGACTGAATATTCCGGTTCGGGGCATTTTCCGACTAAGGTGTTTACATGCCCCAATATTCCGGTTGGAACAGGCATATGCCAGGGGTCTTATTCGGAATTTTCTCCAACCAGAATATGACCTTAACCGGGTTCGGTGCGTGTTTACATGACACGTGCTCAACCGGAATATTGCAAATATTCCGGTTAATACAGGAATAAGGTGTGCATGTAAACGTGCTCAGAATGCCATCATTGTATATGTGGCAAAGGTTTGTGTGTACAGACAATCCCTCTGCAGGGCAGAGTAAAACAGTGTGGCTGTCAATAGTCTCATATGACCTGTTGGGCAGCACTGCATCAAACCTCCAGCTGCCAACCACATAGTGAACAGACCCAGAACCTCAGTCATCAGTTTAATAGGTTTTAGCACAGACAATTGCTTGGTTCCTCTGTCAAAATTGGACAAGTTAAACTGACAGCATTTGCCCTCGGATGGACTTAAAATACCGGTTGACTCATTATTTCACTTTCCCTGTTGTGTAAGACAGTAGTGTTGCTCTCTTGCTCTCATTGTTACTGAGTGCTGGATGCTGGCTGAATGCTCCAAATGCTAACTGTTAGCCTCCTGCTATGGAGGTGGACTTAAAAATAACCACCTTAATCCACTCAAACTGATATAGAAACAAAGTCTTAGTTTCATGATGTGTGGCAGAATTCTTTAAGACCTGTATGGTGTAAAGAATGTTGACTGTGGTCTACAAAAAAAAAATAAATAAATAAATAAATAAACATTATCAGAACTCTTCTTATGTAGTCTAATCTCTGTGTCAGTCCTCAGTTACAACAGTGGCTGACAGAAGCCTGAAAGATACATGAAACATGTCCGATAGAGGGGACTAGACAATGTAGCTAATATAAATTTGCTACTTTAGTAAAGACAATAAATGATAGCAAACTCAAACCATCTACTTCCGTCTCTGGTGGCTACTGCTATTCTGGTGTGGAGTTACACAGAAGTGCAGAAGTTAGAGGGATCTTTCCAAATGTTGATAAGAAATACAGTTATAACAATATGAGCAAAACTATCATCCATGTGGATTTGATAATCATAAGTGCAGATTTGTTTGGGAAAACAACACTTGTAAAGTGATGATAAACTTCTGAGTAGATTAAGGCAATTATTTTTAAGCATGGTAGCCTCCTGCCATTGACATTAACAGTGAGCATTTGGAGCATCCAGCCAGTATCCAGCACTCAGTAACAATGAAAGGAAAAGAGCACCACTACCGTCCTACACAACAGCTCAGGTGGGAAGAGAAATATTACATTTTGCAAAATGGGTCTCCAAGCTGTCCCACACAACTAGAACTACTTATGCTATTATTAACGCAACTACTTATGTAGTTGTAAAGACAATATATTGAACATTTATGCTGCTATGTGATGTAGTGCACCAGATTTAACTTGAACTTTCATGGCAGGTTTTGATTGTGATTGTCAACTAGACAAACTACTATAGTGTTGAATAAATCAAGTGAAAACATTAGTTTGGAACAAACTGACAAGCAGTCAGTAGTATAGTAGTTTAGCTAATGCCTTCCACTGTATATCTTATGTTTAGATTGTGTTTCTATGTTTTGGTGTTGTGTAATGTAACAAACTACTTTTAATGTTCTCTATTAACTAGAAGTAATAATTACTAATGCAACTAGTAACTATTACTTCTACTTCCACAACCGTTAAAGGCTACTAGCTCGGGTGCAACCTGAAAAGTTTTTTTTTTTTTCTTTTACAGGTTTGTTTGTTTCTGACGTATATTTCCATGATGCAAAACGGTCTCATTGTCCACTACCTCCAGTTACATTATCACAATCAGGCACCCCCGCCACTTTGCCATCCCACTTCTCTATTCAGCTCCAGGCTCTTTCTCATGCTAAGAGGGTCCTTACCCCCAATCTGCCCCAGCCAACCCCCAACACACTCATATGCCCCCCTTCCTCCACCACAGCCCAGAGGCAATGCTTGCGGGGAAGAAGAGGGGGTGCACGTTTGCAATGCATGAAGCTGCACTAACTGGCAGCCTGCTGTTTCACACACTAGGGTTCTATTCAGGTGCTAATGTTATGACATCTCCATTTCCACACACACACACACACACACACACACACACACACACACACACACACACACAAACCTAGACACAAACACACAGCAGCAGCTGAAGGTAATTTCACTCACACACTCCATCTCAAGCCCTAATCCTTACACTGTGAAGTGACCTGAGGAGGCCACCATGCTCATGTACGTATATCAAAGTCAATATGACATGAATTCAATTTTGATAGAACATAGCTAAACAAAGTTATGAAACAATAAATGAATATGAGAGAAAACACACGGGGTAATTGGATAAGAGAGAAGAAATCTAACACATTTGACACAGTATTGTCATGTTTTAAACTAGAGGTTCCACATGCTGGCAGATGTGACCAGCTGCAAGTGCAGTCGCCAACATCATAGGAAATGAAGAATCTGCCAACACCACCAGCTGATCCGACCAGCTCTAAGTACAGGTCTGAATGCACCCAAGACGCATTAAGATCCCAGTGCTTAGACCACATTCAGAGGTGGTGTTGGCCACATATGGCCGCATTCTTTTAGCAGTGTGTATGCGAATGTGTCCTGGGCTACACTGAAAGACCGCCCACTCAACAAACGTCCTCTGCACTAGTACGTACTCATTTGCGTGGCAGCGGCGGTATTGTCAAGTGAAAAACAAGAAGAAACAACAAGCAAGAGGGATTCTTCTTTAAATTTCTGGCAGACTAGGCACGTGAAGTGCATTGCTGCCTTCCACCGGTTAAAAACAACAACACATTTGGTCTTTGCAAATGGAAAATGATGTACAAGTTTATTTGCATATGGAGCAGGGAAGTGAGATCTGATCACAAGTGGTCACATATGGAGATGCATTGTAATGCCAGGTGTGAATGGATGTACTTAAAACTGTGCACTTGTATCAGATCACCCAAGATGCATGTTAATGCCAGGTGTGAACAGGGCCTATGTCATGTAAGTTTTAAGTGTATTCTCCTGTATTTGTGCTCTGTGCATCAAGTCAGCAAGGCAAATTCTTGGAATACGTCGACATACTAGGCGATTTTTCCTGTCTCTCTCCACTGTGACTGTATAATAGACCAGAAATCCCCAAAAACATTAATGCTAATATGCTAGCAGCATAAAATCAGCTTGACAACACCATGTTGATCAAGGCGTCTGCTTTGTGTGTTTTTGACGTATTTGGTCTTCCATACACGTGACATTGCAGTGTGCCAAAACACAAGAGCTGGGTATGAATGGTTGCTAAAAACAGGGAATCAGGTGTGCAATATGAGCTGAGTCAAACATCTCAATAAGTAATCTTAGCCAAACTTCAAAATTTTCCAGAATGTCATTAGTATTTCCAGGACATTTTACCAATTGAATTTTCTAGCTGTTTTCCATGGCTGGAAAATAAGTATATAAATTTCCAAGTTCTCCAGGATGCATGGGAACCCTACATCAATCAGTAAAATGCTAATCCAGATTTAAGCCAGCCGTTTTATTCAGTAAAGCTTTCATTAGGACCACCTTGTGGTGTTTATCTAGAGAAACCTGAAATCCATTCCACAGTTTATCAGTGCAGTCTTTTGACTGTGACTCCTTGAGATATGTTTTTCTTTTTGACTATCAGTCACACCTTGAATGTTACAGATAAGAACAGAGGGCATGTGTGGTTTGTGAGGGATAAGGAAAGAGAAACACTGTGCACTGGTGTTACTTACCAGTCGTTGGGCAAACTCTTTGTTTTCAGACAGAAATCCATAGCCAGGATGAACCTACACAAATAAAGAAAAACAGCATCTCTTCATATTGTTTGTTGCTACGGCTTATGAACACAATGCTACAAACTACGAGTTCCAGACAACATAATGCACTCTCTGGTGGCCGTGTTGGAGGTCAACAGTCCAGCAGCTGAGAAACAACTGGTTGTATTTCTAAACATACAGCTGGACTGTTTCAACAGAACTGGGCACAGAACTGGGAACAGATCATTCCATCACTCATCCATCCCAGTGCTAATTTTGCTGACAGTGACACTTTTTCCAGGACAAAAATGATGCAAGAACTAAACAAAAATTAATATTTGCTGACAAAGATTTGATGAAATTGAAACGAAATGTTTATTTACAAAAAAAGACATAAAAAAAGAAAAAATGCCAGAAATACACACATGAAACCATAGCTCATTACTTGAGCTGAGAATAGAAGAGACATTTGGGCAAACTTTATTTCTGAAAGGAAGTACTAGGGATGGGAAAGTCGCTGACCATGTTTACATGCACACCATATTCCTGTATTATTCAGAATATCCTCAATATTCCGGTTGCATGCGCAGACGTAACTGAATATTCCGGTATGGGGCGTTGTCCAATTAAAGTGTTTACATTGCACAATATTCTGGTAAGAACAGGCATATGCCAGGGGTCTTATGCGGAATTTTCTCCAACCAGAATATGACCTTAATCGGGTTCGGTGCGTGTTTACATGACACGTGCTCAACCGGAATATTGCAAATATTCCGGTTAATACAGGAACAAGGTGTGCATGTAAACGTGCTCAGAATGCCATCATTGTATATGTGGCAAAGGTTTGTGTGTACAGACAATCCCTCTGCAGGGCAGAGTAAAACAGTGTGGCTGTCAATAGTCTCATATTACCTTAACCAGAATACTGACCCGAATCGGAATATGGTTTGCATGTAATTTATATAAATTCTTACAGCCTGTGCTCCCGTTGATCTGATGGCATCCATAATGGCATCCATGTTGAGATAGCTCTTACCGGTGGGAGCAGGGCCAACACATACGGCCTCATCAGCCATCTTTACGTGGACCTGAAGACATACACACACACATATACCCCAAGTCAGCTTCACTTTCACTTTTGCATACATTCCACCTCATTCAAAATGATGAGACTCAGATACACATGTAACTTGTTAGCAATTAAGTATAATTTCACCTTAAAAAAACAAACAAAAAAAAAACTCCAGTGTGTGGTCTGAATGATACAATATCAAAACCACTAGGTAGACCGACACACAGACACACAGACACACCTCCTCCATCCCCCATGCTGAGTGAGTGACAGACATTGTCACCACAAGAACAAATTCCATGGGATTAGCATAAGCATCTGGCTCAACAAGGTGGTAAAATGTGTGTGTGTGTGTGTTGTTGCAGGGGGATGGGCTCTGATGATTACCACATGGCCTTCAGCTTGCCTTTCCAGGGAGGTGCTACTGCTACTTATTATGTGGTTTCTCTAAGTGCTGTTTTACACATTTACTATGTTTACATGCAAACAAGAAAGTAGATTATTGTGAGTAACCAAATTATGGCAGGAAATGAGGTCACAGGTTTACATATTACCTGACTCCAATTACTCAAAATCCACACATACACACATTTTAGTAATTGGATTATCTTCCACATTTGGACACCTAATTTACCTGATTTCTCAAACACCATGTTAATGAGAAAGCTGGTTTCATAAAAGGGGTAAGGGATAAATACATATCATAGTGTGTGATTATAGTGTGTATAGGCTTATTTGAATTTCTATATGGCTTTTTCCGTGCAGACATATGCAGTATAAGAGCGGATAGGGGTGTTAGCACCCGATTCTTTTGTTGAAAGCCCAGGAACAGACCGGAGTCAATCTTCAATTTTCTGATGCAACATTTATTTTGGTCACATGCAAGGCAGCGCTGGTCTCAGTGTGACAGAGCTCCCGCAGGATCTCAGTCAGAATGAGCCCCGATATCAGGAAATGATGCACATTTATGTTCTTGGGCTGGGCCTGCCCCGTACAGAGGTTGGACTGACACGCAACTGAGAATAATTGGCCAGTTACCCGGACATGGACAGGCCAACCACTGTCCATGCCTTGTTTCTAGAATGTGTTATGCTATGTATGTGAATGTTGACTCGGCGTGTATCTAATGCAACAGACCTAACTAACAAGATAGAGAAGGTACATCTGGCTCCTGTTTTATCTGTCTTCTGCTGGCGGTCAAGCTGTCCTGAACTATATAATACATTGGATAATGCAAGAAACATTGAACTATAAGGCCAATTGTAACAGGGGAACATAAATATACACACTGTACAACACTTGGGAGGGTAAAATTTTTACATTCTACGTTCACTGAATAATGCTCAACGATTTTATGTCTACATTACATCTGATGAAAATATAAGGAAATGAAAGACATGAACCGCCCCATGGGGGAAATCGCCACAAGAGGCCGACTGACGTGTTCACTCCATTCTCCTTAACAGACTTACCCACAGTATAATATGGTTCCCTGTGTGCATATAAATGTAGTAATTGTGATGTGGAGCACAGTTCATCTATAAGGCGTTGTTCAAACTGCAGGCAAGTCACATTAGCTTCTCAAATCAGATCTTTAAGACAGACTATCCATACTGTTATTTGCAAGTGATGATCAGATTGGATTTGTGTGTTTAGACGTCACCTACCAATTTGATTGTGGTAAGCATGAGAAATGTCCAGAAGCCTCCACCCAAAGTGGGAAGACAGTTTGAAGCTGTTCCCACCTGGTATTAACAACCGTCCTGAGAAATCTGAATACAAGCTGACACCTCTGAGTTCAGGCGTAAACAGCAGAAATGCATCCTGAATGCACCTTTAGTGACCGGATCTCAGGACGCATTCGCAAGCTGGGATGCTTGTGTCCGCATCACATTAGAGCTGTAAACAGACTTGTGTCCCAGGACGCATTGAAGGTCCGTCCACTCACCTGACGCCTTCTGTCTTGTCCAGCCCAACACCCTTGACACCAGCCAGACCATCACTTTTCCAGTCAAAAAAATATCTGAGCTGACTCTGCCCAGTGCAGCTGCACTGTCAGCTGATGGATCAAATGCAAACTGAAGTTCAGGGCGGCTATAAAGCAGCTGGTTAATGAATAAAAACTCCCCTTCTTAAAACATGAGCTCCCCTAAAAATATGATACAAGAAAATTGGAGGGTCTCTAAAATATATACTGACAATATGCAGTGTTTTTTCTTCCAATTTGGAGGTAGCGACAGTTCTTAAATTTTGCACCCTGGAACAATTAAATACATTCTTTCTAACCCTAGATGCGATAGAGTTTCTACAGGAATACTATAGAAATATTATAGCAGCCACGCATATGTGCATGTTGCAGTTACTACAGGAGTACCACAGAAATATTACACGTCAATTTATCCACCTACATGAGAACCCTCTCAGACCCGCTGGAATAATTAAATAATCTGAGCCTGAATTTGATCGAGTCAAGCCTGTAACAGGTAAAATATGTCCTCAGTGATCAACAGCCACATTAAAATGAGCCTGGAGCACGCAAGGATGTCCCCTTTTGTTAAATATCTGCTGCCTGTTAAATGCCTCTCTCTGTCTCTCTCTCTCTGTCTCAGCCTCCCTCTCTACCTCCCTCGCTTCCTCCTTCTCTGAAATGATATGCGGTTAGTTGCATATAGGGTGGTAAAGCGAGATCCAAACACAAGTGGGCAAGTGAGACAAATGTTAATGCCAGGTGTGTACAGACAGACTGACAGCTGTCCACTTGTATTCAGACCATGCACTTCTGCCACTCTGGATCTGATGTTGTCCCTGTTTGTCATGTTGTGAGTGATGCAAAAGACACTTTGAAATCCTATTTGAGCATCCAGACTGACATGCATCTGTAGAAATCCTATTGGACTCGCATTTCAAATCACCTCTAAATGTGGTTTGGATCCAATTTGCAAATTCACGTGGTTTTGGCTGTCTAGACTTTCTAAAATCGATGTGGATACAATGTGAATATGAGAAAAAACATATTTGGGCTGGCAGTCTGAACAAGGCCATAGAGCTCACTGTTGTTATCCAGTCTGAGTTAGAGATATCATTGGTGGCTCTAATTGGTCTACAACTTGATCTGGAGGCAAGATCTTTAAGGTTATTCTACAGTCTAATCCCCCTCTTCGCCACACTGGAAAAATAAGTAATGCTTACAAACTTCAAATGTGTGTCTTTGTCTTTGTAGGTAGACTATTGTACAAGCCAAAACATTCAGCAGTTGTCAGCACTTAAACAAGGAACTCTCTTCCATGGCTGTTCTGCTAGATAAAGACAGATATCCCTGTGTCCCCTCCTGCACATGAGCAGGCCTACATGACTTTGGCTCTACATAACACATGTGCATTTCAAATGTACCTGGCTTAGTGTGGACATGGCCTTGGTCTGAATAACTTCAGCAGTCTTGCAGTTTGAACTTAGTTTTTAGGGAGGACTGAAGGGGGTGGGGTAACAGATTTGGTAACTCACAGCACTGGAATCTACGTCGCTGTGAACTGCTACAGTCTGGATGCCCATCTTCCTACATGTCTTGATCACCTGGAAAAGAAGCATAAAACATTAACACTTTATTTTTCTCACTCTGCACTGATAAGTCCTTGTCAGTTGACAATCTAAAAAGTCCTTTATTTAGCTACAGAGATGTTCTGACTGTTTGAATGCATTTCGACTCAGCAGTCCTCTTCAGGGTCAGGAGTTAAGTAGCACAGAATATTTTTCTTTTCTCAGTCTTTCCTCTAAATGTCTTTATGTAAACTGATCCACCAGAGTACAGCCACTAAAAGCTACTGAAAGTCACAATGAAACAATATAGTGCTTGGCAGGGGACATAAGATGAGATTAAGACTTTGATTGGATGGGTCAGGTGAGGTTTGATTGCTCACAGTGTTTTATATTGGCGCTTTTCCACTAATACCTACTCAGCTCGACTCTACTCAGTTTGTAAGCTTTTCCATTAGGTGGTAGTACCTGGTACCAGGTACTATTTTAGTACCTACTCAGCCGGGGTTCCAAGCGAGCTGAGTCGAGCTGAAATGTGACATAAATGCGGTGCAGGCCACTGATTGAACAGGGAGTGACGACACGAGTGACTCCTTCACGAAAACCAGACCCGGCATTTTTAAAAGAAAACGGCAACAGCAACCGTGCGCATTGATCATCGCTGAAGTTGACAAAGTTGGAAAATGGCAAGCAAACCGGTATCATGGTCAAATGAAGAGGTGGAGACTTTTCTGTGCTTGGCGGTGTGGCCGCCTTGCTATGACGACACCACCGTTGGCGAGGTGGTACTCAATTGTAATGGAAAACCATCGAAACAGAGGTGAGCTGAGTTGAGCCGAGTAGGTACTAGTGGAAAATATATTGACCAACTCCAGGGCCATTAAAGTAACCTCTAAAACATACTGATTGCAGAATTAAAGAACAGGATTTTATATAAAAATTCAAGAAAGTAGGTTTTTTTTGTTCCTTTGTAGTCATTTATTATTACAAAGCTCTATATTTAAACATGGAAAATTAGCTAACAAGATGGAGAGGCCATTTTCCTTGCAACAGAACTGGATGGGCTATTGGTAAAAGGGATGACCTATCTGTCACTGGTTATGATGGGCGGCTGACTGAGGAGTGGATCATTAGTTAGTTATGTATGAGCCTGTCCTACCCTGCAGGCGATCTCTCCTCTGTTGGCAATCAGGATCTTATCAAACGTCTGTGGAAGGAAACAGCGCACAGGTTAGCACAGCAACTCGTTTTCACAACAAACCCTCCATTCTAACACCCTTCTCAACCCTCCTCTCTCACTGGCATGAACCAACTCTAGCAACACAGCCAACATCTTAAAATCTGAAATTTCATTTTCAAGTATCTGAGAGTTAAATGTAAAGTCTTTAAAACCTTTGCGATAAATCTGAACAAAATTTAATACGGAATTTTGGAAATATCACAACACACACACACACACCATCATTTTAACAGCTTTGCCAGTGAAAATGGAAATTATAATGTAAAAATTTGATTGATTGTGTAGAAAACAGAATTATTAAGCCTGGGGGAGTTCAGATGGTGCATTTAGTGATGGCAGCAGGACAGGCTGTGGCTGGGGTGGGTGTTGTCTTTTAGGATCCTTTTGGCTCTGCGCAGGCACCTCACCTCCCCGATATCACTGATGCTTGGTAGATGGGTGCCAATGATGTTTTGGGCAGTTTTAATCACTCGTTGCAGAGTCTTCCTGTCCTGGGCCGTGCACATCCCATGCCAGTTTGTGATGTTTCCAGTCAGGATGCTTTCAATCGCTCCTTTGCTGACAAGAACTTGGCGTGGGAATTTTGCTTTCTTAAGTTTCCTTAAGAAATACAGCCGTTTCTGAGCTTTTTTAACCAGGGCAGAGATATGTGAAGTCCATGTCAGGTTCTCTGTTATGTTGATTCCCAGGAACTTAAAACTGCTCACTTGCTCCACCTCAGCTCCACTGATGTAGACAGGGTTGTGTGTCTTTGCCTCCTTTTTTTGAAAATCAACTATCAGCTCTTTGGTTTTGCTGACGTTGAGCAGTAGGTTGTTTTCTGTGCACCATTCTGCAAGATGGTTGATTTCCTCCCGATATGAAAACTCATCATTGTTGGAAATCCGGCCGATGATGGTGGTGTCATCCGCGAACTTCACAATAGAGTTCTCTCCATGTCGGGGGTTGCAGTCGTGGGTGTACAGCGTGAACAGGAGGGGGCTGAGCACACAGCCCTGGGGAGCTCCGGTGTTGAGCACTAGAGCGTTGGAGGAGAGACTGCCAATCCGAACTGACTGGGGTCTGTTTGTGAGGAAGTCCAGTATCCAGTTGCAGAGAGTGGTACTGATGCCCAAAGTGTTCAGTTTTCCAATCAGCTTCATGGGGGAGATTGTGTTGAAAGCTGAGCTGAAATCAACAAACAGCATTCTGATGTAGGTGCTGCTTTTCTCCAGGTGAGTGAAGACTGAGTGGAGAGCAGTGGAGATGGCATCCTCTGTGGATCTGTTGGTTCTGAATGCAAACTGCTGAGGGTCCATCTCTAGTTGGCACATTTTTCCAGTTGAACAATATCAGCCACTTTACCAAAAACATGGGAGGATGCGAGAGGTTTTTACTGATGGGTTGTTGGGATTAGGTTTCTTATCTGATGTGACCTCAAAACTAGCAATAAGAGGACAAAGAGTAGGGAGTAGTAGAGCAGAAGAAATGTCAAAGAATCAAGACCAGAAGTGTTCCAAGCTTTGTGCAACCGCAGACCATCTTAAGTTGCTCTTGCAATTCTGCATGTGCCTCAGAACCCATGTGTTTTTTTCTGTGGTGCCAGTATGGTTTGATATGGTTTCAGAAAACTGTGGGAGAAATGGGATGAATATAGACAGACACGTATTGTAATTCCAAGAGAAGAAAGCAGCACATCACCTTTTCATTGGGATCACAGATGGTCGAGTATTGTGCTTTGCAGGCCACTGTGCAGCATCTAGTCTGTAATGGAGCATGCTGCAAAACACACAGAACACACCATGTTATGCACATGGAAAATACATTTTCTAGGTGCTGCAAGCAAGGTTTTAATATTCAGAGATTATTGTTCCATATCAGCAAAAGTTCAATGTAACTATTAACATCAGGGACTAAGAACATACATGAAAACTAAAGATTTGCATTATTAAAAATGCATGCACATATTCATGGAAATTCATGAAATCGATTACTTATTCTGCACATTAAAGTACTAATTAAAAGGCTGTCTAAAAAGTGCCACTTATAAAAAAAAAAAATCTAATTTTCACATATATCCAACAAAGAAAATTCAATTCATTTTTTGTTTTGTTATGTTTTGAAGGGGTAATCTATCTATTTTTGTGTATCCTCTAATATTTGCTGTCTGGGACAGCTACTATGAAAATTCATGGTAAACAGTGTTCAGCTTAAATTAATAGCGTCACAATTTCTTGTAATTTAATTTAAAAGTATATTTATTATCATTTTCAATAGTTTTGTTTGCTTGTTTGGGGGATCTGGTGTTTCATTTTCTGTTTTGGGGTTGTTTGGCTAATCTTTTTTTATCACATTCTTGTAATGTTTTACTAACATTCTTGCTAATTTACACATTAACTTTTTCATGTGCTTTTGAGAGAAAGATAATTTGCTCAGGTTTCAAAGGGTTACATGCTTGTGAAAGGCTTTATGCAGGATTTATGCATTTTTATGCCTGCATTTGTGTCCAAGTTATAATATGTTTCATATCTTTTGCTGTGCAGTTTTTGTAAATAATTACAAAATTGCAACTTTTTCACCCACTTAAAAGATTAGAGCTTGTCTTTATGTTGTTTTGGGAGACAATCATGTAGTCAACAATCACGTGTCACATCACACCTGACACCAGTGTCCTAATGAGCCTGCCTGATCAAGCACACGCCAGACGCCGTGCTTGCCTTTTCTTTTACATGCAAAACATGTTTCAAGTGTGTCGACCAAGTATTTCGACCTTTGCTGTTGTGTGGCGAGACTTTTGACTTGACCAAACATCGCTACTTCGAAAACATTATTCCTATTAAATCACAGAACACTTTGTTCTTTTAGTGTGCGAAGAAACGTGAGACACTGTCAGATTGATTGATTGATTGATTGTATTTAAGTTTGAGGTGAAGTGACCGTCGCCGCTCCGGGGTACACGTCTGTCTCTACAAGGTCTGCTTTGACATTGACAGTGAGCATCGCCGCCAGAGGAAACGCAAACCGCTGTTACTTACGAACTTTTTGCAGCAACGCACTTTATTTCAGTTGCAATGACAGAGGCTACCTTATCATCCTGGCTGGACCCTTCGAGCTGTTATTCCCGGCTGTCCAGGGAGCAGAGTAACGTTACTAACTTGTGGCACTCAGGGGCTGGGGTTAGCCGGGCTAGCTAACCGTGTTGGCTGCTGTCAGGCTCGCGCTGTCTGCTAAACACACAGCCGCCACGGTCTCTGCCGGTAATTGTTTCTTACAAGTTGAGGAAAGAAGCGCAAACACGCTTTAGTAATCTCACCTTTACAGCAGACAAGAGTCTCTTGAAGGCTGGAACGATGCTGTAGGCCGCCATGTTGCCGTGCTGCAAGGGTCGCCGCGACGTGATGACGTTTCAGCAGGGGCGTCTCCTCTTTGTCCAATCACAGCGATATAAACGTATGTATGTAGAGAGCGTATGTGTGAAAGAGAGACTTCTCGCCAGGTATTACTTGAAACGACAACCGCAACATAGTTGCCCAGTGTCTCAGCTCCGCTTATGAAGACCACATGTTCTTGTGCCTGTTCACGCAGCGCACACTTGACACAAGTCCTCAGTCCCCAACATTCCGGGCAGGATGAAACACTCCATTGTGTGTCAGTCAATCCTAAAGTTAAACGAGGAGCGAAATCCCAGATCAAATGTCCGCTGAGCAGCTTTCATATCTGCACCAAGTTGTATCCTCTGTGATTGCCATGTAATATAAATGTATGCATTTTCTTTTCCTAATTTCTTTTTTGTTATGTGCTGTTACAAATGGAGCTACTGTTGATGCACGAATAATTTCAGCCCCTGCTGATAGTGAAGTATGAATTAATCGATCGATCGATCAATCAACATTCTAATTACTTTTAAAATCAAATGTTTTTTTTTTCTTCTGGACTGCTTATTCTGTAATGAAATGAAACTTTTACTGAACTGCCTCTTTTATTCTAATCTTCCCTCACGTCTGTTAATTTGACTGTATTTCATTCTTTTCTAAAGCACTTTTAATCGCCTCTGTGTGAGAAATATGCTCTACAAAAAAGTTGTGTTATAGCCTACACAGTCTTATTCCTTTGACTTTTTCACTGAACCCTAATTACTTCAAGGCAGTTGATATTGGTAATTTAATTGTAAAAGTTCCAGACCATGCCCAGTATCCAAGTCATATGGTGGAATTAAGGAAGTCGCCTATAGCATTTTGGGAAAATGAATAAGATTTTAACTCTTTGTTCGGGAAGATTATAAATGTATTGTTATAGTTCCTCCAAAACAGTTGAAACAAATGCGTGTAAGATCTACAACAGCCTGAGGTCAAATTGACCTCAAAGAAACATACAAAATGTGTCCAGGACATTCAGAACATATTAAGATAGATTTCATGTTTATCCACTTGTCCCCATTAAATTCCAAAACCTCATTAGTATGCTACAAAAAACAACAATGTTAATCGTGTATTTAAAGGCATTAAACACCGAATCCCCATTCAGTGTTTAATCAAAATGAGCCCAAAGGTAAAGAAGGGTTCCGTGAGCAGTTATTAGTTTTGTGCACTGTTCTGATCTAACCCCAAACCACTGTCCCACTCAACCACCTGCTGCCATGTTGAGTAGAACAGTATAACAAATATGTGTCTCATCAAATCTAGCAATATTGACAAAAATATTTGCGACCATTTTAAACACTGGTTTTAACACCAGAATTGAATTCGTTTTGACAGCCTTTATGCCAGCACTGTTGTTTTTACTGCTAAGACAGTTTAAAAAAATAAGACGTAAGCAACCAAAGCCTTTGTCTGTAAGTGTTAGCTGCAGTTCAATTGATATTGCTGGATTGGAGCTAAAAGTTAATAGTGTAATGATGTAGCAGACTTAATGCCGTTTTGTTTATGCGTCCTACTCGATCTGATGCCAATCTCAATCCAAGCACACTCTGAATGGTAAATAAAAACAGAAGTGACAAGTCTTAATGCACTCTGCCTCTGAATGTCACAGTTTAGCAACTAGGGCATCATAATAGCCAGACTTTGCGGTCAAATTCTAAGTCTGGATGTGTGTGCGCCCTGACTGTAATTTGGACATTTCTGGCGGCCATTGAAGGCAGCATGAGTGGCTGCTTTGTGTGAACAACGGCTGAGAAGAAAAATTTCACGCGTCCATAATACATTATACATAATATCTGAGTGTCAACCACCTACACTTGCATGTAGCAACGTGTTCTGTTCTTTTTGTGTCTTTTGAAACATGTCTCTAAACTATTCTGAAGTACTACATATTCATAACACCAACACATCCTGTTCGTCTTTCATTCTCATCAAATGTTGGAGGGTTACGATAAGCTTTATTCAAAATACATAACTTCACGTCATTGGAATCTTGGCAATATACAGGCCTCTCGCCTATATTAGGCGATATACTGTATATAGAGAGATAGCTGCATTTTTTTTTTTTCTTGTGACTGACTTGCTTTCAGTCAGGCTGTAATAAAGAATCTGTTCATTTTGCCCTCTCTGGCATTTCCATTTTTTTATTATGTTTTACTTACACACCTATTTGTTTTTATATAATTTTAGCTGTTTCATGTTTGACGTGCTCTACATGAGCAAGTCAAAATCAACTCAAATTCTTTGTGTGTCCATGCACTTTCTGAAATTTGTGTTTTTAGAGTTGTCTCATTTTGAACCTTACCACAAACTATAAACTGCTATGGGTTAAAATGATAACATTGTGCTGTGGCATCAAAACTGGTTGATTCGGTTGTGTTGAACGGGCAAAAGAAAAAACAAGTAGATTTGTATATATTCTCTGCACCAATCACATATTACAACGAACCTTTTAGTCTTTATTTCAAGTTTCTATACAAAGAAAACTTCCGCCGTTTTCTACGAGCGTGATTTGTGCTCTGGTCCAGGCTTATAGGACTGACATTATATCCAAAAGAAATACATTGTAATACATTGTAATGGAGCCAAGTGAATAATTTTACCAACACATTCACATATAACCAGTGAAAAGGAAGACATTTTTAGATGCAAGGAGGTCGGGATTAGTTCTATACACTTTACAAAATAGATCTCTAAATATTTCAATTTCAGGGAGACTGAAACAAGTGGATTTTTTATTTTAACATTTTCCATGTATGGACAAAGAGGCACAATATGTTTAACTTGGGCAGCTACGCTGACTTCAGAGTCACTCCGGGACTAGCGCAAACATTGTCCAGTTCCACATAATACTGACGTAAGAACAGAAAAATGGATCCAGCAGTTAGTCCAGTTTTTTTTTTTTTTTTAAATTATTATTATTCTTAAATTTCCATGCGCGAACAGCGTCCGTTTGGCCATAGGAAACTGGGGGAAATCTCCGCACAGCCATGGGGTATCTTTTAATAAGCAGGTAGGTTTAGTCTCAGTTTTGTCTCTCTGTCTAAGCTCTCGTCTTCAGACGTACCACTCGCTGAAGTTTGACGAGATGGAATTGTGAGAACTGTTGATGACCGCGGAGTCCGGAGACATGTCCTGCGTGTCCGACCCAGGAGACACCATACCGGGGGGAGTGGAGGACTCATAGCCGCTGCTGGCCGCCGGAGATCCGTCAGAGGTCAACAGAGAAGACGAAGAGTCATGGACCTGGTGGGACAAAATCAATCATTAGTTTTCTTATAGCTGCAGCAAAGAGACGCAGAGAGAAAACACATATCCACCTCAGCAGCTGCGCTAAGGAACGCCGTCTGAGAATGGTGTTGCTTTGCGTAAAGCTGCGCCACAGACAGGCTGGTGCTAACCTTCATGTGTTTCCTCAGGGAGCTGGGGTGAGTGTAGGACTTGGCACACACCCTGCACACATATGGCTTGTCGGACGTGTGAACATGCATATGTTTCTTGCGGTCACTGCTGTTAGCAAAGCGTCTGTCGCAGCCGAAGAAATCACACACAAACGGCTTCTCCCCTGAGAAACAAACACACATTTCAGTCACTTGATGCAACGTAACTCTAAACAGAATATATCTGATGAGTAATATGTTAAAGGCAATCGGTCTTACCGGTATGTGTCCGTTTGTGTATCTTCAAGTTCTCTGAGCGGGCGAAAACCTTGCAGCAGCCAGTGAAAGGACATGGAAACGGCTTCTCTCCGGTGTGCACGCGGATGTGGTTGACCAGCTTGTATTTGGCCTTGAATGGCTTGGTGTCGCGCGGACAGTCCTCCCAGAAGCAAACGTGGTGGTTCTGATCCGGACCCCCCACGTGCTCCACGGAGACGTGCGTGACTAGCTCATGCATAGTGCCATAGGTCTTCCCACAGCAGCGGGAATCGGTTGTTCCAGTCTGGTTAGGCTCGGCCCACTTACAAACCAGCTCCTGCTTGATGCACTGCTGTCGCATGTACCGGAAGAACGCCCCGGTTGGGTGGTGGGCCACCCCTATCCCCATGTTCAGCCCAGTCGCCATTGCCGCCCCATACTGGACGTAAGGGTCAGCTTTAGCTCCGGGCAGATGGTGGAACTGCTCCCGACCAAACATGTCACTGACCCCCGCGGCCAGGCCGGCCAGCCTCCCGCCTAGCTGCTGCTCATGGAGCCCGTGGAAAAGGAGGTGGCTGTGTCCCTGGGGCTGTGCGTCCCCGCCCGTGTGCTGGTGCAGAGGGCCAGCCATAGTCCGGAGGAAGTGTTGCTGCACCTGGTGGTCACCGGACGGCCCGGAGGGTGACTCTGCCCCAAAGCCCCGGTTTCTTAACAGAAAATCTCTGGTGGAGCTAGCGAATGTGGGCGCCTGGGACACGCCTTGGGTATGGAAGGCTGCTACAGTCGGGCCCTGTGTAGGGAGCTGGTGGTGGTGGTCGGGGCTCAGTTTATATGCGGTACCCATGTGTAACTGCACACCTACATCCATAAACGCTCCGGGCTCCCGGTCCAGTTGTTGCATGTCGTGGGTGCTGGAGTGTCTGGGAAGAAACGCAGCGCAGGTCCCGGGGCTTCTTCTCTGCAAATCAGCCTCCACAAACATGAGGTGGAACCGGATGCGTAGTCAAATATTTAAAAGTGAAGATGGTCAGAGGACGACATGACCTCCATACAGCAATCCACTCTCTCTATACAAAGAAGACGAGCGTGTAGAAGTGCAAAATAAGTCGCTCATCAAAGTTACCTCAGTCAAATTATTACAAAACCCGATGCTCCGTAACGGTATCTTTATGCCAGCAGGTTTGGAGTTCTCTCTGTGCTCCAGTTGACTTGCGGGCCTCCTGCTGTCCCATTTTAATGTCCCCGGTTCCCACACAAAGTCTTTCTGATTGGTCACATGTGTTTTTTTCTACGTCTGTAAGCCAATAGCATCCAACCCGGCCCCGCCCACCTACCTCGCTCTATGTGTTAGTGTGTTTGCGCGGGCACAAGTCCCAAACGTACCCATATAGTTATTGTGTGCGCTATGTAAAGGTTAATAAATTAATGAATAAATAAATAAATATCCATTCAAGGTGTATACTGGACCAATCTTGTCTCTCGTAGTCAAGGCCTATTAATAGGCAATATGTTAATGCTAGTTAGTGATCCTCGGGTGAGACCCCACGCAGAACAGTCCAAAAGGTCACAAATAAAGCACGACTTTGTTTTTATCCTATCTAAATGCTGAGAAATAATATGGACCCTGGTCACCAGGGCTCTGTGTGTCTCCACCCCGCTGACAGCACAACAGGAGTGGTCCAAGTTCAAAGACAGCCTCTGCCCCTGGAGGAAAAAACAAGGCCCCATCCTGCTGCAAAGCTGCCTTTCCATAAAAGACAAGAAGGATAGGAAACGCACGGATATCTTCAAAAGAAAAACAGGCCTTTCATGTCCCATACATGCGGCATTTAACGATGGGTTGATTCTCTGGAAGCTGTCATTTTACTGAGGAAACCCAACTGCAATGTGAACTAGTCCTCAAAGGAAACCACTTAACATAAACTTAATTAATAAGTCTATTCCTAAAAAACACTAAATAGACCCCTAAAGTATATACATAGGTGTTTGATTAATCAGCGTTTGACTAAGATTTGAAAAAGAAAAAACAGCTTCACTGTTTCCTGTGTCAAAGGGGAAAATATGACAAAGAATCAACGGATTAATAGCTAAAGTGAAGCAAAAACATGATGAAAATGGACATTATGGAGGGCGCTTAGCTGTGTCTTCCATCTAAGGGTAGCCTAGAGAGATGTTTAGGGCCCCCAAACCACCAGGGGGGCCTAGTTCGTGTGTGTGTGTGTGTGTGTTTGTCTCTCTGTGAACTGATTTTTTTAAAAAATTCACTTATTGTCATTATTGTTTTCTCGCATGATTTGTGTAAATATGTGTGTATTTGTGTAAAACAAAAGTAAATATTTTACAATTTTTTTTGAGTTTCCTTTTCCTTATTTTAATTTTTTAACCCATGAAAATCTCAGCAAATTCACTTTATTTCTTTCAAAAACATGTGACAAAGGCAACTGGCATAAGAGCAAAAAAATTACCTGAAAATATAATAAAAAAGATGGAGAAGATAGAGAAAGAAAAAAAAAAAAGACAAAAAAAAGACAAAAGAAAATGACATTTCAGTGTAAAAGCCTGCCAACCAGGCACCTGGGATTGGAACAGTTTCACTTTATTTTTATGTTTTATTTGATACTATTCAAGCATTTTCCAAGCATGTTATTCAACTGATTAATAAAGATTTCTTATTTGTTCCAAATGTATTGTAAATAGTTATTGATTCGTTATAATTCACAAATGTGTACATGTCATCAATGTTTACAGTTTAAAATATGAAAATAAACCTCAATGTCTTTTCATTCGTACATATGGGAGAAGAAGGAGGGGAGGCAGAGAGGCACACTATTATTTGTTAATCAGAAATTATTAGGGAGAGGGGCTGTAAAGACATTTGGGATATGTGATAAATTATTAGACTTGCAGACTGACAAGATATGATTTGGTCAATGAGATGTCACTGTAATTACATTTTCATCACAGGCTAACAATACAATACAGATTTTTTGTTAAGGTTCTTACACAAAAAACTGTGAGTTTGTTTATTTTTCCATTGATTCCCCTTGCTCAACTATATATAGTGTTTCCATTTGATAGAAACATTACCATTAGGCAGCAGTGCCTTCCAGTTCTATTTAAATCAGGCCAGATCCATGACAGTTATATAGGCAAATTTATTTTCATAATCACTCAACATGTGTCTTTGCAGAGCTGTGCTTTATGATAAACTTTTGGCTTTGTGGTTCGTAATGGGGTCATTTGTAAAGTAAGAAAAAGGGAAGAAGGAAGGAGTGGACAAGGGAAGGAGACAAAGACACTGCGTGACAGTGTTGGAACGCGGCCTGTTGTATTCCTCTGACTCGCTCCCCTTCATTCACAGTGGATAGCAGCATGGAGGCTCTGACTCCCGGGATCTAACACCGAGCAGCGGGGGGTAACGACACTGCCGCATGCGCTCTTCCCCTCACCAAAACACACAGGAAGGAGGGAAGACGACACGGAACGGTTTCCCATTAGGATTTAACCGATTTGACCGAAGAAGTGAGGCTTTCAGTCGGCGGCAGGAGCGGGGGAAGCCCGCGGTGGTTAGCATGAAGCGGGTGGCTGTTGTGGCCAGGCACAATGGCCTCGTCTCTCCGCTGGGGAACAACAACTCCGGGGCCTCCAACATCGTCTCGTCGCCCCAGCAGCGCACTACCATCGTTACCGCCCCCGCCGAAAACGTTACCGGGGGAGGAGTGGACGGCCTGCTTGACTACTCCAAAGGCCCCGCCATCAAAACCGAGCTGGTCTGCAAATGGACCGACCGAACTTCCTCGAGACAGAGGCTGGAGCGGACGGCGACGTCTGTCTGCGACCAAACTTTCAACTCCATGCACGAGCTGGTGGACCACGTCACCACCGAGCACGTAGCGGCGGGGCTCGAGGCCCTCAGCCATGTCTGCATGTGGGACGAATGTCTGCGCGGTGGCAAGGCTTTCAAAGCCAAATACAAACTCATCAACCACATCCGCGTGCACACCGGGGAGAAACCGTTCTCCTGCGCGTTTCCCAACTGCGGCAAGATGTTCGCACGGTCTGAGAACCTCAAGATCCACACGCGCACACACACGGGTAGGGTCTCATGTATTTTTGCTATGAAAGCCAGCAGTGTGATATAGACACAGTCTGTACAGCCATGTCATGAGTCAGGACAGCTGCCTACTGACAAAGCGAATGGAGAGAGATGAATAGAGATCATGCTCTGTGTGTGTCAGGAATCCCCTTCATGTTTACATGGGCTCAGTTCAGTACTCATTCACATCCGTCCTTCCTTCCTCCCTTTCTTCTTTCCTAGAGGACTCACGGCTTGACTGCAGCTCAGGAGTCATGTAAGGTGACTGGGGCCAGCTGTAATCATCAGAACGATGATAATGATGATGATGATGATGACGGTGTTAGGAAATTGATTTCGATATCAGAATGATTTCACAAGGCATATACCTGTGCATAAAAGAGGTCAATATTTTTTATAAGTTAGTTTTAAAGTGTATGGCCTGTGTTATCAAACTGCTAAAATAGAATGCAATAACAAGTGTTAGTTCCATGTCAGTTTCACAATTTGAGGCAACTCAAATTAATATTTAATATTACCGGTATATATTAATAAAAAAAAAACATTCTGTGTTGTCCCAAAGGAATTGTGGCTATGAATGCTTCATGAATCAGGATTAGGATGGAGACAATGATGATAATGATGGGAAATTGATTTATCTTTAGCTCCTTTCAAATGACATACACTATACATTTATCAGCAATCCTTACAAATTGACTTTTATGTGATTTGACACCTGATCAACATGAAAAAATGTTTGAATAGCAGTTTGCAACCATGACACTATCAAACTGATTGAAAAAGCTCCTGATACAAGGGCTGACACCATAGCCTATAACATGAAGTACACATTTAAATTGGACTGTATGGATGTAAATATTGGTTTACATTTATGTTTAGGATGGTGGTAACCCCTTTGCCTCAGCTCTAACATGATTATTATTCTATCACATAAGTATACAAGAGTACAATAAAAGCTGAAGGGTTCATCCCAGGTACTGATGTAACAACCTGACAAGATAACTGTTGTAGTGCATGCTCTGTTGAATTAGAATCAGCTCAGCAGTATGCATCAACTTTATTATTTTTCCAGCTGAACCTTTGAAACAGGTTAGTCCGCAAATTTTCAACACAGACTTGCAGCTGGGTCTTTATTCAATGTGCAGTCATACTTGCAGTTGCCCACAATTCAAGTTACATGCAGTGCTGTAATTTTAAATAATTGCTTTATAATGTTAATATCAGTCACTGACAAGTCACACACATTGATAAACATGAATGTGATGTTTATGTTGCAGGTGAGAAGCCGTTCCAGTGTGAGTTTTGTGAACGACGCTTTGCGAACAGCAGTGACCGTAAGAAACACTCGCAGGTTCATACGGCCTCCAAGCCCTATGACTGCAAGGCCCTAGGCTGTACAAAGTCATACACCCACCCCAGCTCCTTGCGCAAACACATGAAGGTCCATGTCAAGTCGTCACCTACCTCCGAACCCCAGGACCCATACGACTCCATCTTGCACCAACAACACCAACAACCTCATCAGGCTCTTCTCGAGCCACTCGACCTCAAAATGAACCGCCTCTCTCCATCGCTCATTGATAGAAACACTCATTTCCCTGCCTTGTCCATTCACAACTTGGATAGCAGCTCAGTGGGAGAGGTGGACCATAAGCTCCCTCTGCGGAGTTCATCCCCCATGGCCATGCCTCTTGACCTTTCGCTGTCCGGCTTGAAGAGCCGGTTAGCCCAGCAGCAGCAGGGCACTAGGACCCCGCGGAGGAGCCAGCGGTCGGTGAACCCAGCCTTACCTCAGGTGTCTAACATTAAGGAGTGGTACGTCTGTACCAGGACTACAGCGCAGCACTTCCCTTTACTACACCCAGATCATATCAAATCAGAGCCTAGCGATGATGATGAATACAATACGTAGGGTTGACCAAATTGTTGATTTGGACTTGGAAAAACTGACATCAGATATCATCAGATGCAGGACCAGCCAAAAGATGGTGTGTGAAGTCATCTTTGCTGCACTTGTTTCCAATGTGGTCCTTACAGTAGCAGTAGAAGTTGAGCGTCACTCTCAGTTGAGGGGATTATAGAACCGGTGGCTGTATGATCGTACATTAATGGCCCTTCTCAGATGGATAAGACTGATCAGAGGTTTTTCTCCTGCTCAACATGAAGCTCGGTTGTGTTGGTTACTTGTAACAAAGAGAGAGTGGTCAAAGGCTGCAAGGAGCACTACATCATTCTGGTTGCTGAGCAACCGAAGTTTAACGATTAAGCTATCTAGCAGTGGCCAGGTAAAGTGAAGTAACAAATGTTCTGATGTTGTTGCAAGTCAAAACGGACCAGACAGAGTTAATGATGTCTCTGCATGTTGAAGAAGAGGATGAGGGGGCTCATTCTGACACGGAGGACTGGGGTACAGGACATCCTGCTGGGAGAACAGCACCATTTCATCCGCCACTATCATTTCATCCAAGAGCTCCACCTAGACAAAGCCGTTTCAAGGGCTATTTTCACATTGATGTAACACGGCTAAAGTTGAGACATGTTCAACTTGGAGCCGAGGGCAGCAGCCAAATCACCAGGCACATAGTTTGGAGAAGACACATGGCTGCCAACAAACCACTAAAAATAACAGAAAACAGGTGCAGGCACATTCAAAAAAGTGTTGTATGTGATCACGGCCTAATCCAACACAGCTGGCATTACTGGGGCTTCAGTATGAAGACTTTTCTTTCTATGTACTGATTATGAAGTTCCTCCATAGTCGGGGAATTACATAGTGGTTGTATGACACATCCAGTAATAGTCCATGTCAGATTGGATTCGAACATTGGATGCACCCTGAAGCAGATTGTTTGTAGGTATACTTACACAAGGTTGAATTTAAACATTTTAATCACATAAATGACAGGTGGATGTTTTGAGAAAAAGTTGAGTCACCATTTCCATTCATGATATAGGATGGTCAGACATGAATGAGTTAAAGATCACTGAACTAACAGACCTTTGTGTTCCCTTTGGCCATTATGATGTCAAGGCAGGTAGTGCAGCACTCCTTAAAACAGCATTTAAATCAGCATCAGGACATGTTTGAAGCAGAGGTTGACTTATAATGGGTCTTTGATGATCATTTCAGATGCTGAGTCATCTGTTCCCCGTTTTAAATACATTCATGGCTTCAGGATAACAAATTAAATGTAAAATACACTCAGTTTGAATTAAGTCGAGTATTGAATTTGTAATCAGCATGATGAAAAGACATTCCTACAGCATCAGTATGTCCACAAAGTGACCTAGGATGTAATAGTTAAGGCAAGCTCAAGGAGAACAAAAGAGGCAAAATTGCCATAATCAGAGGAATTAAGTACAAGGTCCAGTGCTTATACACGTACTTGAGTGAAGATTCAGATTCTTTTTCCAGCAATGCACGTGTTCATTGTTTTAGGCTCTTTCGAGGGAGTCAGTAGGGGAGTTGTGCTGGCCACAGTCCATTGATCACCATACCATAAAAATGAGCAAACCAAAGTACTCACTGCCAGTGCTAGGATTTCTTTCAGAAATTGATTTGACACTTCTTATTGCCTTTTCAGATGGCATTCCCTGATGATGGCTGTAGAGACAAACTAATCCAGGCGGATACAAACTAATCCAGGCAGATACAGGTGGGGGTTGACTGGCTCTCTGACTTCCCCTTCCTTGTAAACTCAAGTTCACCCCCCACCCTGCTTGCCATAGTGCCCAAACTACAAACAATGTCCAAACTGATACCAATGATGCTGGTAGCTAGAACAATTATGTTACCTTCCCTTAAAGTCTAAGTCAGAAATTCCCAGCTAATGTATTTTAATTACAATCTGTGTGGGTTCAGGGTTTCAGTTTGAAATATGTGAGAATCATGGATGGTCTTCTTTGCTTATAAAATTATGCTCTCCCCATGCAAAGGCTAATGTTACAGTAATGATATGCCTCTATGCTAGCAGTTTTTCCTCTTTATTCATTTAGCATTAGTGCACCACCACAGCAAGGACATAACCAGCATTGCAAGAAAAAATATGAAATTAAAATAAACCTTCTAATTTATCCTTAACTGTTTGTTACACAAAACTAAACCACACACAGACAAAAGTGTCTTGTTAAGAGTGATGCCACTGGTGAACCTTTTCTGGTTCCACAAAGAACCTTTCAAACTATTGTTCTTTAAAGAAACATTTCTTAAAATGGCTAAAAGGTGTCTCAAAAAGCCATAAAACAGTTGTTTGAGGAACCAGCAATGTTTAAGCTACTTCAAAGAAGAGAGAAGAGAAAAGGTATATGGAAATAGCAGTTTAGGCTCCTTTCTAAAGCAAAAAACAAAACAGTTCTTCAAAAAATCCCCAAAGGTGCTTCAAAGACCTGAAAAGTTCATTGAGGAACTAGAAATGGTTTGTCCACTTTAACCAAAAAAAAAAAAAAAAAAAAAAAATCTCTGAAGAGCTTTTTTCACAATAATTCTTGATGGTGCCAATTGGTTCAGTGAAGAACCCCTTTAAAATTTGTATTATTTTGTATTTCCCCAAATGAGAAACCATCCAATGAATAAAGCGGTTCTTTGAGAAACCATCTTTAGTAGTGGTTCTGGGATAGTTCTTCATTCAATCACAGTCTTTCAAATAATGATTAAAAACATTTTTAAAACTAGATCTTTACCTTGAGACAACTTAGACCCAAAGGAAGCCAGATATTGGACAAAACTAGAATTATTCCCAAAGCATCACAGCTGCATTAAATTACAGAGAAAACACTGCATAGAGGCAATGTTAACTAGACAGCATAAAACATTTACCAACTGTAAGTGCAATTTTTCATTTCAATTTATATGTTTAGTCATTTACTACACAGGTGTTGTGACAGGTATATGGTAATGTGATGCTGAAAATGAAACATGACATGTTAAAAGTAATAGTATCTGTAGTTTTTACAGTGTATGCTGCCATGTTGCCATGATGTTAGAAAACTGAAACTCAGAAACCCTAGGGTTTGAGAACACGTGACCTAATTTCCCACTTGGAAAATTCCTACATTCCAGTTTTCCAAGAAAAAGTCAAAATTTCAGAGTTTCTGTCAACTCTGGAAAGGTGTGCCAGGGTTAGGGTTATTATGGTAATAAGTGAATAACTGATAGATCTCTGAATGGATCAAAGAAATGATATGTAACAAAAATTTAGACGTGGAATGAAGGATTGAAGTTTTTGTACATATGGTGATCACCTGGACTTCCATGCCAAGCTGACACCTCAAAATTGTGCCAGTCAAATGTGGAGGGACAACTAACAGAAAATATAATCAAATGTAATTTGCCATTTGATTTTTTAGTTTTTTTTCACATAAGGTTTCATCAGTAAACCCCAACTGATCAACTTAACCCAGAGGCTAAACCGGTCTACATTTAGATTGAAGATTAGAAAACATTCCTCTTCATTATAGAAACATGACCCCGCTCCATGCCCACCCCCAGTTCTAAATTTCATCTATTAGTTGACTTGTTTCTAGCTTTTGGAAAGTAGTTAATTTCTGAAATATTGTTTGGCTCACCTTAGACTGTAGGAATAATATGACTTGTTAAATTTAGTTTTAATCCCCTTTAAGGATTCTCTATTGTTGGACATTTGTATTGGTGACAATACGTGAACAACATAATGACCGTGTCAGTGGCCCACATTGCCTGAAACATCATTATGGTTATAATGGTTGACAGAATTTCCCCTTGTAGAGTGCCTCTCAAGCTTATCCATTGATGTGTTCTTCTCCACACTCCTATGTTATGACAACCTTATGATAATAGAGTTTGTTGCAGCAGTCACAGCCCTCTTACCAGACAAACTAAGTCCCAAAATGATCTGGATAGAAATATAAAACTGTCTCAAAGTATACCTAAGAATAACGTAGATCAAGTGGATGGAGAGAGATGAGTGCTAGGAGAGAATGTGCTTACATTGCATAGTAAGTTTGAATTTGCATGATTATTTTGAACTGTTGAGGTCAGAAATGAATTTGTTGCATAAATGGCACTAATTCAAATAGAAGCTAATGTTAAGCTTGCTGGGTAGCTCAGTGTTTGTGATAATTTGATAATAAAGTGATAATTTTTATGGTTTACAAGAAGAAAAAAATCCATGCTGTGATTAAGCATGTCGACGTCATATAATGATATATTGCAATGCCACTGCAAAAAATGACCCAGCAGAACAAGAACTTTATTCATACATATTATCAAAATCGGTATAAAGTGAAACCTGAAAATTGCCAACAAATTAAAAAAAAAAAAAAAAAATACAAGAAGATTACCAGAAAATTACCAGCAAATGAGTAAAATAAAATAATTGTATACATATATATATATATATATATATATATATATTAGAAGGGGGAAAAATCACCAACGTAGGGCACAATTTGTAACTTTTGCACTGGGAGAGTCAACTGGGGAGGAAAAGGCTTGACTACTTAATGACGAGAAGAACAATGCAAAGCACCCTAAAGCTTTTGAGTGGCTAAATGAAATAAGAAAAGTACATTTGAATTGGGAAAAACAAATTTGAATTTAAAATGAGGAAAATGAAATTTTCAAGGCATTGCATTTAATTTCCAGTTGCACCATATACCCTGACCCAGACAAATTTGAATTTGTATAATCCAAATACAATTCTGTTTGCACTGTTGTCTTTAAGTACTCTTCATTTGTGAATGAGTTTCAGTGCATCACATCAGTTGCCTTGTGCCACGTGTCTCTCCCAGTTCAAAATACAGATTATCTTCTGGGGACAGGGCTGTGATATCACTTCAAAAGCAATTGAGTTACTCAAGTGGACGTGCATTGTGGTTGGACAAAAAACTTTGTATCTTTAAAAAAATATGTATCAGTTTTTCAGGAGTGCAAAAAAAGCACTCTTCCTCCAGTATTGACCAGTGGACATTTTTCAAAATTTCATAGCAGTTTTTAATCACCTGCCACGGGGACTTCAGAAAATATGTACAGCAGATGAAGAGCTGTTTAAAATTTCAGTTGAATTACAAAAAGAAAAAAACATTTGTAGTTGTGAGTTTTTTCCTGGAACAGCAGTGATGTGAAAGTTCCAGATTATGCCACACCACCTGTATTAATATACTATGCATCATTTCCAAGATAGGGGTCAGTTCACCTCAGTTCAGTTGTTTGAGGAAGCAGATTGTCTTCAAACCTGAAACGAGAGGGCAGTCATATCCATCCCATTAACTGGTGACTGAAAACAGATGCTTTACCAGCTAGTCTATTGCACTTTGAATTTACATTTAAACTGACTGAACTGACCCCAGCACTTTTCACTACACTATCACAGGGATATCAGAGAGTTCAAAGAATGTAGTACGTTTTTGGCATCCCATTTCTGTTGACCAAGCTGCCAATATGTGACAAGAGCATACACACAAAAATCATCCTTGTGAAAATTCACTTTGGTTACCTATGGTTTTTATGTAGTAACCACAGCTTTACTATGGTACTTAATGGTAACTATACTTTAAAGGTATTCTATAGTAACAATGATTCACTGATAGTAATACTATAGAAAAAAATATGGTTAAACATAGTAAAATCATGGTCCAGAAACTAAAGCCATAAGTACCATAGTATTCCTGCTGTAGTAAACCATGGTTCATTTTCATAATTAGATCACTGGCTCTGGGACTCCATGCTAAAACTTTAGCACTCACTGTATCAGTACTTGTGATATGATAGTGTACAGTTCAGCACAGATCTGATCACTCAGCAAAGTGCATGCTGAAGTGCTAGTGTTGGGGCCTCTTGTTGCTCAACACATTGTGTGCTAAAGCATTTGTGTGGCAATTATTATCATCAACTTATGGAGCTTTCCTTTGACAGTCGGATGTTCCCGCCAAATGTGCTCTATTGCAGCTGACATGGACACCCACAAGGAGATGGAAAAACTTTGATCTGTCCACTGACAGTAAATGACTCGCTAGCAAAAGTCAATGGCGATAGCTGATGACCCTAGCTAACACGAGCAGCTGACGTTAACTAGGCTACCAATAGCTAGTCATCTTCACTGCTAGTGCTAGGTCCATTCATCAAATTAAAGAATGCACTGCTATAAGTCTGTACCATTGTAAAATAAAGACTAGAGAGAAGGCTAGACTGCAGTTGAACATCAAATAAGAGAAAAGGTTTGTTTATTGCTGACTGTGTTTGCCATTTGTTGCGATGTCATATATAGATATTTTGGCAACTGAGCTTTCAGATCTCCTTATTTCTTCCTTAAGAATTCTGACTTCATTGGTGTTCCTTTACACTTTTCACAATTGGAAGTCAGATTTGTCTTATAGTTTCAAGTTCAGCTCCATGAGTGTATGTTCAAGTTTCAGCTTGGAGCACCACAGCTAGTGATCTACTCGGGACACTTGGATGATTTTGATGGCTGTGGTCTCATCACTTAATGAGCTGGCCAATGGGATACTTGTAATCATAGACACTTCTGATATTGCATGCTGGGCTGAGAAATGTTCCTCATCAACAGTCAAAGATGTCATGCTGGCAATCAAAACATTGTCCATAAAGGTGTTGTTGGAGCATGACAGTGTGTGGGTGCATCTTTGATTTTTCAGTGGACAGTTTATCAAAAACTCACTGGATTCCTTTAAGAAAGATGTAAGTTAGTCAGTGCTGCTCATTTGTTAGCTCTAAATAAACGTCAAATAATTCAAAATACATGAACACATTTCTTGTAGTCTCAAAAGATACAGCACACACACTGTACTGCTCATGATAATGTAAAGTCTTTGATGCACAAGTCAAGCGACTTTAGAGATGGTGGGAAGCAAGGATCAGGTCTCCCCTAAAGGTCAAAGGTCAAAGGTCAAATACATCCATAGAATCCCAGATTTTACTATGCTAGATTTACACAGACACAAACCAATTGGATTTTTCCTGACTTTTGTGACTTGCTGATTCATTCTGACTTTATTCCAGATTATTTTTGTAACATTTTCTTTATTATACAACAGAGAGAAAATGTGACCTGCAGTAAAATTCAAGTTTCAAAGACATTCAGGTTTTTTTTTTTGTTTTTTTTTTTGTTTTTTTTTTGTAATAAATCTATTTTTGAGTCACAAAAGGGTTAAATCAGATTTGGTCTTCCTTTGTAAATCTAGCTTGCCTGTATGTTTGGACTTTACCTTTTATTGTGAGTGTGTTTTAACTGGTTTGTGTGCGAGTGTATCTATTAGACTGAAAATGAAAAATGTTGACTTATTCATACTCTGTGTGTGCGCATGTGTGTGTGTGTGTGTGTGTGTGTGTGTGTGTGTGTGTGCGTGTGTGTGTGTGCGTGTGTGTGTGTGTGTGTGTGTGTGTGTGTGTGTGTGTGTGTGTTTTCACGTATGCAAGTGTATGTATACTATGTACTATGTTGAAAACTTGCCATTAAGAGATATGAGACTGTGTTTACCTTTGGTTGCTTATTCCTCCTGTTCTCGCTGTGTGTGTCAGTGCGTGTGTATGACAAGCTGGCCTGTACCTGCTGCCTGGTTGCTGTGATATTTTATGACTGTTTATTATTGTGTTCAAATCTATTTTCCCATGTTTCCTTATTGACTCATTAAATATTAACATACAAAAACTATGAGGCATTTCGGTGATTCTCTCCCACATATTCAAAGATATACACATTGAAACTATGGCAGATTTATTCCTGCAGAATATTATTTTATTTACTTGTTTATTTGACAGGAACAAATGCATTGAAGATTACTTACTGTATAAACTACTAAATAAATGCCACACAGGTTTCCCATAAGCAAAGAGGGCTGTGGCCGAGGCTGATCTGGAGTCTGTTTCCTAACTTGTATACTATTACAAAGGGGTTCCAGAAAAATAAGCAAAAATTTAATTTCACTGTAACTTAATATACTAGAAAATATCCCAGTTATGTAGTTGGTAGGAAAGACATATTCGTATCGTATTCATATTCAATACTAAATCAACAACTAATAGCTTCCCATGTGGCCCCTGAGACTGTGTGTGCATATTGGGTGCATGACATGGAAACATTTCTGAGACCCTGCATTATAGCATAGGAGTCTCAAGCAAAGCACTACATCATCCACACTAAGCTTTCTGATTTAGCTTTTTAAATAAATCAATTCGTTGCCTACCAATCAAGAAATTTCTTGTCGGCTCAATGAAAATAACACATAATGTAGAATTACATAAAGCAGAAGAGAGAAATGCATTGAAACTAAGTGCTTTTTTCATGTTTCTTGAAAAATTCTACATTCTATGTCAACCTTTTGCTTTTTTAACAGCGAACTGAAAACAGCAACTGTCAGTGCGGCACTGCGGCATTAGCCTTCTGGTTTTAACTTTACTTCTGGCAGATGGATAGTTCCAAGTGCTAGGTCTAATTAATTTATCATAATATATTATTAACCATTAATTCATCAATTTATCATAGAAACCTCTTATTTTTTTGTTATTACACGTAGTTGATAGTAATTGGATGCCAGTAATTCAAAATAATAATAGTATTTTTTGGGATATCCCCCCTTTCTCTCCAAAACATCTTCGGGTCCAGATCAGACTCTGCTTGCAGGCTAGATTTCAGAAATCTCTTGTCTTGTTGGTCCAAGCCCTTAGCCAGCTGACTGAGCCAGAAGCAAGAGCAAGAACCTCCAAACTTCATCATGGACTTTGTTGTTGTGGAGTGGAACACACACAGAAAACATGTATATAGGAGGCATTCTAACAACCCAGTGGAACTGCCCTGCACTGCTGGCCCTCCTTGTTTCATCACTTACTAAGTTGAAAATTGGATTCTCTCTGCTGTGTGTTTTACAAGGACTTTCCTAATGGCATAAACCAACACAACAAGTGGAACAAAAACAGCAAGTACAATATACCATACAGATAGACAAAAGGGGCACAGAGAAAGAAAGGGAGGAGAGAAAGGACTTTTAGAAGTGAGGCTCATCGTTGGCATGCCGACAGGTTGCCCTGGCGACAGAGCTGGGGTGGGAAGATGGTCCTTTGTTGTCAATTTGTTCCCCCTATCCACCATAGAGCTGGTGACGCCAGAGAGAGAACCGCTGAATCCACATATACCTTGGCTACATTACAGCAGCATAGAGCAGAGCAGGATCTTATAGATCAGAAAAGAGTAGAACAGAGTAGAAACACAGTAGTGCTCAGAGGCTCATTTGGAGCACCATTATGCGTAGTTCCAGGTCTCCAAGCTTCCTTAAAAGCACAGTATAATGCACATTGCCATCCAATGATTAATTTTGATGATTAATGAACTTTATAATGGGTAACAGCATGTCCAGTGATTTTTAGAGCACATCTAGATCTATATCTGGATCTATATCTGTAACACTTTTCATTTATTTTTACTTTTTTAACATTTTTGTTAAAAAAAATGTTTACTTTCCTTTTTCATAATCCTTTTTTCTTATGTTTTATTCATGTTGCCTGTCATTTTTGTGTATGTTTTATTTATTTATTCATTTTTTTTTTTAAATTATTTTTATTTTGAAGGACCCCAGGAAGATTAGCTATCACCTACAAGTGGCAGCTTATAATAACCAATCAACAACAAAAAAAAAATCTTGTGGTTTGAGAGAGAAACATTTATCTTTCCCATCAAACATATTTCTCATTTGCACTGAAAAACACTCACCAAGAAGACCAAATTCTTTTTTCCCATCAGATACTGAACTTACAGGACACAATACACACAAAAGAGCTCAAAACCCAGAGCCACCGGGCCCACTAGGCAGATCAAGCACGCCTTTCACAAGTATTAAGGAATCTGATGTCAATCCAGCATCACTGATCTGACCTTTAAATATATAATTTTAATCCATTTTTTTTTGTCACTGACTTCTGTTAGCTGTGTTAACCAAGTCCCTCTTAATCACTCAGGTTGATCATGAAAATTGGGGTTTTGGACATTTTTGAATTCAGATGACTGCTGTATGTGGAAAATCACACCATTACTGATGTGCATGTAAAAACACAGATAATGCAAAGCCCACAGAGAAAGAAAGCTGGCTAAGGCTACTGACTGCTATGAGGCAGAAAAGAATGCAATACAGCCTTTTGGCTAAATGCTATAAAATGATCACTACATTGGATTCCAAATATTGATCAGTAACTGCACTGTTGCTGTCATTGTTGCAGGGCCCCAATATTTGTAATGAAGAAAGAACTATAAGGTGACATGAAACCGATGGTTGTGATTACGGTCATTACAGAGGATTTGCACTAGCGTTGAGACTATGTGCTTTTGGCTGCTGGCATAAACAATGGGGAATTTCTATTTTTCCCAAAATGGTTCCAGATTTTATGCATCTAAGTATTTGTATATTTTCCTAACCACTATAGGCCAGTGGCTCTCAACCTTTTTGGCTTGTTGCAACAAACCAGTGCCTACTTGTGACCCCCTGTCAGGGGCTGTATGCAGAGTGGAAACAGTCCAACTTTGCTTCATTACTGAGGGAAGTCCTTGCATTTACAAACTAGTCAGTAATTCACAAGAACTCAGAAAAACTGTAAAATTTGACAAATAATCATGATAATCATGCATATTAAAATGTAAGTATACACACATATAAATATAGATAACTATACACATAGATAGATAGATAGATAGATAGATAGATAGATAGATAGATAGATAGATAGATAAAAATAATGATAACATACTGGCAGAATATCAAGATTAGAGATCATTAATGGCATCATTAATCAAAAATGATTAATTTGTAAGCAATCTAATGTTATGAAGAAAAAGATGGAGCTTTGCAGTGGATGTATTAGGTATTACAGGCTTATATTAGCATAACATCACATAAATTATGTAAGTAAGCATGTAAATTAAGTAGGTAAACAGTATGTTTTGTGTAACCCTTAGTGAATCTATTTGTAGCAGCAGCTCTTGGTCCTGGTTTGGATTCTGTGTGCTTGGAGCTTTCTGTCAAGACCTTCTGTGAGGAGTCCATCTCTGACATTGAGGGGATTTCTTGTTGTGACGAGCTGTAGGTAATATTGCACCTTCAATCTAAGTAAACAAATTTACATTAAGGTTGTCTAATCTGCCCACCACCACCCTAACCCACAGCCAAAACTTCATGCCAGCCTGTGTAAAATTTTCTCAATCTGCCATTGCCTCTGTGACTGCCGAACATTAAATATTTGCCGTCCAACAGGCTGTTAGTCACACTCAGCGGCTCAGACAGAAAGGCATCAAAGATGTGAGGAGCAGAGCTTGGAGGAGGTGTGTGTCTGTGTGTGCATCTTGATTCCAGAGAGAGTTGAAAGAGTGAGTTGACCAATCAGCTCCCCTGCTGAGAGCCCCTGCTGAGCTGAAAGGGAAACCCTGCTGAGTGGAATCTGACCAGAACAACACGCTCTCACACACATAACTGTTCACACTCCTCCCAGTGTGTATGTGTGTCTGTGTGAAAAGAGAGGATAATAAAAGAGGAGTGCCAATACGGCTGTATCTGTAGATGCTGATGGAGGAATAATGGACTGTACTCACATGCATGTTTGTGTGTGTGTGTGGGTGTGGGTGTGTGTGTGTGTGTACGTGAACTATTAACAGAAGCAGTACATCTGCTGTTTTCTTGACAGTTTAACTCTTTGAGTTAAAATCCACCCAAGAGCCCTTGGGTGGATTTTATTTCAACCACTCTTTTTTCCTTTCTCTCTTGAAGGTAGGGGGTATAGTAATAGGATAATTTTTTTTTTTTTTTTTTTTTTTTTTTTTGACTATGTTCTTGCTAATTTTTTTTTTTAAAAAAACTTTTTTCCCTTTTTTGGCATTTTTTAAAAACAATTTTCATTTTTTTTTTTTTTTTTGTTAATTTGCTAATCGGCTGTTTCCCTATGTTTCTGAAGAAAAAAACTGAATCAAGTCACTTTGTTCATTTTTCAAAGGGTTTGCACATCATATAATTGCTGGATTTTCACAAGCATTAAACCCCCTGAAACTTGAAGAAATTTATTTGATTTCTTTCAAAAACATTACAAGATAACTGCTTAGAATTATTCTAATTCTATATTTTAAATGAGCATACAAAAAATAAACATAAAATTACCAAAAAATCCTAACAGTAAATTATACAATAAATATATGAATAAATGTGTAAATAAATAAATCAAGTGAATTTTCTTCAAAGGGTTTAAAACCTTTCACCACACAGGCTCCTGGCTTTCAAAGGGTTAACTAGTGAAATATGAGATGTCATGAGATTTCTTCCCTCCTGACAATCGACATTCTGCCTCCACTCAAAGTCGGAGCTGCCCGGCTTTTCTTTGTCTCCTAAGTTTTATTTAGCCGGTGGACAGTCAGCAGAGCTCCATGCTCTTTTCCATGCAGCTCGACACAAGTACCTAGTCTTGTGTTGTCCAATGAGCAGCTCTGCTGGTGCAGCTGGGGAACTGTTTCTCATCCACTTTCTTCACCCATGTTGCCCAGCCGGCCCAGGGATTCAAACAAGCAATTTTTTGATCACCTCTCCACCTCTCTAGCCAGGAGAGAACTAGTTGACTGTCTTCTCCTCCGCTTTTCAAGAAGCTTCCCTCCTCACACACAGCCTATAACTGGGGTCACAGGTCACAGGTCTTGCTGTGTGTAATTGATTTAGTGAGAGGACAGAGGTTAAAGACCAAAGATTTTGCAATAAAGACTCCAAGAAACAAAGGATGTAAACAAAGAAAGGCTGAGGGATTCTGAGGAGGCAGAACGAAATACAGATGCTCCCAAATGAAATCACCATTAATCTTTAAAGGGATGGTAAGCCCAGTAAAAAAAAAAGAAAAAAAAAGAGATTTTCATATTTAGTATTACTTTTCAGTACTAACGTCATCCACCAAGACTGGAGGGTTCCTGAAAGTCAATAACTGTACGGGTCTGAGTGGGTTTTAATTAGAGTAGCATTTCTGCTTTATTTGACAGTCACAGTGGAGATAGAGAGGGGGGATGATGTGTAGCAAAGGACCTGAGGTCGGATTCGAACCCCGGTCACTGTAATCAGGACCAAGCCTCAGTACAGAGTAACATTATTTCTGCTACTCTGGTAAAACCAACCAACTGTAGTGAAAACATCTCACTTGTTGGAATTAGCACTACAACAATATGATGAACAAAATGTTTCCATTGCCGGCTACTGACTCCAGCACTGCTGTGGCTGAACTTAGCCCCAGTCGACTGGTTTGCTGGTTCATGACCAAGCGTGCTGTTGAGAAGTTCATAATACTTTGCCATATTACTCTGTCCAGCACCACTTCACTAGGTACTTCTGGGGTCTCTGTACAATTTCAACTTGTTTATTATTTGGCCCTGGGTTCTAATGAACCTAGCCTTCAGCCACTGCAAGATACGATTTACCTTCTCTAGGGACTCCCTTCCATCTTTTCCTGAAGTTCAAGAGATGCCCACATTGAAAGCAATAGTTTTGTTTCTTCGGCAGACCACTACATTTCTCAGTCATCTTCATCTTTCCCTGTAGAAATAACACACATCCAGTCTTGCTGTTGTCATGGTTCATGTGCCACAAACCAGGATTAGAAGGTTAGCCAGATAACTGTGGAAAAGATTATGCTATATCCTGGTGATGGTGATTGGTTAGGGTTAGGATAATGACCCAGTTATCTCTGATGATGGTTGCTCATAAAAATTTCAAAAGATATTCAGTGACACTTTATAAGGTGATCTGGCTAACTAACTAATCCTGCTTCATGGAACACTCCTCAGGTCTGACTATCTTTTGTTTCCAGCTAGGAATCAACTTTTCACGTTTCGAACCAATTTATTTTGGGATGAAATGCTCAGAGCAGTCCAAAAATAGGAATGTGAACTGGAATGGAACTATTTCCTTGTTGTTGTTGAAAATGCCTATATGTGTTCAAACATCAGACAAGTGTTTTCATTTGCACAATACAGTTTAAGCCTATGTCTATGCACTCCAGACATCAACTGTTTACTTACCTGCAACAACATCAGAATGAACCCTTCCACTGCTGCGGTGCCAAAGACATGAGCTGATTATCAAATCCAAGATGTCATACTCCTACTAACCAACCTACAGTTGAGGCCAAAATGATTAGCCCCCCCTTATGAAATTAAACAAATTCTTGATTTCTCCATGGAAATGAACATTGACAACAAGTGTTTATACTGTATTTGCTTCCAAAATAACAAAGACAAAATGTCCACTAATTTTGATTAAGATATTTTATTGATACACTGAGCTGAAACAAGAAAGGGCAAAAATGAGACATCCAAAATTATTAGCCCCCTGGCCATTAATAGTCAACAGTGTACCCTTTCTGAGCCACGACTGATCACAACCTCTTATGGCCCTTTTCCATTAGTATCTACTCGGCTCGACTCTACTCGCCTCAACACGGTTTAGGTGGTTTTCCATTACAGTTGAGTAGCACCTCGCCGTGGGTGGAGTCGTCATAGCAAGGCGGCGCACCGTCCAGCTCCCTCTGGATTCTTTGGGCCGCCACCAAGCTCAGAAAAGTCTCCACGTCTTTATTGACTTCACTGACGATCAATGCGCACGGCGGGAGTCGCTCTCGTCACTTCTTGTCCAATCAGTTGCCTGCACGGCGTTAACGTCACATTTTCAGCTCGACTCAGCGCGACTCAGCTCGCTTGGAACCCTGGCTGAGTAGGTGCTAAAATGGGACCTGCTAGCAGGTACTGCGACCTAATGGAAAAGCTCTTAAACCAAGTAGAGTCGAGCCGAGTCGAGCCGAGTCGAGCTGAGTAGGTACTAGTGGAAAAGGGGCATTAGAGTAGTTCTATACTAGGTTGGCACAGGTCTCCTGAGGGATTGTGGCCCATTCTTCCATTGCAAATTGTGTGGTTTCCAAGCATGGACATTCACTTTGAGCACCCGCCACAGATTCTCAATAGGATTGAGGTCTGGGCTTTGTGCGGGCCACTCCAGGAACTTGGTTTTGGTATCCTTCAGGAACTGTTGGACCAATTTTAATGTATGCTTTGGGTCATTGTCTTGTTGGAAGACCCAGCGATGACCTAAGGCTAGACTATGAGCAGATTTCTGCATATTATCCCTCAAAATTTCAACATAATTTTCTTTTTTCATGATGCCATGCACCCGAACAAGGCTCCCTGTGCCTGAGGCTGCAAAACAGCCCCACAGCATGATGCTCCCACCACCATGTTTAACTGTGGGAACTGTGTTGTTAGGGTTGAAGGCCTGTCCCTTTCTTTGCCAAACATAAGCAACATCCATGTGCCCAAACAGTTCCAGTTTAGTCTCATCAGACCAAAGCATAGACTTCCAAAACTCATCTTTACCTTTCAAATGTTCACGGGCAAACCTCAGTCTGGCTTTGATGTGCCGCTCTTTGGGGTTCTTCTGGGACGATGGCCCTGAAGCCCACCATGATGGAGAGCCCTCACAACTATGTTCCTTGAAACATCAACTCCAGAAGAGGCCAGGTCAGCAACAATCATCTTGGCAGATGTTCAGGGCTTCTTGCTGACATCTCTGACTATTTTCCTCTCTAGAGTTCTAGAAATCTTGCACTTACGACCACACCCAGGTTTGTTTCTTACAGAATTTGTCTCCTGGTACTTGGCAATGATGCAACGTATAGCGGTTCTAGACACTGTGAAACGCTTGGAAATGGCAGTATAGCCTTCCCCCTTATCATGAGCCTCCACTATCTTCTTTCTGAGCTCAAGACTGATTGAATAATTGACCACCCTATCATGGGGGCTATTATTTTTGACCACCCCATTTTTCACTATATTTGATATAAAGCAAGCCTAAAAATGTATTTTATATTCCAAAATGTACCAAAAGCTACTGAATAGCACTGGTAAATGTTTGATTATATCAAATTTTATCAATGCTGCAAACATTGGGAAGAATTTTAGGAAAATGTTCCATAATTCCAGGGGGGCTAGTAATTCCGGCCTCAACTGTACATCCATTTATCCATTTGTTCATTTGTTCATGTATTCATTTATTCTTTTCTTCTTCCTTTCATATACGTATCTCAGTTGCAACGGATAAGATTTGGAGGAAACCTGGAGGAACCATGCACCTCGCTGCAGTGTTCCAGCATTTTTATTTACTTCCACTGATAAGCCCACATTGAGCTACAATTACAGGTCAAAGCAAGGTGACACACTCATAACTGACTGACTGACTGCATCTCTGATGGACGATCACGTTTCCTGTTGTCCTGTAATGGGCTGTCTTGTGATAAATTAACTTGTGGTACAAACCCTAATTTTACAAATAAATGTAATAATAATTTACAACTAAATGTAATAATAGAACCATTAAAGCAGTAGATAGATAGATAGATAGATAGATAAATAGCTTCAGATGCAAACATCTGTAGCATGAAACACGAGCAGAAAGGGCGGGCAGCCGTCTTTTATCAGTCTGCAACAGACAACAGGACCTTTAGTAAAAGACACAAGTCACCAAAAGACTGTCCACCTCATTCGTTAACCCTGTGTGTGTGTGTGTGTGTGTGTGTGTGTGTGTGTGTAAAGAAAGAGAAAAACAAAGGCTGATTGTGTTCCCTTGCCCGACATGTTTATGACAATGTAGTGAATGTAGAAAGTAGAAAGGCCATATGGAGTGAGAGAGAGCGAGAGAAAGAGCGAGAGAGAGAGAGAGAGAGAGAGAGAGAGAGAGAGAGAGAGAGAGAGAGAGAACAACATCCAAAGGGCTATACTCCCACCAGTGCTGTCCTGAGACATTTGGGGGTCCTTGTGTTTTTACCATGAACAGATCAATATAAGTTCAAAAGATGATCAACCTGAAAAGTTGTATTTCACCCTCTGAACAAAATTCACTTTACTTCATATTTTGAAGAATGTTAGCCAAATGTTAGAAGTCCAGCTCAGTAGCAGGAGGCTAACAGTTAGTTTCAGAAAGTGACACTTGTAAAGTGATGGTAAACCCTCCTTGAGTGCATTAAGGCAGTTAATTTCAAGAGTGTCAGCTGGGGGGAAGTCCACCTCAACAGCAGGAGGTTGAGGGCCTTTTCACACCAAGTCCATATTTTTTCTGTTTTTTAAATTCCTCATCTGATAAAAACTGTTATGCACACAAACGTTGCATACTGCGTCTGATGCGTTTTATTATTCTATTTGTTGCAAAATTCACAATATGAGACAAAAAGCTAAAATTGCTTCCATCCAATCCTGAGAGGGCATCAAAAGGAGGCTGACAGGATGAATCCAAACTGTGCCATGGTAAAGGTGCACACCAGGTGATCACCGCAGAAACTCAATAGGTTCATTTCATTTTCTGTAGTGATCAGCCTTTTAACTGGATGTGCAGGTCCTCAGGGCACAGCCTCAAAACCCTGCAGCACACAGAGCAGCCCCCTGGGCAGCAGCTGTCCAGCCATTGGTTTATCACACTTCCCTGCAGAGCTGATAGTGTCCGTGTTCCAGCAGTGTGCCACAGATCCCCGTACAGCCAGTCGTGCATAATGGCTGTTACCTCTTTGCCCAGTTTGTGCATGCAGCGTTTACACCTTCTTAACCCTCGTAAAGCCTTAAGGGTCAAAATGACCGAGCGTCCGCGAGTGTTTTTTCTGGGGTTCTGCAGCACGTTCAGGGCCGAGGCTGGGGGATCCGGGGGTACGGGGGAGTGCTGGAGGCTGCGGCCGCCGCCGCGGAGCCTAGGACAAGGCATGGGCGTGCCACAGAACCCCAGAAAAAAGACTCACAGATGCTCGGGTGGTTTTGACCCCTTAAGACTTTACGAGGGTTAAGAGTCTATTAAATTGTTCCATCAATTTTTAAGCTTAAAAAATTGATGGGGCTCCAAAGTTGGGGCTCCAAAAGTTGTTTGGAGGTCTAAGGCAGGATCTACATAAGATCTACAGGATGATTCCTATTGCATCCAAATTTAAGGCGCATATAATTTAATCAGAAAGGAACAAAAACTAGATATACACAAGAAAACTTTTTTTTCTCTTGGAAAATTGTTTATTTTTTCCCCACTACCATTTTCATCTTGTATTCTATTACTTCAACAAACTCAGCAAAAAGGGAATTAAAAAAAGTTTAAGGATCAATCTAGGATATTTTATGATTGTTTATGATTGACAGGTATATACAAAAACAGGAAGCAAACATTTTATAAACTGTTAGGCTGAACAAATGGATGGATGTGGGGATAAATAAATGAATGGTGTTTGACAGAAACTCAACCCCCTCTGTTTAAATATCTTTCCTTCCTCCTGGTCTGTTCATTTTGCTTATATATCAGTGATGGGGAGCCTAGATCAGTATTCCTTTTCATGTCATGATGCTCAAAGAACAAGCTATGTACAATCAATAAGTACTCCAAGACAGGCAGGAGGAAGCCACTGGACAAAGCCATTTTGTAAAGCTGCTGCGGACCAGACACTAGAATCCAGGCCAAACAAATCAGACCAAAAAAAAAAAAAAAAAGTTAAATGAAAAGTTAAATAACAGAGACCAAGCTGGTTAATAATCCACTGTTCACAAGCAAAAAGTTCAAACCACAAATCAAAAACAACCATAGAATAAACATGAGTATTAGAAGAGTTTCCATGGTAACAGGTACAAGTCCATTCATTCACATTTTTCCTGTTCTAACAGCACAAGCTTTTCAACATTAGAAAAAAGTTATCTATTTACAATCAATGCTTCCAACACTGTAGAGTTTTTAAATCAGGGGAAAGCCTGTGATATCTGGCTGATGTTTGGGTGGCTTCACTGAGCCACTTCACAAACCTGATGTGCTTCTGCAGGAAGCCACATGGGAAGAAGAGGGAAACTGCTGCTGCTGCTGCTGCAGCGACAGCAAACCAAAGAAATAAAAGCTGCTATCTAGTTTTCTGTGAGATGGCAGGAAAACTTCTCCTTCTGCCTCAGCTGCCAAATACAAGATCACTGGACCAGACAAGCTATGACAGAAGACATCGACTTAGTGCTTGGAGCCAAGACGCCAACTCTCACTTCAAAAAATTTGTCTGGTTTTTAAAGGGACTGTTCACCCATTTTTAAAAATAGGATATGATCTCACTTCCCCCCAGCTGTTCTGTAGGACAGTAGTGTTGCTCTCTTCCTCTCATTGTTACTGAGTGCTGGATGCTGGCTGGATGCTCCAAATGCTAACTGTTAGCCTCCTGCCATTGAGGTGGACTTCCCCCCAGTTAACTTAAAATAAACACCATAACTGCCATGAAATAGAAACTGTATTTTTTTTTTTTTTTTCAAAATGGGTGAACTATCTGTTTAATTCAATGCAAAGCAACAAAATCCCTTTTGGTTTTGACTGTTACTGTGTATTGAAGGATAATTCCTGGGTACAATTTTCTGACCTCTTGCTCCCATCTGAGACACACACACACACACACACACACACACACACACACACACACACAGTAAAGCAAGTTCAGACAGAACTGATAAAGCAATTTCATCACATCCTTTCAACACCGTAACACACTTTCTAGATCTAATGTGTGATTATCCATTGCCTGAAAGTTTCATATATTGCAGGATTAGATACATTACTTTACCTATCTTGAGCCAACACATGAATAGATTGATTCTGGTTGTGAGTGATAGGTCTGCATCAACCTAATTACATACAAGAATTTAGGGGATTTTGGGTAGACTGGGATATCTCCTACTGTCAACACAAGCAGTGCAGTAGTGGCAAATCCACCAATGTTGGAGGTCTAAGGTAGAAAAAACATAAAGCCAACTTTTATCTTTGCCCTAGTGCAAGTAGCTACACTCACAAAATTTCTTATTTATTTATTATTGTAATTTATTACTGAATTTCAAATTCATAGATACAAATGATTTTAGATGGGGGATGGATGGATGTTCTGAGTGAAACATGCAGAGAGTTTATAAACTGAAGCAAAAAAGCCCGTTCTTCAGCTTCCACCACCATGACTTCAAAGAGACAGAAACAAGGCAAGTAAACGCAAGGGAATGTGTGAGCAACACTAAAACAGCATGGATTCTAACTGAAAGTTAATATGTGTTATTGTGTTTAAAGGATGTGCTGTAAATCACTATTTGCAATAAACGACTGGAGCTTGGTTTGACCCTGTGTCTGGAGGTGTGAAAGCTCTAAAGTGAAGAGATGAAAATGTTTAATAATCAATCACCATGATGGGAAAAGTAGAAAAGCAACCTTAAAATAAAAAGAATGTTCCTTTAATGTAGCAACAGGTATGGTTTTTACTGTTTTTACAGCCCCCAGGGGTTGGTAAGGCCAATTATAACTTGGCAAGGCGCTCACACTCCTGGCTTTCAAAACTCATTCCAGCGTGTTGTCTATCTCACACACGCGCACGCGCACACACACACACACACACACACACACACACACACACACACACACACACACACACACACACACACACACACACACAGTTTGAATCAATTAAAGGCCACCTTAACTTAAGTACAGGATAGGGGGGTTGGCCCAAATGTGGCACTCTGTTAGACATTTAACATAGTGCATAGTACAACTATGCACATAGTTCCGTGACATCGGACCCACTCTGAGGTAAAAGACACACAAATTGGACGCAAACCTAATGTGACTTTTGCAACGTCAAGCACAGTTTTCAAAACTTACATTTGTCCTATAAACATATCTATATTGGAAACAATATATATATATATATATGAACACCAGATTGCCACCAAATTGCCACAAATCTTGACTTTCACAACTATCACCACTGAACCCATCAACTTCCTCAAGAAGACTCTTGTTCACTGCTTCGACAGAGGAGTGTACACCTTGCAAGCTGCTCAGTGCTGTAAATGCAGCCAAGGAGAATCCCGAGAAGGTGAATGGATTTAGTGGTGATCACTGGACTGGAGCAGAACGGACAGTCCTATTCAAATCAACATGGCAGGATAGTCAGAGTGGCGGCCATTTTTATGTGAGTTTGTTGATGAGCGCCCATTCTGTCTGACTTTTTCCTCAAAAATGTACTATTGTTAAACATCTAGCAGAGTCTGAGGCTCAGAAGGGGGAGGAGGAGAGAAGTTCTGTAAGTGTTGTTGCAATTCCTATTAGTCTAAAATGGCCATATATTAGTGAATGCCCCTTTAAAGGCACAGCATTTTGGGAGATGGTTCAGATAGTGCTGTAAAACTGATTGATCCTGTCTGGTCTGATGGATGCCATCAGTGCACAATCTGCTGCACACAAACACATCACAGGAACAATGCCAAGGCCCACAACTTTGATGAATGAGCATCTGAACCCATATGGTCTGGGAAGGAAGCCGTTGACAACTGTCACAACTGTCAATCATGCACATACACAGTCTCTCTCTCTCTCTCTCTCTCTCTCTCTCGCTCTCTCTCTCTCTCTCTCTCTCTCTCTCTCACACACACACACACACACACACACACACACACACACACACACACACAAACATTACACGAACTCTGCAAACTGCTGAAGGGATTGCAGAACAAAGTTTAACCTTTTGAAACCCAGCGGCCTGTGGGTAGGCTTTTGTTTTCACAAAGCCTATTGTTACAAAATACAATTTAAAAAAAAAAAATTATTCATTATTTATTTTGTCATTTTTATTATTTTAAATTCATATTTATAATGATCTAATTCTAACTTTTTTCCTTTCGTTTTTTACCGAAATTTTATGCTATTTTTCTGGCAATGTTTTACTAACGTTTTGGTAATAGTTTTTGCCAAATTTCGATTTTTTTGTTGTTCTGTTTTTCAAACTAATTTGTTTGTCATTTTCTTGTAATTTGTTTAAAAATTTTGATATAGCATCAATGATCTGATATTTAAATATATAGTTAGGTTTTTTTTGCTTATGTTTTTGCTAACTGTCTGGCAATTGTCTTGTAAAAATGTCCGCCCCTTTTTTCTGGAAATTTTTTACTAATTTGAAAATCACCCCATGTTTTTGAAACAAATTAAGTGAATCTGTTCAGGTTTCAAAGGGTTAAAAGGATTGGAATGACAACAGATATCCCAAAGCTCCTTGCTATGCGATTGTGGCTGTGTGTCATAGTGCCCGGTAACCCAGCTCTCTACTGGAAGGACACAGAGAAGAGGCTCGTACACTAGTGATTAATTTCATTTAGATTATATGTACGTAGATACTGTATGTACACGCAAAACCACTAACAACCAGTGTGAAAACGTATCCACCCAAACACATCAATGCTTCAGGCACACCGAAGAAAGAAAACTTGTGATGAATGCTGTAGTGTTTGTTAGAGAAAAGGAAGGGAGAGATTCCACTCGAGTTGAGGAGATGGCGGCAGGTGAAGAGCAGCGTTTATCTTGAGGTTGCCATGTTTCAGAGTTCACACTGACAGTGTTGTATGCTTGGGGGGGGGGGGGGGGGGGGGGGGGGGGGGGGGGGGGGGGGAACTCCAGCTGTCTGTAGTCCACAAAGTGTCTGTAGTCTTCAGTCCACCTTGACTACACTGTAGATCTTGGTAACGAACCAGAAACAGGCAAAGAAGCCAATTGTACCTGTGGAAAAAGATATTATACCAAAAGGCACATTAAGTGAGGTTTGTTTTTCAGTGGTCATTTTCCACAAGTCAACATATATACATTGTCCTTTTCATTTAAATTTAAAATAATTTAAATTTGACTACATTTGACTCAGAATGATGTAGATATCTTCAACTGGAATAACTGCAAGTCAAAATGACACTGTATATTTCTCAAATTGGAGTAACAACTAGTCATAATTTAACTATAGATATCTTTAATCAAAAGTAGAAATGTTGAAAGTAACTTTGATTGGCGATGTGTTGTGTTAATTTTGTCAACGAACTTTTGGACAAATGACAACCAATGACGAAACAATGACATTAACAAGTTGCTCTGTGAAAACAAAAACTGAGACGAAATATTTGTATTTCCCCCTACAAAGAATAACAACACAAAAATGCTGGGATGTATGAGTTATAGACAACTGCTAGTGATGTGTGAGTCATGATGTGTGAGTCATGATCTGTAATTCTGTTTTGACTAGTCAAGACTGGATCGCAGATATCTACAATGACATCTGAAAACGTTATTTGGATTGTTGGCAATCCTAAATGATAATTATAGCTGCTGTGCAGTAATGGTCAGGGCCGGGCAATTTTAGGCAATTCTGAGCAACAAGTGGAGAACAGGAGGATGAAAAGAAAGGTGGCATTCTAATGTGCATTTTGCATCAGTTGAGGCTTGAACTCAGTTTCTGATATGAAGGACAACACTCTATCTCACTGAGCTAATTGGCAAGTATCATTTCATGTGAGGCTTCACAAATTGACTAAGACAGTCACATGACAGCAGCTGCCTATGCATGGAAAGGCTGATTTTCAAACCACTGTAAAATAAATAAATAGGTCATGAAGACAAAAATCTGTAAATACACATATTGCATCTAGACAACATGGAGATGTTGGTAATTTGTTTTTAACAATGATTGATTTGCTCCATAAGTGAAAAACTGATGTTTAAAAATGTCATTCTTGCATTGACTCCAATTGTTCACAAGAGCAAAATTCAAAATGCTGTCAAAAATTTAATTTTTGAGATACAGTTCTGAAATTTGCCACACATCATCTACCATGACTCCAAAATTTTGTCAATTTGTTTCATGAACATTGAAGATTAATTTACCAAGAATTTGCAAGTGTATGTTTACAGTACCATTTACAGTCAAACATTTTGATGCACTGTAGGCTCAATTTTAAATGTAGATATCTGAAACTGGAATTATGATTAGTCATTATTTCATTCAAGATATCTGGAACTCACATTATAGATAAATGAATTGTAGATATCTGTAATTAGAGACCCCACACACATGATTTGCTAGAGCAGTCTGAATCTTTCTAATTAAAATATAATTACCACACCCACCCTTGTCTCTATATGCCTTTACATATACCTACCAGTGAATAAGAAAAAGATGAGAGCCATGATCATAGTGTATCCAAAGTACAGTATGGTACTGGCCAGTCCAGTGATCTGCAGCTTAGAGAAGAAGTAATGGATGGCGTAGACCAGGAAATACACAGCAGTGAAGCCACTGGTCAGGAAGGACCGCCACTGCCAGTGGTAGTCCTACAGAGAAGACAAACAAACACAGCCGTTTGATATCAGAGACTTTATCTTGTACCTGGCTAGAAATGCAGTGTTTTGTATTTTGGAATCAACTTGACTGAATAGCCAGGAAGGATGGCAAATATATTGTAGTGCTTAAGACAGAGATTGGTAACGTTATGTAGATATATTTTTGATGCCTTTTTAAACTGACTACAACCAAATCCCCTTTCACAAGACTCACTGTTTGCACAGATAGCTTATTTATGAGAGGTGTTGTAACACTGGTATTGGTGGTTGTAACAGTTGAAATTTTGTGACAACATTCATGTTGGCGAGAGCATGAAACCTGACAATTTGGGTGACCATGACCTTCTCTCTAGTGCCACCAGCATGCTAAACGAGGCATCTGCGTTAAAAATAACATGCCTGTTGTCTGATGTGTTAAAGTGTCCAACACTTCAATATGAGATGACATGAGCAGACTGCTCTACTCAGAGTGTTTCAACTTTTCTTTAAGATTTTCTTTTTGTATTGATGCTTTATCTGATTGTGACAGTAGAGAGAGAGAAGTGGTGTGCACTCTACCAGGTGAGCTAACGGCACACCCCCATTTTAACTTTTCTATGATGGCAGAGGTGAGATGTGATGTTTAAAAGGTGGAGAGGTCACCAACCAGGTCACCAACTGATGGGTTAAGTGATACACTGTTTTACTGTTACAGGTTACCACTTGGGCTTATAAATAAATAGTTTGTGCTAATATCTCTCTCTAGTTTCCCATCAGAATGTCCAGTTGTTGCCATTTATATTGGTAATAATTTCAGAGCCATATCAATGGTGCACTCCATTATGCTCTGTTTCTTGTCAATAACCTGAGCTCAACAGGAAAAAAAATAAATCTGTCCATCAGGAAATAATCCCTTAACAACATGTTACCATACAAATTTTACTGTCACATTTTTTTTTTTTTTTTTTTTTTAGTCCATCTTTGTTAGCTGGGACAGCAGTTAATTTCAGACCAGGTTTGACACTAAAAATATATGCAACTGCAAAGGACAAGTTCACAGGCTAAAATGTAAATGATACAGGTGTTCTCTTTTAAGATCTAACTTTCTTATTAAACTTTATTTAATTGATTTCAAATAGCAGGAAGTCCGGTTTTCACTTTCCCACTGCACAAACTGACCATACCATATCTGGAGGGTCTGGACAGGATTTGCTATTTTTGGTAACTATTTGCACTCTTTGTACTTGTCAAATGTAAAAAATACTGAATATCAGCACAAAATCTCAGCTTTCAGTAGCTTCAATACAAAAATACAAGTACTGGTATCAAAAAACAATATCAGTGATAGTGACACTGGAGGTCTGGTGCTGTTTACCTCAGCACACAGGTGGAAGTAGCAGAGGAGGATGGTGGCCTCAGAGCAGGTGATGACCAGGATAATGAAGACAAGGAAGAGGAAGCCAAACATGTAGTACATCTGATGGGACCTGAACAACAGAGAGAGGAACATGTGAGTCTCAGTGGTGACTACTGGGTGATACAGGAGCCTGTGATAAAACACACAGTTAGATGGAAACATTTCCCAAGCTCAGTCCGCCACCCGCTATTCCCAATACAACACAGACAGGCAGGGAGGCAGTAAATGTGAAAATAAACTCCTCAGATGTTTTCCTAATTTTTTGTACAGCTCAATCACTCTGTCAAAGTGGAATGAAAACTCCAGCAATTTAAATCAATGAATAAAACTTTTCATTTTTGCATTTCTTTCAATGAAGTCTTGTCGATAAAATCATAATGGGATTTCAGTCTAGTCTGCAGCTTACAACGGAATACCTGACTCATTAATGGAATAAATACATTTTAATCTTGGTTTCAACGAAAGCATATTTTTATATATATATATTTTATATTTTTCATTATATATATATATGTGCGTGTGTGTGTGTGTGTGTGTGTGTACACAGTGGTGGAAAAAAAGTTTTCGGACACCATTAAAATTTTACACAATCTCAAATACTATCATGAAATATTTGTGGAAAAATCTTTTTTGTGTTTCAAAAGGTGTGGCTGCATTAGACAGATACAAACAAATACACATTATATTTTTTTGTTTATTGTTTACAAGAAAAACTCACAAAACTAAATTCTTGACAAATTCTTCTGACCACAGAATCTTCTTCCAGTTCCTGGCTGTCCAGTTCTTGTGTGCCTGGGCTCAACGACGCCGGGCTAACCTCTGTCTCTCATTGATCAGGGGCTTCTTGATAGCCTTGTAGGACCTTAAGCCATGATCTAAAAGTCGGCCACGTGCAGTGCGGGTGGAACACTGGACACCAGTTTGGTTTGACCACTGCTGCTGAAGCTCCTGTGATGTCGTTCGGTGGTTTTGTCTGCACATGCGGATCAGGAAGCGGTCATTTCTTGCTGAAGAAACCCTTGGACGCCCAGATCTTGGTTTGTCTTCCAAGCTGTTGGTTGGTCTGTATTTCTGCAGAGTGGATCCAACTGCTGAAGGACTGCATCTGCACTTCCTGGCTATCTGGCGGCAGCTGTACCCTTCCTGGCTGAGAATCTTTATCTTCAGGCGTGTTTCCTGCGTTAGCTTCCTTGTTTTAGCCATTTTTGTGTCTGAAGAACTTTCAGATGTGCTGGCTTTATATAGACACCAAGCTTGGCAACAAAAATTGTGTCTTTTAATAAAAAGAACGGCCTTCATCACTGGTACCAAAATGACCCAATACTCAAAATTTCTTATGTATTTTTATGGAACCAATCAATTTTATGTTTTTAATGGCTTTTTTAGGATTTGTTTAGTATTTTGGCTGTGACTGGACTAAAAGAAATTGCACCTGAAGACCTAAGAGTGATTCTTAATGCAATATTTCACAAATGCATGGGGTGTCCAAAAACTTTTTTCCACCACATAGACACACACACACACACACACACATATATATAAATAGAGAGAGAGAGAGCGAGAGAGAGAGAGCGAGAGAGAAGGAAAGAGGGTGCATTTTTCAATATATTTTTCTACTTTAATTTCTGCTTTGACAGCCATGGTAAAATTGAAGAGAAGTGCACTAATAGTCTGCTCTATGTAGTGCCTTCGTAAGGTGCTGGGTCATCACAACTCACCACAACAACTTAAGTGCACAAAAGACAGAGAGTGGCGATGACATGTAGCAAAGGAATAAAAAACCTGGGCCAAGAACAAGCCTTGTTGCCATGACTTTTTCAGTTTAAAATAAATAAATGCTTGGCTCTTCTTTGACAGAGATACAGTTTGCTGTCAATGAGGGATCCTTAAACACAATCTTGTTGTTCATTCTCACCAGATAGAGTTTAGTATGAAGAACAGCTGGATGAATATGCATCCAAAAGGCAGTATTCCTCCCATGACAATACCAGGAAGGGGCTTTGTGTAGAATGACTGCTCCGGGATCTGACGAGGAATCTGATTTGTCCGCACTGGATGCTCAATACCCTGAAACAACCAGTCACAGAGGAGAGAGCCAGGAATTCAAATAAACACAAAGATAAAATGGAAACAATCTGTCTTCTCACTCAATCAATCAAAAAAAGGCAAATTTCCACATCTGTGGAAAACAAAGTTTATATAGATTATACACTTATGCAGCTAATGACAATATTTACATTAAATTTTCTGTTAAAACACAAGATTACACATACTTTTATTTTTTCTCTATGGATAACTGTTTTTAGAGCAGGGGTGTCAACCTCAGTCTCTAAAGGAGCCACATTCATGACCCCTACAGAAAGTGTGTGTGTGTGTGTGTGTGTGTGTGTAGATGCGTGTGTGTGTGTGTGTGTGTGTGTGTGTGTGTGTGTTGGTACTCACAGCCTTCTTGAAGCCAAAGTAAGCCCCTATAAAGGTAAGCGGCACAGATATACAGAACCAAAGAGCCAGGATGGCTACCAGGGTACCAAAGGGCATGGCTGCTGAAGAACCCTCACCCCACAGAATGAGGTTCATCACAAAGAAATCTGCAAACACCACGCTGCACAGACAGACAGACAGACAAACACACAAAGAGAATGTTGAGTGGAGGAGCAGGTGAATGTGAAGGCGGTCAAAAGAGTTTGAGTGTGAATGTCTCTCTCACCCCGGGCACAGGAAGGCAGTCAGGAGAACATTGGTCTTCCACTTCTCTCCACCAAATGCTGAGAGAGAGAGACAACAGTCACAAGGAAAAAATTCATTTACAATTGAAAAATCTAGCGTGGACTTCAGCTGTGTTGTGTACATGGTACTAAAGTATTTCTATGACTACAGATCTTTCTCTTCTGATGGAAAAGGACATAAGGAAGTTGTCATTGTAATTTCTACAATGAAATTCTCATAAAAGCAGCCAGGCACAAGATTAAAAGATTTAAAGTTCACACAACATAAGACAACTGGTGACAGCAATATATAAATAAATAAAAAAGTAAAAGGCAGTATACAGTGTGGTTTAAATATTGCATCTATTGTAAATTGTATTGCACACAGTTGTTTCACTAATGCTAGAATTGGTGAAGGTTTCAAAGGGTTTCTGCATCCTAAGACAGGGATACTCAAATAGAAACCAATTTTGGAAAATGAGAGGGGGCAGGAGCCAATATCAATAAAAAGACCCATAAGCACGAAAGAAACTTACTTCTTTCCCGTCAAAATGTATATCATTTGTCCTGATATACTGTAACTAATATATTAAACATAGGCTACCATATCTGTCCACAGCAGCACTGACTTATTTCCCTTTTAAACATTTTTCCTCAGCAACAAGCAGAGTATCACAATCAAAATTATTTATCAGTTTTGAATAGCTAGCGTAAATGTGACACTGACTATTACAGCAGTAATTTCATATAATAATAATAATAAAAATACAAATTATATATATGTGTGTGTATGTGTACATATATATGTGTATATATGTGTGTGTACATACACACACACACACACACACACACACACACACACACACATATATACACACACACACACACACCCACACATAAATACACTACTCACAAAAAGTTAGGGATATTTGGCTTTCGGGTGAAATTTACAGAAAATGTAAAAAGTTCACGCTACAGTGATATTGTATCATGAAAGTAGGGCATTTAAGTAGAAGCATACACTGGTGATTTCCTCATCTCAAACAATTTCTTGAAACAAAAGCCAAAAACAGTGGTGGATATACCACAACAAAAAATGTCAGTGTTTCAATAACTTGTCATGTGCCCTTGAGCATCAATTACAGCTGGACAACAATGTCTCATGCTGTTCACAAGTTGACTTATTGTCTGCTGAGGCATGGCATCCCACTCTTCTTGAAGGGCGGCCCTCAGGTCATTGAGGTTCTGGGGTACAGAGCTCCGAGCCTCTACATGGCGACTCAGCTGATCCCATAGGTTTTCTATGGGATTCAGGTCTGGAGAAAGTGCAGGCCACTCCATTTGAGGTACCCCAGTCTCCAGCAGCCGTTCCCTAATGATACGACCTCGATGAGCTGGAGCATTGTCGTCCATGAAGATGAAATTAGGCCTGTGTTGTTCATGCAGGGGCACAATGACTGGATTAATGATGTTATTCAGGTGGTATGGGCTTGTCACTGTACCATTCACAAAGTGTAGGGCAGTTCTGTACTGACTAGACACACCTGCCCACACAGTAACACCACCAAAGGCTCATCTGGTGACAACAGTGGCTGATGCATAGTGCTCTCCTTGACGTCTCCAACATTGTTGGCGGCCATCATTTCTGCTCAACATGAATTGGCTTTCATCAGAGAACAGCACTGAGGCCCACTGGTCCCTCGTCCAGCGTAAATGCCCCCTGGCCCATGCAAGACGATGACACCTGTGCCTGGTGGTGTGGTCAGGTACCCTTGCAGGTCGTCTAGCACGCAGACCATGCTGATGTAAACGGTTTCGAATGGTCTGATGTGACACTTGGGTGCCTCTCACTTCCCTTAAACGTGCCTGGAGTTGAGTGGCATTCATCATCCGGTTCTGCAGGGCACTGTTCACAATGAAGCAGTCATCAGTGTGGGATGTGGCCAAAGGATGTCCACTTCTATGCCTTTCTGTGACTCTTCCAGTCTCTCTGTATCTCTGTTGCAACCTGCTGATGACACTCTGTGACACTCTAAGCTCAGTGGCCACTTCCGTCTGAGAACATCCTGTTTGAAGCCTCGCAATGGCGAGGTGCTGCTGATCAATTGTTAGGTGTCGTCTTGGTCTCATGATGTCAAAATGTGAACAGCATGATGAGGAGGACTGTTTAAATACCAATTCTAATTGAACCAGGAAATTTATTGGTTGATTCATGGATCAAACACCTGTTGTGAATTTTGCCATTAAACTCCTTGTTAGAGAACAGCAACTTGTGCAAAAAGTACTGAAACACTGAACAGTTGGACATGTGCATTCAAAAGTTTACAGAAGGTCACATTAAGTTCACCTGTAAAGGTTATAATGCATTATAGGTTCATCCTGAAATTTCACCCAAAAGCCGAATATCCCTAACTTTTTGTGAGTAGTGTATATATACATATATACACACATACACATTATATATAGAGAAGGATTGAGTAATCTGACAGGAAACGGTCTTCTTATTGTGCTGTGGGGCTGAGGAGGTATTTGTAATTTTCACTGGCAGTTTATTAGTTTATGAAGCATAGCTTGCTGTAATTGATCAGGAGGTGGAGATTACTGTAGTACTGACTGCAGCTCGATGATTGCATTGATTACATTTTGCACTCTTCCGTCGCATTCCCATTCCTTTTTTCCTTTATTTTCCCTATAATAATATCAAAATGGGATAGTCCTCCAGTTTCCAAACATGCCAATGCGGTTGCAGTACTTCACATAACTGCTGCACTCAGTGAGCAAAATCAATTACGGATTGGGGCTTTAATTGGGACATACAGGGTGAAATCTATGGTGTCCCAATTAGTAGGGAAGGACACTTTTGGTAAAGCAGCGATGCAGATGCAGATCCTCTGGTACTGCCGCTAAAACATTGCTTTAGTGCTCAGTGTGTTTGCAGCCATGTTTCACTAACTGCTGCGGGTCACACAATGCAGATGAGTGTCTTGGTGAGTGTGTCTATGTGTGTACTGGGATAATCCTGACCTGTGTAGGTGTCAGTCATGCTAGTTCAGCTCCATGTTGACACTGATTAGAGCTAACGAACCCAGTGGTGTGGTTCCTGACCCAACAGGTTACCAGATCATGACCTCTCTACCACTCTTTTAATTATCCCCTTCTTTCTTCTTTTTTCCTACACCCTGGATTTTCTTCTAAGAAACCAATGAAACTTCATGAATTTTTCCATCTATCCTTTCATTCATTCATTCATTCACTCATTTCAGTCACTACTGTTGATTTGTGTCACAGGATCCATGAACTGGAGCAAATAATAAGTTGGATGATGTAACAACTTGTCAAAATGTAATAAAATGTCACAGTTAATGGGTCAAAAATGGCAGGCAAATGGCAAAATAATGCTAACATTATTCAGCTTCTCTGAAAGCTGTACTTCAGTTCAGTCAATGCTGCTCCAATTGCTGCCCAGTACACGTCATAAAAGACAATGCTGCTAAATAAAATTCTCACATTCTTTATTCTAAGTGTACTTATTGTACTTGTTTCTTTGTCACTTACATTTGTAGAAGCGAGCAGCCACATATCCGGCAGGAGTTCCTAACAGAACCCAGAGAACCACAGCACAGGTCATCAATGCTCCGCGGTTGGCTGGGGAGAGGAACCCAAGACAGGCAAAGACTGGAGACAGGGGAGAGGAGATGAGTTGATATTGGACATTGTATATTAAAAATCAGGACAAGTTATGTACTGCTGCAAAAACACAGCTTTTAATGGGACCAGGGTATCTGTTGATATACACTACTCACAAAAAGTTAGGGATATTTGGCTTTTGGGTGAAATTTATGGAAAATGTAAAAAGTTCACGCTACAGTGATATTATATCATGAAAGTAGGGCATTTAAGTAGAAGCATGCACTGGTGATTTCCTCATCTCAAACAATTTCTTGAAACAAAAGCCAACAACAGTGGTGGATATACCACAACAAAAAATGTCAGTGTCAATAACTTGTCATGTGCCCTTGAGCATCAATTACAGCTTGACAACGACGTCTCATGCTGTTCACAAGTCGACTTATTGTCTGCTGAGGCATGGCATCCCACTCTTCTTGAAGGGCGGCCTCAGGACATTGAGGTTCTGGGGTACAGAGCTCCGAGCCTCTACACGGCGACTCAGCTGATCCCATAGGTTTTCTATGGGATTCAGGTCTGAGAAAGTGCAGGCCACTCCATCTGAGGTACCCCAGTCTCCAGCAGCCGTTCCCTAATGATACGACCTCGATGAGCTGGAGCTTCAAACACCTGATGTGAATTTTGCCGTTAAACTCCTTGTTAGGGAACAGCAACTTGTGCAAAAAGTACTGAAACATTGAACAGTTGGACATGTGCATTCAAAAGTTTACAGAAGGTCACATTAAGTTCACCTGTAAAGGTTAGAATGCATTTTAGGTTCATCCTGAAATTTCACCCGAAAGCCGAATATCCCTAACTTTTGTGAGTAGTGTATGTTATTATATGTTTTTCTTGAATATTCAGTTCTGATTGGTCAGTGAAGGCATCTAATCATATCACCCACCAGTCAGAAAGTTTACTCCATTTTGTTGATCTTTCATCAAACAAATTAGCAGCACCCTCTGGGTAAGCCTGTAAGTTACTTTAGCTTGTAAAAAAGTCATTTTTAAATTCAAATTTCCCAAATTGCTTAGTAATTAGCAGAGAACTATACAGTAAGCCATCACTTTGTAATGGATTTTGTTTCGCCCTGTTATGGCTTATTCTGCAATATTTACAGGCTCAATCTATCAAAATCAATCATAAAGATTTCCACTTAATGGCAGCTACTGAGACAGCTACTGTTAAAACTGAATAGTAACCACAATCTTATTCCTAAATGCATGATGATCATTTTCTTAGCATACTCATTTTTCTTCAGAATGTTTTTGTCCTTTTCAAAAAGACAGGAAAGTTTACAGCATTAATCTATCTATCCAGGTATCTAAGGGCTGTTCTCTACTTGTGCTAGACAGACATACAAAGGGTGACGAAGGTCATGATGAAGATCTGAGTTCCTGAACCGAGGAAAACTGACAGCAGCATTCCTTTCCTGGGAGGTCGGAAAATATCTCCATGGACCAACTTCCAGCCAAACTCCTCCTGGGCATCCTCCTGCAGAACACAAGAATACATAGATAAAGGAGGCAAATGACAGGGCCAACACACCTCCAAGACATGGTTTGTCATTTGTGTGTATAATATGCGTTATGCTCATCTCTGTGAAACATAATGGACTGCCGTATTTTATGGACACGTCAGGCCTACAATCTGCACCGTTGTATTTTTACCCTGTAACACCCTGATCCATGTGATTCGGAGGATGAAGACCTCAGTGATCCAGAGGGTGGAAATTATAAAGTTTATGTTGTTTATGTTTATGTTTATGTTGTTTATGTATTACGAGTGTCACATTGGTGATGTTCCAAGAACGGAGACGGGAAGTTGAATTAAAAAAGCCAGTGCTTTATTTGCATATCACCAGTGGTGAATATATGTGTCTGACAGGGTTATAGGGTCTCACTTTGTGGTATGCATCTTACACAAGTGTGATGTGGAAAACTGAATCCACCAGTAACATGGACTGAGACTTTACAGTGAGAGTTTCAATTTTATTACACTAACTACTCACATTTTACAGTACATTTTTATTTAGATGTTACAAGATGCATTAGAGCACTTTTGAAAATATTTGATTTCTAATCTACACTATATTGCCAAAAGTATTCGCTCATCTATCCAAATCATTGAATTCAGGTGTTCCAATCACTTCCATGACCACAGGTGTATAAAATCAAGCACCTAGGCATGCAGACTACTTCTACAAACATTTGTGAAAGAATGGGTCGCTCTCAGGAGCTCAGTGAATTCCAGCATGGTGCTGTAATAGTAATGTAATAGGATGCCACCTGTGCAGTAAGTCCAGTTGTGAAACTTCCTCGCTATTAAATATTCCACAATCAACTGTTAGTGGTACTATAACAAAGTAGAAGCGATTGGGAACGACAGCAACTCAGCCACGGAGTGGTAGGCCACATAAAATCACAGAGCGGGGTCAGCGGATGCTGAGACGCATAGTGCGCAGAGGACGCCAACTTTCTGCAGAGTCAATAGCTTGAGACCTTTAAACTTCATGTGATCTTCAGATTAGCTCAAGAGCAGTGCGTAGAGAGCTTCATGGAATGGGTTTCCATGGCCGCGCAGCTGCATCCAAGCAGCTGCTCGGCTGCTTGGATGCGGCTTACATCACCAAGCACAATGCAAAGCATCGGATGCAGCGGTGTAAAGCACACCGCCACTGGACTCTAGAGCAGTGGACACGTGTTCTCTGCAGTGACGAGTCACGCTTCTCCGTCTGGCAATCTGATGGACGAGTCTGGGTTTGGTGGTTGCCAAGAGAACGGTACTTGTCTGACTGCATTGTGCCAAGTGTAAAGTTTGGTGGAGGGGGGATTATGGTGTGGGGTTGTTTTTCGGACGTTGGGCTCGGCCCCTTAGTTCCAGTGAAAGGAACTCTTAATGCTTCAGCATACAAAGACATTTTGGACAATTTCATGCTCCCAACTTTGTGGGAACAGTTTGGAGATGGCCCTTCCTGTTCCAACATGACTGTGCACCAGTGCACAAAGCAAGGTCCATAAAGACATGGATGACAGAGTCTGGTGTGGATGAACTTGACTGGCCTGCACAGAGTCCTGACCTGAACCCGATAGAACACCTTTGGGATGAATTAGAGCGGAGACTGAGAGCCAGGCCTTCTTGTCCAACATCAGTGTTTGACCTCACAAATGCACTTCTGGAAGAATGGTCAAAAATTCCCATAAACACACTCCTAAACCTTGTGGAAAGCCTTCCTAGAAGAGTTGAAGCTGTTATAGCTGCAAAGGATGGGCCCACATCATATTAAATCCTATGGTTTAAGAATGGGATGTCACTCATGTTCATATGTGTGTGAAGGCAGCCGAGCGAATACTTTTGGCAATATAGTGTATCTCTATAATAATACATTGGCTATTCATCTTTTACTATACATACATAGATATTGTTATTAGATGCACTTTTGTGGTTCAAAAATGAGTTTTTGTGGATAGTAATTATAAATTTCACATATTATATTATTTTTCTGTTCATTTGTAAACATTTAGTTTTGTTGTATACTTTTATTTTTAGATTTCTATTTTGTTACATTGCAGTTTTTACACTGCATTTATTGTATGTGTTAGAATAAGAAAATGTTTTTTTAATTAACTGCGGAATATTGTTAACATATTCTACTGTCTGCAATGTTCTGAAATGAAAAAACTTCAACCTTAGTAGCACAAATGAAAAAATTCCATTGATGCCTAATTGTGAAGACTTGTGCGTTTCTTGCTAGTGATGTCCTGCACTGACTATGTACTCCGGTAAGAGAGCAGCTGCAACCTTCAGTTGTAGTACAACAGATTTATTGAAATCCAACCTCAACAGATGAACACAGTGCACTGAGTACTTGCATCACGAGTTACAGGTTGTGATTGTTGTTGATGTATTAACAAGGCTGTGTGTGTGAGTGTGAGTGTGAGTGTGAGTGTGTGTGTGTGTGTGTGTGTGTGCGTGTGTGTGTGTGCGTGGTTTCTGTAAACAAAAGAGATACAAAGATGTATAAGTCCACAGCAAAAACATCAATCTGCAACAATCTGCACATCACCTGCATAGCCACAAAATGTATATAATAATACAATATTAAATAAACCATTTGTGATGATTAGACAGTATACTGAATTGCTGGGCAACAATCAAACAGTATTCATTACTAATATGCATCATCTGAACCTACAACTAGTAGAAATACTGTAAATAAAGTGCAGTTACATAATTTGACCACAAGGTGGCATGTTGAGGCATTGAGGTGAGGCACGGAGTCATGCCCTGCTCGCATGGGTGCCACATGATCAGAGTGGTGCGAACAGCGCGGCGGAAAAATATGCTACGCCACAACAATTAAATACAGCCGCCGAGGAGAGTACAATATTTGGAGTGACCTACCACTGTTTAGGAACTTACAGTGCACAATATTCTGAACATACATCCAAGAATAAAGGTATGACATCTACAAATTGTCAATGGCTTGTGTATCAAACTCTCGGCGGTACAATTGAATTACTATGTTATATAACACACTACAATTCGGAAACAAAGCGACAGTTTTCTGACACAAGTACAGGTAATATAACATTGATATAAATATAAATAAGGCACTTACATTGTCAGGAACGCACGAATCAACACAACAGCAATGTATAAAGTGCTTAATAGGGGAGCGCATCTGTCTGTGACGGCGGCTCACCACAAAAAGAAAGTGTAAAGTTCGCGCATGAGCAAAATCCACTCACGCAGTGACGTAATCACGCAGCCCAGCGGGGAGTTTTCTACAGCCGCCCCCGGATTCGTAGGGACGAATGCGCAGTAACAGGAAAGTCACTGCTGGGCTAGGGAGCGCTGGTGGTGCTGTCATCGGGCATCCGCGGGAGCTCGATGAGTTTAGCAACAGGACGGGTGTAGAGGTTACCTTTAATGTCCACCTCCGCTGTGCGCACCTTGCTGTCGTCGCTGGGGATTATCCGGGTGATGCGCCCTACAGGCCACAGAGCCCGCGGGAGCTGTGGGTCCACCACCATAACGACGGCGTCCACGGCGAGGTCTGTAGTGGCATTCCTCCACTTCTGACGTGGCTGAAGACCGGGGAGGTATTTGCGGGTGAACTGACCCCAAAAGTGGTCAGCAAGCACCTGGCTGTGTCTCCATCGGCGGCGTCCTAGTAGGTCACTGGATCCATACACTGCCTGAGGCAGTGAGGCGTCCCGCCGCCCCATGAGCAGAAGGTTAGGGGTGATAGGATCAGGATCCGCCAGGTCCGACGAAGCGTAACCTAGAGGCTTAGAATTGAGGATTCCCTCTATCTCAATGAGGACGGTCAGCAAGACCTCCTCTGGGATGGATTGGTCTTTCAGGATGGTTTGGAGAGATGACTTGACTGACTTGATTTCTCTCTCCCACACTCCGCCAAAGTGTGGAGCAAGAGGTGGGTTGAATTTGAAAGCAATGGACTGCTTGGCAAGTTGGTCCTTGAGGGATGGCTCAAGCGCCTCAAAGGCATCGTGCAGCTCCTTCTCCCCGCCCCGGAAGTTGGTGCCTCGGTCACTCCATATCTCGTAGGGCTTGCCTCTTCGAGGGATGAAGCGGCGGAGAGCGAGGAGGAATGAGTCAGTGTCCATACTGGGCATCAAATCCAGATGAACACATCTGGTCGTGAGACACTTGAACACAATGCCCCATCGTTTTTCCTGTCGCCGTCCTATCTTGACCATGTATGGGCCGAAACAGTCCACTCCAGTAGACCAAAATGGAGGCTTGTTGAGTCGGAGTCGCGCAGCTGGGAGATCTGCCATTTTGGGGATTACTGGCTTGCTACGCCACTTGCGGCACTCCACACACCGCTGCTGGTGTTTCTTGATGGCTTGGCGGCCTCTTAGGATCCAGTAAGTCCTCCTAATTTCAGCAAAGACTCTCTCAGGACCGCTATGCAGGAGACGATCATCGTAGTCCTTCACCAGCAGCTGCGTGATGGGATGTTCAGGCGCAAGGACTATAGGATGGAGTGTATCCTCAGGTAAGTCCTCAGCTTTGCGGAGACGGCCTCCAACTCTAATGAGGCCTAGGAGATGGTCGTACTCTGGTGAGAGTGGGCTGAGGCGACTGGATGGCCGGACTGGATGGGAATGCTGCAGGGCACTGATTTCCTCAGGGAAACTGTCAGCCTGTGCTTGCTTGAGGAGAGCTACCTCTGTGTCTAGGCGGTCTGAGGCAGACATGGGGGGTGCTGCCGCCCCGTGAAGGGACCGGTAGGTAGCCTCCAGTAGGTCAGACCAGGTATCGTACTCCGTGGGGTCAGGAGAGCTTGTGTGAGGGACAGCTAGCTGGCCGCAGAATGTGGACTTCCTGAGCTCGTCTGTTTCCTCAGTCCTCACTGCAGGATTAGCTGGCCAGTGGGCAGGGCTGTGATGCAGGAATTCAGGTCCACTGTTCCAACAGGACGGCTGAGTCAGCTGATGGAGTGATTTTCCCCGAGTGATGTCATCCGCGGGGTTCAGCTCGGAGGGGACGTACCTCCAGCTGCTGATGTCAGTGTGCTCCTGAATTTCACCAATGCGTGTCCCAACAAATACTTTATACTGAGATGAGTCAGACAGGATCCAACCGAGCACAGTCGTTGAGTCTGACCAGATGATGGTCTGCCTTATTGAAAGGGTGAGCTCAGTATGTAGCAGTTTGGCCAGCTGAGCTCCAGTCAATGCGGCGCAGAGCTCCAACCGTGGCATTGACAGCTGTCTGCGTGGAGCCACACGGGATCTGGCCATGACAAAAGACACATGTGCATTCTCACCAGTGTCTTCAGCACACAGGTAGGCTACAGACCCGTATGCTCTCTCCGATGCGTCACAAAAGACATGCAGGTCAACTGGGGAGGCGTTCAAGTTCACACTGGCTGGCAAATAGCAGCGAGGCAGGCTGATGTGCTGGAGGTGAGGGAGCTCGTTCTCCCATGTCTGCCACGCGGTGAGAAGCTCGCCAGTGATAGGCTCGTCCCATCCTTGCTCATTCCTCCAGAGGGCCTGGATCAGCACCTTTGCCCGCGTTGTGTAGGGGATGATGTACCCAAGTGGGTCGTATTGAGAAGCCAGCACACGGTACACATTTCTCAACGTGGGCTCCATGGTGGTGGCTTGTTTGTGCTTGTAGCTGAGCGTGTCGGATGGGCAGTGCCACCGGAGGCCGAGTGTCGACTCCTGTGGATCAGCTCTGTCTGCCATCAGCCACAGCTCGCAGCCCTCTGACCGTGCCTCTGGAGGGAGGTGTGCGATGACTTCAGGTTTGTTGCTCGCCCACTGTCGAATGTCGAATCCTCCGGCGGCGAGCAGAGCTCTCATCTTGTCGATCAGTTGCCTTGCCTGAGATGGCGAAGGGAGAGACTGCAGGCAGTTATCGACATAGAAGGCATTCATGACAGAGTCCAGTACCTCCTGGCTGCCAGCGCTGTTCTCCTTGGTGTGCCGCTGAAGTGCATATATAGCACAGCATGGGCTGCAGGCAGTACCAAAGGGCAAAACACGCCATTCGTAGATGTCAGGACTGCGGTCTCTCTCTATATCCCGCCACAGGAAACGGAGCAGTGGTTGGTCTACAGGGAGAAGCTGGATCTGGTGGAACATTCCACGGATGTCCCCGCTGATGGCTACTGGATACTCCCTGAACCTGAGGAGTACGCCCAGGAGTGATGAGCCAAGGTTAGGCCCTGGGAGCAGGACATCATTGAGGGCTATCTGCTGGTATTTGAAGGAGCAGTTGAACACCACTCTGGCCTTTCCATTGTGGTAAACGATGTGATGAGGTATGTACCATGATTCAGCAGACTGGCTGGCTGCTTCATCACTGATCTTCACTACATACCCCGCTCTCTGTAGCTTGTGGATCTCCTCATTGTAGATGCTGGCTAGGTCTGGATTGGTGGCCAGGCGCCGCTCCGTAGCTCTGAGGAGAGGCATCACTGCAGCTGGAGGAGCATGTAGATCAGGTGCTCCTGGCTTGCGGAGTAGAGGTGTAGCATAGCGTGTGACGCCGTCTACTGTGACCCTAAGGGTTTGCTTCTCCAAGGTGTGAACAGCTACTTGGTCTTGCTTTGAGCGCGTTGCCTCCTTCTCTGATCTGTATGGCAGTGTATCGAGTTGCCACAGCCTCTCGACATGCTGGTGCAGGTCCTGAGCAGGTGACAGGAGCGCTGTATGCAAGCAGGAAGCCTCCCTGGAGGGGATCTGGAGGAAGTTAGTTGGCCCCTGTATGGCCCAGCCTAACTGGGTGCATACGGCTACTGGACCACCTGGAGGTCCAGACCGTACTGGGTGCACTGGAGTGATTAAATGGGGATGATCGGAACCGATGAGAAGCATGGGCTGTACTCGGCTGAATCCACGCATTGGCACTCCACGCAGGTGATCATACCTCTTCTTGAGGGACTCCACTGGGCACGACTGCTCAGCGAGGCTCAGCTCATCTGCAGTGAAGGCATGGCGAATCTGGTATTTCACCTGTCTATTGGGCTGAGCAGACACCTCGAATGAGACGGACGCTCCTTTCAGCTTTACAACATCCTGTCTGATGGTCCTAAGAGGAAGCACTTCTTCGTCCCTCTGCAGACCAAGATGTTTGGCGGCAGCTGGTAAGAGGATAGTTCTCTCGGAGCCGTCATCCAATACAGCGTGTGTGTCCAGTGTCCTGCTTCCGTTGTGCAGCTGAACTGGAATGACTTTCAACATGACACGACTGGAGTGACTAGTCTGGCCCACGTACACCATACTGGAAGAGGTGCTGACAGTGAGGACACTCTGATTGGCTTGGAGTGCCACTTCATGCAGTGTGAGGAGGTGTTGCTCGTTGCAGGTGGAGCACGGCTTCTTCAGGGTACAGCTCTCCGGTTTGTGACCCCGTCCACATCTCCAGCACTTGTCTTTCTCCTTTATCCACTTCATCTTCTCGGCTGTGTTAAGTTTGGAGAACTCAGCACAGGCACTGAGATAATGTTCTTGGTTGGAGCAGTATGGGCAGTATGGCTTGAAGCGTTCTCGCTTCTTGGCAGTCTGACCTGACTTAGGACTAGCTGATGAGGTATCAGGACTCTGGGCGGTTCCTGAAGTCTCTTGGTGGTTGGCCACATAGACACTGGCGGACTTGGACTTTGAGGGCCTTGATGCTTTCTCCTTCCGCTCCACCTGTGTGACTTCCGATCGGGAGGCTTCAGTGGCTCGCCTTGCTACCTGGATGGCTTGTGCCTTTCTCTCCAGCCACTCAGAGAAGTCAGGGAGAGTGTATGTCTGATCTGACCCACTGCGGATGATGCCCTGGGATTGGCAGTGCTCGGCGAAGCGATCTCTGTAGTTGGCGGGCAGTTTACTGAGTAAAGTGTCCACGTGAGAGCCACATCGGAGCTCAGCCCGAGAGGGTCCATCCATAGTGCTTAGAAGACCCACTAGAGTGCTGACAGCAGATGAGAAATCCTCAAAGGCTTGCGCATCGCCTGGCTTGATAGGTGGAGAGTTGAGGATTGTCTTCAGCTCTCCTTGAACAAGCTGACGTGGTTGACCGTACCGCTGTTCGAGGGCTTGCATCGCACTGGTGTATGGCTTTGGATCGTTAACATACCTCTTCGCCACCTGGTAGGCGCGTGGCAGTTTGAGGAGGTCAAGCAGCACTTGGTATTTGTAGTCCTCAGTCAGATGCTTATGTGGCCCAAGCACACTGTCAAGTCCTTTCTTCAGCATGATGAAGTCACTCTCTTTGCCTGTACTGAAGGCAGTGAGTTTGGGCTTTGGTATGCCATATGAAGAGGCAATGGCCATTTCTAGGATACCTGGGGCTGAAGAGTTTGATGGTGGCGTGACTGGCGCATAAGGAGGCATCGTTGGGTAGACTGGTGGAGGCGGTGCATACTGCGGCTGCGGCCAGTATACTCCTGATGGATATGGAGGATAGGCAGGGTAGGTAGGATACTGGTATTGGACTGATGGAGGTATGGGATGCTGGGCAGGTTGAAGAGGAGGATAAGTTGGCTGAATATGAGGCCGAGGCATGGCAGGTTGGGTAGGTGGAGCCTGTGGTAGAGTCGGCCGTGGCACAGTCTGTGGCTGAGGAATAGGCGGCAGAGTTGGCAATGGAGCATGATAAGCAGCTGCAGCGGTATCTGGGATCACCTGAGATGCACCCTGAAGAGCTGGTTGAATGTGGGTGGATAGCTCTGGTGTATGTTGCTCTCCTGTCAGATGCTGCAACGGGTCAGGCTGCTGCGACTGAAGATCTGGTAGTGGTGCTGGCTGCTGTGGTGGCTCTTTACCATCTGCTGTAGAGTCCCTTGGTCGACTGTGCTCTGGAATCGACCACTGACTGCCTGTGGGGCTGCCTAGATCTAGCCGTGGCATGCTGGAGTAGTGTGGAGGATAGTGAATGTACGGTGGAGGATACACTGGGCAGCTTTGAGGGTAAGGCACTCGTTTAGCACTGTCCATGACTAGCTGTAGCTCCTCCAGTCGTTTGCTCATATCCTTGTAGCATGTCTCCAAGCGTTGCCACCGTTCCTCTTCACTGATCCTTTGTGGGCGGTGGTCAGGTGAGTGGAGGTCAACCTGGGTGTGTTCACTCGGCAATAGACTCTCCGCGGCCTGGGTGAAGGATGACTCGAACAGCGGAAGCTGCTTGGCTGGGTAGCTGAGCTCGTAGTCCGCAAGGTAACCTGGGGGCTGCCTGAGTCTGCTGGAACGAGGTCGGACATCAGGGTCTCTGCTGTAGTCCTGAGAGGTCGCCATAGCGCAGTGGGCGGGACAGATCCGGCTCGAAGGACCACTTGTGAAGACTTGTGCGTTTCTTGCTAGTGATGTCCTGCACTGACTATGTACTCCGGTAAGAGAGCAGCTGCAACCTTCAGTTGTAGTACAACAGATTTATTGAAATCCAACCTCAACAGATGAACACAGTGCACTGAGTACTTGCATCACGAGTTACAGGTTGTGATTGTTGTTGATGTATTAACAAGGCTGTGTGTGTGAGTGTGAGTGTGAGTGTGAGTGTGTGTGTGTGTGTGTGTGTGTGCGTGTGTGTGTGTGCGTGGTTTCTGTAAACAAAAGAGATACAAAGATGTATAAGTCCACAGCAAAAACATCAATCTGCAACAATCTGCACATCACCTGCATAGCCACAAAATGTATATAATAATACAATATTAAATAAACCATTTGTGATGATTAGACAGTATACTGAATTGCTGGGCAACAATCAAACAGTATTCATTACTAATATGCATCATCTGAACCTACAACTAGTAGAAATACTGTAAATAAAGTGCAGTTACATAATTTGACCACAAGGTGGCATGTTGAGGCATTGAGGTGAGGCACGGAGTCATGCCCTGCTCGCATGGGTGCCACATGATCAGAGTGGTGCGAACAGCGCGGCGGAAAAATATGCTACGCCACAACAATTAAATACAGCCGCCGAGGAGAGTACAATATTTGGAGTGACCTACCACTGTTTAGGAACTTACAGTGCACAATATTCTGAACATACATCCAAGAATAAAGGTATGACATCTACAAATTGTCAATGGCTTGTGTATCAAACTCTCGGCGGTACAATTGAATTACTATGTTATATAACACACTACAATTCGGAAACAAAGCGACAGTTTTCTGACACAAGTACAGGTAATATAACATTGATATAAATATAAATAAGGCACTTACATTGTCAGGAACGCACGAATCAACACAACAGCAATGTATAAAGTGCTTAATAGGGGAGCGCATCTGTCTGTGACGGCGGCTCACCACAAAAAGAAAGTGTAAAGTTCGCGCATGAGCAAAATCCACTCACGCAGTGACGTAATCACGCAGCCCAGCGGGGAGTTTTCTACACTAATACTTGTCAATCAGCTGGTTGACCATCTGAATGTCAAAAAATAACTGGAAAATTTGCTAAATGTGGAGCCAAAAATAAATAAATAAATATATGCATACACACATAAATACATAAAATTGTTTGCAAATGTGTTTCTTAGTGTGACCGTTAAAGGTTCTTAGTTTAATGAACATCAGTTTCATTTAGAAAACATTTCATCAGCCCAACCAGTTTTTCAAGGGTTTTTCAATGTGCTATATAAATAAAGATAGAGCTTATTTGCTGCAAAATTTCAAACAGGGGCTTAAAATACCCATTCCATTAGGATAGCAATATGATTGTGGAACATAACAATTAGGCAAACTGATCGTGGTCAGGTCAAATCATAATCACAGAATGATTGTGTAACGTCTGCGACAGGTCTATATACAGTTTATGTCCATAAATATAACAAGTGGCCTTCAACAACCCAAAACCAAAAATCTGGCTCTCAAGACAGGCTGGACTTTCTTACCACAGAGTCCATCTGGTTGTATCTGGCGATGTCTTTATGCAGAGTCCTCAGCATGATCATGGCCACCATACCAGACAAGAACAGCACAATCACCAACGAGTTCATTATACTGGGAATGTGACAGAGACAACATAGTTAGTTGTTATATGTGTTAGTGTGAGAAAGAGTGCTTGTGTGTGTTTCTGGGTCTCACCTGAACCACTGGATGTTAGTGTGAGGCATGGATTCTAGGATGTAGTCCCATCGAGAAGCCCAGCGAATATTCTTATCCTCCTGTGAACACGAACACGCAACATTCAAATTTGCATACATTTATGTTATTGATTCCAAACACTTTAGCCCAGAAGCCTGTGGGCAGGTTTTCATTTTGAAAGGTTTAATTTCACCTTGTACACAAATTCCATTTCATCTCTTTATTTTTAAACTTTTTTGTGGGTGCTAATTTTTTGCAGTGCTTTTCTTATAATTTAATGTTAAAGGAAGTAAGTAGAGGACACATGGGCTCACATGACCCTGCAAACATTACAAACAAGAGCAATAACACAATGAGAGAAAAGGAACAAATGCTGCCCAGCACTATCCATGTCAAACAATGTCAAACCAAATATGAACTGCACACTAAAGAATAAAACAAAACAAACAAACCACACATGTACATATTTATTTGTATAGATGTAAACATAGATATACAGAAACTGATGTAAATATATAGATAATATTGTTTTCTTGTAATTAAAAATATGGGGCAGTGTGTCATCAGTTTCTTGTAACTTTTTCCTAATCTCTTGCAAATTTTTGGGTAATGTTTTGCTAATTTGCTCATCTTCTTTTGTCCCAATATTTTTGAGACAAATAAAGTGATAATAAAGTGACAATCAGTTTCATATGTTCAAAATGCTTCTGCTCCAACTGCTTTAAGTGCCCATGCTGTATTCAGACTAGGGCTGGGTTAAAAAAAAACAATTTAAATCGATTTTAATCGATTTCCCATGGTTCGATATCGATTCATAAAATCCCAAAATCGATCTTTTAATTTAACTAGTTTTTTCTTCTTTGGACGTATGGTGCAGAGAAGCAGCCTGTGGTATCAACCCAGCTCGTCTCGCATGATCAGGATTTAGCGCTGCATTTCATGGCACGAGATCTCGTGAGATGTTGTTACTGCCAGCAGTCAAACAACATGGCTGGAGCGAGTCGACCACTGAAGGCATCGCCAGCGAGTTTAATAGCTGGTGTTTGGATGTATTTCGGATTAACAACAAGCACAAGGAAAACAACGAGTTGGACAAAAAAACAAGCGATACTAAGCATTATTACACTCAAGGGTGTGTTTGACCGTTATTACTGTCACAACAGTGATGCGGCCTTGAGTTAACACCCTCTAGTGTAACAATGCGATTATACAACTATTACCAACAAAATAAAATGTATAATCAAAATGTATTCATACTGTGAGCATTCCGCTCTCAAAATATAAAAGTTTTTTGCTAGTATTCTCTCCGTTTCAGTGGAAAACATGAGATCTGATGTTAACTAGTCCTGGTCAGCCAGCCAACTTGTTCTTATCATGTTTTCCTGACATCGTGATTCCCCAAAACTGAATAAATACCACACATCAACAAAAAACTGCTTTGCTAGCTCAATCATGTTGTTACTAGAATATCTGCTGGAAAAAATAATTTTTTCATGGACTCATAGTTATACTTCTGCCGACTTCTCAACCATTTTTAGTCTAACAGGTGCCGTGACAGCGACTCACCAACACAACTGATCTTTATCTACAACCAACTTATAGTAACAGTTATATTTAAATACAGCCTACTGCTTTTCAGTGTCGGCACCATAAAAACATCTATCTTTTCATAAACTGACTGGCAGATGTTTTATTTCAGCTGGGAGTGTGTCACTCCAATTTAACGTCAGCTCCGATTAATGTGGCTAAGCAGCAAAAATAACAAAAGTAACCAGTAACATTAAGGCTGAACAGAGTTATAGAATTTCAACCCCAGCTTTTGGAGGCTTTTGCTAATCACCTTTTCAGGCAATTAATCAATTTACCTCTGAAATAACTACTAATAACTTTCTCCCCCTCCTACAGCTTTCATTTTAGGCCCACACAATGAATTGGGAAAATTTGCGGCCCGATTGGGAGAAGTGTGCTGTTACTTTTATAAGCAATCCGACTTACGGAATCTTCGCAATTCCGATTTTACGGAAAATTTCGGCCATCCGAAATGAATAGCCAAAACTTCCTAAGGCCCTGTGGTGCAGAGCTTTTGACCTGCGTCCACGCACCAAATACGAAAAACGTGCATCTTGGGGAGAAGAAGCTGTGTGTCAATTTTCAAGCCACTCCAACTTTCCGTTTTTCCGCAATTCCAGTTTGAAATCGGAATTTTGGACGCAATACACACAATACGAAATTTTGCTGATCTCCAATTTTGCCATGTTTCTGAAAGAATAAATAAATAAATAAATAAAAACACAGAAGAATAATGGTCATACCACAAAGCTGACAGAGTAGGTGTATGGTATCTTGAATTCTCCTGTATATTTGTTGTTGAGGAACATTGGCCCTCCAGAACAATCTGGAGTATCTGCATTGGTGTGTTTATAGCTAGACAAAGAAAAGAAAAGGGACAGAAAAAGAAAATATTAAGAACAAAGTAAGAAATAACACCTAGAAATATCACCTCGTGCTTGTATGCCTCCATCAACCGGTCAAGTTGCAGTTTACATCCATATCAGTCCAGACTCATATAATATTTGCTGTGAATACTTTGAAGGAATATAATAAAAGCCATTAAGTGTATTTTTCGGTGAAATGGAAGTTATCACTATAGTGACATGTATGACTGCAGTGAATGATCTCCAGATTATTTTTACAAATTACAGAAGACTGATAGAGAGCTTCACCACATGGTCCACCACTTCACTTCAAATTTGAAGTAATTCCTTCCTGAGATATCGGGCCCTATCTTGCACCAGACTCCCTAAACCCGTTATTTGCAGATTTAGCATTGCGCAAGAGACGTTCCCCCGCAAAAGTTGCGGGGGAACGTCCCGCAACTTTAGCGGATAGCGGATAGCGGGTGGTCCGGACCACCCGCTATCCGCTATCCCTAAAGTGTGTGTTCAAGATAGCAATTTTAGGGATAGCGGAAGTTCCTAAATCCGCAATTTGCGGGTAGCGGGTAGTGGCAGCGGGTAACACATGAAACACGCCCACGGACACACCTCCAGGCGCAAATGACGGAGTCGGCATAACGGATAGCGGGTAGCGTGGGCGCAAGATAACATTTAGGGATAGCGGAAGTTCCTAAATCCGCAATTTGCGGGTAGCGGGTAGTGGCAGCGGATAGCGGGTGGCACAAGATAGGGCCCATCGTGTTCACAAGAATGGAACAGATGGAAAGACGGACAAGCCCAAAAATGACGTATGCTTGGCATGATCAACCAGAAGAATATATTAACATTAGATTGTGCCAACCGGTATTTCATTTCAGGGTGGTAATGGAGTGGCTGAAGAATGATCCAACCTCACTATGGCTGTATACTGAAACTTCTCACCCCAAATGTCCACTACAAAGACTTCTGTTGCACAATGATTGGTCAGATAAAGATTTTTGTACTAACACTCTTAATTTGCTTATGTAAAGGTATGGAGATCCATTTTTGGCTCTAAAAATCTTACTATTACTATTCAAGAAATTCAGACATTCCACCAGGTTGGAAGGACCCAAGTGCCCAGTTTTTTTTTTTGTTTGTTTTTTTTTAAACAAGGTGACATGGCGATACAACTCTGATGACTGTAGCAAAGTTAGCTAGTTAGCTATAATTCTACCTGGACCTGGATGTAGACCAGCCCAGTGGACTCAGTTTTTTATTATGTCTTATTACTTACTCAACTTTGTCATCTAATGAAGTGAGAAACAACCAATCTTGATGGGAAAACTGATATGGCAGGAACTTGGCATCTTTATTTTGAGTGAATAGCCTAGAACCAGCTAACCATCATATTGGTTACCTCTTAGGTTCCATCTTGGCAGCAACCAATCGGGCTCCAAGTTGTTCATTCTCAACAACGTGGTAATGGATAGTAATGTCCACATGATTGAAGATGTAGAAAGTGTCCTTCTCATTGAAGTCAGACTGAAAAACAAAACCCAAAACCAAACCAATTGAAAAAAAAAAAAACAGAGAAAGAGCACATCTTTATTCAGAAATCTTGTGAGGTGAAATCAGTAAACTGAAGAGGCTGTAGTGGTGCGCTGATGGGGGGTGGGGGGGAGTGAAGAGGCTGTAGAGGTGCGCCAGGGAGTAGATGTTTCTCACAACAGGAAAGGAGTTACCAGGTCAAAGTTGGGGAATTTATTACATTCATATGGAGTAGCAAATTACAGCAACTATCACTTTACAGATAAAGAAAATGTTGTTAAGTGCTGATGTTTTCATTTTATGTTTAAATGGCTGCAGATGGAATGGAGTTTCTGTTATGAATAACAGACTGAATTACATGAAAAATATACCAACAACAAAAGTGTTTTTATCTGTGTATATATTAAGAATGTGCATTTTGGCCCTGAACATGTTTATCAGTTGACACATGTGCAAGTCAACTGACAGTGGTGGTGGGGTTGATGTGTAATTTTTAAGAATTTAGAGTAGATAAATTGTAATTTATATAGAGAGAACTGCTAAAGTTCCACTGAGCTGGTAACTTTCCCAGAGGCTCCCTATTCATCCCTATCGAGTGTGTGTATGTGTGTGTGTGTGTGTGTGTGCGAATTTTTCACTCACGTTGACCACACAGGCATCTTTGGGTCGTCCTGCTTCTGTAATGTAACAGCCAATAGGGAAACCAGGATTGCAGAACTTCTGTCCTTCTTCAACATCATAGCACCAGGTGACAGGCATGTTGTCCACAATCCTACACAATACACATAAAGTAATAACACACACCGAGGGAAAGTTTTGCATCTGTCATTGTCATGCATAGGACAATAATGCATATGAGTAAATCCTATTATTTTGTCCGCACAATAGTTATGTAAAAGTGAGGCCATGCAAATCGAAATTCAATACCTACAGCCCCAAATTCCTGTAGCACATAATATAACATGTACTGCATCATAAGCTATATAGCAGTAAATGTATAATATGTGCATAACTATATTAAGAAATTTAGTGTTTACAAAAATGAAAGTGTAGTAATCAGCAGATAATTTAGAAGCCATACTGCACATCATACATATTCACATCACTCTCATTAGGTTTTAATTTTCTTTCAACTGTCTTTTATTGGTTTTTATACAATTTTATGAAGTTGTGGAAAGCATTGGAGTCAATTTTTAAAATTTTCAACAGCATGGTGAAATTTTGACAGTTTCGTTGATAAAACTGCATTTTTTCAATTTTTCGCATGCAGTTTGGACAATGTGTGTCAGTTTACAGTGGCAGTGTGCAGTAGCATTTACAGTCATATATTCATACAGTGTGGACTCAATTTGACTTTTTCATAACTATATAACAAAATTCCATGACTGATATTTCAGCCCAAAACACCCAATGACCACAGATTACATCACTGATGAAGTGTCCAAGCTTTACTGAAAGGTGTGTGTTATAACTCTGGTTGCAATGAGTAAAGCAACCTTTACAAGAGAAATAAAATATTTCTCATGGCTACCGCCACATCTCTCAACTGGCTGGTTTTCTAGAGCAATATCAGTTGATTTTCAATGATTTTCAATTTTTTTCTTGACTTCTCCAAAACTTTTGGGTTATTTCATCATTTCTCAAAATATTTACAGGCTTGGAAAACACATTTAAAAATTCTATGACTTTTCCAGGATTTTCATGACCGTAGAAATCCCGATTTGTATGATTTTATATATTTATCTTAAAGTTTAGGCCCATGCCATAGGGCTCATGTCATGACTATTTGGGTGTCGTTTGGCATGGTAACAAAGCAACATGTGCCAAATCTAATGCATGAAGGCAGCTACAGGCAAACAGATAGATCAGTACTTACAAATTCAACAGCAACTGGCTTTCAGTTCATGCTATAGTAGCTTGCTGCTGTCACTAGAGGTCCCTAATGATTATGAAATAAAATGTGGCTCACATGTGGATGGATTGCTCAGCCAATTTCTTGCTCAGTGTAGAGACACCTTTGTAGAACATTAACCGTTTAAAACTCCTGTGGGCTTGTGGGCATGCTTTGATTTCTAAACATTTTATTTCATCCTCTAACAAAATTCACTTTCTTAGCATTTTTATATTGTGTATACTTAGCATTTTTATTATTATTATTATTATTATTACTTTGCTAAATGTAGGCTAACAATAAACGTGAACTGCAAAATACATTTTGTCAGCAAATTCTTGTACAATAAAAACAAATACATAAAACATACCCTTTTAGAAAATGTGTAGAAAACAAATAATACAAACAACAGTACTGTAGAATGAAAGAATCCTTAACTGGAGGAGTGCAGATCTCCCATTTTCTGAACTAAAAACTATCCTATGTAAATCTTGGGAGAGACTCAGCAGTCAATTGTGTTGTCAAATGCTTTTTAAATTACAAATTCAATTACTGTATGATTCAAATATAATTCAGAACAGTAAAGAAAATGTATAGTAAAACCCCCAAAGCTTCTCAAGTCTAGCTGCTTTTTGATTTGTTCTTTCTAGTGCTGACACATGGTATTGCTCAATGCTAGAATATTAACCATGCTATTAATCTTTATTTGTATGTCATATAAACATCTTTCAAATATTACATCATATGACAACCTTGGGTTTATGAAAAGTACATTTTCTGCAGAAGTAACCAATAGTCTCTATATTAAGGTAAGGGAGCTGACAGTTAAGGTTATACTGTTGTCAGTTTTTACAACCCTCTTCCACCAAGCCAGTTTGAGGGCTGGTTCAAAGCCAGTGCCTGATCTTAAACAAGTTCTTTGAGTTTCGACAACCAAAGAACTGGCACTCGACCAGGAAAACTAGTTCCACAGCAGCACCAACTCTCTGCTGGTCTGGGGCTGGAGGCAGCTGAATACTGTAAAATGTCAATAAAAAAAAAAAAAAAAACAGTCCCAGGTCAAAACAGTAGTGAAGCATCAGGCTATTTAACTAAACTGTTTTAACTCCTACTTGTCCAAAGATTACATTAACCTCTGACACTTTTTACAGTGACTTTCTCTTGCAAGTAGAGCAGCTGGCTCTCCACCACTCTGACTGCAGGAGAAAAGCTGCCTCCTTGAGCCTCTGTTGCTGCAGTGTAGCTGCTGTGAGGAGTTTGTTTTCCCGTCATGTCATGCTCACGGCAATGAGACAGTGGCAGTGAATATGCGTGTCTGTTAAAGATTGCTGGGAAAGCAGTAAAGTATACAGTGACATAATGAAGTGGCTCTCTTACCAGCTCTAGCCTGTGAAAAAGCAAACTGGTTCTTAAAAGGTTTGCAAGTTGCTCACACTAGCACCAGCCCCAAACTAGTAGTAGGTTCTTGTTAGTGAAAAGGGTGTTTTGGATGAAATCATATGATTTTCTAACATTGTCTGATGAAGAGAATTCAAAGTGCGTACATTCATTGGTGTGCTTATGTGTATGTGACATGTATTAATACCAAAGCAATATGTTTTTGCGCGGGCACCAGCACTGGTATATGACTATGCACCTTTATACTCTGTGAATGCAAGTGTGTGTGTGCTTCATACCAGTGGTGCTGATAGTTGAGCAGCATTCCTTTCTTGAGGAAGTCCAGTTTGACCTTGTCTAGTGCATTGTTGGTGTTGTAGTCTTTGGTGCACACCTTCTTACAAACCTCGGCTTTCTTAAATTCAAACTGAGACACAGGACAAAAGGTTGGCATATGTGTGCTTTGGCTTTGTCATTGGAACAGCTGGTGTTGGGTAGTTTTGGTTATGTTTAACATTTTAAAACCATACCAGTGATTCTGAATGTTTGACCCATTTAGCACAGTTTGTCCACATTTTTGGTTGAAACACATACCTTGTAATTCTCTGTTTCTGCAGCTAACAAAGGTGTTACCTAGTGGTGGGCGATATGACGATATATATCGTAGGTACGATAGAAAAATGTCTATCGCGTCATTTCTCTTCTATCGTTTCTATCGCCATTTTATCAATTCAAGCGAATTTTCAGTGTAGGCTAATGTGAATGTATTATTGTTGTCACTAGTCGCCAATATGCACTCAGATTATGAATCAAACAAGAATAAAAAATTATTTTCGCAAAGAAGATACCATTCTGTGGACTCTCCGTTTCTGGTTTTGCGACACTACGCTGCTTTACGTTATTCACGTGGTACCACACATGCAGGAATACAACACACAACAACACACGCGGGCAAGTAGAGACATGAAAACATGGAGGAGGAAGAAGGCTTAGAAAATGCATCATTCTCGCAATCGCAACCGACACCGACAGAGCCCCAGGAAGCCTAAATTGAACTGGGCCGGTACTGCGCCCACCCGATCAGGTCTGCCGGATCTGACAGATGAGCAGCGCACACATACTGCCAGATATACCTTTCATTATAAATCAACTTTTGTTTATACGCGGCTGCAGCAGCACAACGGACAATGACACAGACAACATGGTTGATTACTGACTGTGCAATGCGGCCATTTGCTGGTAATTGCGGCATCAGGAGAGCCTACCTACTGGTTTACATATGCAAGTACAATACATGTGTATTTGCTTAGACCCCCAATATTAGGCGAGGGCGTTTTTTAAATGGAAAAAATATCGTCTTATATTCGGATGAATACGGTATGTTGTACAGTAAGTTTTCAAGTTATTCTATGAAAAACTATATCGTGGTATATCATTATCGTGATATAAAATGGTCCATATCGTGATAGAAGATTTTTTCCATATCACCCACCCCGAATGTTGCCCCATTTCCCCGGGGAGTTTTGCTCCACCAAAATTTCAAGTAATCAAAACACAACAGTGCTGCTGCTTTTAAGAAAACTAATGTGGATGCCTTAATTATGGTGATGGAACAATGGTGTGAGGAAAGTTTGAAATCTCTGAAAGTTCATATTGTAGTGGAATGAATGGATACCAATGGCTGGATAATAGGAAAATTATATCAGAGTTCTAAAATACAACTGCTTGCTTTGGGAAAAGATCAGCAGAAATGTGAAGTTTCTACATTTTATAGATATTAGGCTTAACATGTAAAATCACTGGTATGGTTCTTTAATAAGCCCAAGCCTTCTGAATAAAAAGCAGGAAGAAAAAAGATAAGAAATGGGTTCCATTATTTTAAATTTATGGCCATTTAAATGCCAGAGATAATGTACTGTACAACTGACTTCAGAGCTGAAACATTTGTGAAAATGAAAGTAGCTGCAAACAGACCAGGGTATAGACCTGTGGGACAAAACTGATTCCTTATCTGAACTACAACAACCAGTGCTGTGCAAGACCCCATTCCTAGCAACTTTAGTTGTGGTTCCCCCTAGTGGTGGAAAGCATGTGACACTACTTTACAAATGATCAGCAGTTCAAAATGGTGAAAAGGTTTTATACTGTTCCAATTCGCTCATCCTGCTCCTCTCCCCCGTAACGAGAAACTCAGGGCCTCGTATGTGGGCTAGAAGATAATATTTGTCATTTCTGGTGACGTTCCTCTAGCACCCTCTAGCACCACCAGCAAGCAGGACATCTGTATATCCCTGAAATAACACTTGATGTTGTTGTTCCAAACAGCATTAAGCTTGTATAATCACACAGTGGCCAAAGGCATCATCACAACTAGGAGGCTCCAGTAGGTAAGATTTGAAAAAAGTCAGTAAGCCCAGTAAGTCACTAAGTAACATTCAGGCTTCTACCCACACCCCAACTCCACCTCTCCACCCCCTCCCAACCCTAACCCTAACCCTTCCAACAATAACATTTTTCTGACCTCTAAAAAAGAATTTCAGATTTATATGCTTATTATGCTTTGTTTAATTAAGCTGTAGACCTTTTGCAGCTTTGAATTTAGAGAATAATAAAAAAGAAATTTTACAACATGCAGATGCCCTGCAAAAGAGCTGCAGGCAAGTCAGTATGAATGAGTGTTACCTGTTTATGCAGATTTTTATTACCTTGTATGGTGAGGGTTCAATCCTCTCCCCAAAGAGAACCTGACCCAGATTCTCAGATGGACGTTTCTCCTTTTGGTCTGAGCAAAAGTCAAACCTGGACAGACAGATACGGTAATAATTAATTATGATGAGATAAAACTTTGTTACCAGACAGTGCATAAAGTGGTTTGCCAAAAGTGATCCATACATTAATTTTGACCATGGAAGTGATAACGGCTTCCCTCCCCCATCTGACCAATCACTGTTTACATGCACTTTTTTGTGAATTGTTATGTAAACTCTCTTTTTTGCATTTGGGTTACATATCTATATCATATCAATATTAGGGACAGGCACGAGTAATGCTTTCCAAGATTAAGTGAGGACATGAATTACTCAAGGGGGGATTGATTTTCAGAGCACATCTTATGGCAGCAGCAATAACAATGCACAGCAATAGATCCAATGCATGATGTTTATTTTCAATCAAAACAGTGACAGTTACATCTGATATAAAGAATGTATTCACCACTGACAAAACATTGTAACAAAAAAACATTAATAAAAGGACTATTAATTACACACTGGGGTGTCAACTATTTATTAAGCTGGACTGTGCCCAGGTTAATAAATAGTTTGGAATAAAGAAGCCGTCCTCCTGATAAATTCTGAGCTCCACCAGCGGCCTAAAAAATAATTTCAGAAACTTTCTGTTTCCACTGAAGAACTTCTTCAGTTATAACTACAGTTTGTACTTTTGCTACTTAAATGTCCCATTATTTGCTGCAGTGAAATTAATGCATGGAAACCTTTACAATTGCTGAAAGCAGCCACTCTAATCTTTAAAGTAAATTTTTACAGAAAGCATTTATACATCAATAGAACACACAATAAAGAAATCACCTGGAAAGCTTGCCCTGCTCAACATTATTTAAAAAGCAACGTAGCCAAGGTGGAGATACAGGTGGAGTGATGTGTCCATGCAGGTCTGGGTCTCCAAATTCAAGAAAATAATTAATTCGGGTGTGTGGTAGCAGGTGATTTATGTGCATGCGGATTCAGATGGCGTCAGAGCCGATCCGTGCATCACCACTACACAATAGAGATCTTCTGAATCAAAATCTCTCATTTTTTAAATTTTATTTTGTTTATTTTTCATTGACATATTTTTTAATGATGGAATCAACAAATGTTTGTTATACATACATGTTAAAACTCTTTTTTTAATATATACACATAAACATTTTAAAAAAGAAAAGAAAAGAAAAAAGTAAAATTGAGTTACCTCAGTTCTGTCATAACAGTGAGTAATCAAGGAAGTGATCACATACACCAATCTCTAAATCAGGGGTCCCCAAACTTTTTCCTGTGAGGGCCACATAACTTTTCCCTTCTCTGATGGGGGGCCGGGGTCAGTTTGTAACAGAAAAAGTGTGACGATCGCAGGGGTGCCTAAACGTAAACATTTATTGTTTTCCAGAAAGCCACACATAACCAAATATTAATAACCCTTTCCGGGATCTTCACAGAAAAAAAAACTCAGGAAATAAATAATAACACTATTAATGAAATAAATTACACTATTAATGAAATCAATAAAATCAAATAACCCTCTCTGGGTTCTTCACAGAAAAAAATAAAGTCAGGAAATAAATAGCACTATTTGTGAAATAAATAATAACCTAGAGTGGCCCAGCCAGAACTCTGACTTGAGCCCTATCCAACATCTCTGGAGAGACCTGAACATGGCTGTCCACCGACAGTCCCCATCCAACCTGACCGAGCTTGAGAGGATTTGCAAAGAAGAATGGCAGAAAATCCCCTGATCCAGGTGTGCAAAGCTTGTTGTGTCATACCCAAAAAGACTGGAGGCTGTAATCGCTGCCAAAGGTGCTTCAACTCAGTACTGAGTAAAGTGTCTGAATACTTATGTCAATGTGATATTTCAGGGTTTTTTTTTTTTAAATAAATGTACAAAAATTTCTACAATTCACTGATTCTTGGGAATTTGTATAAATCATGTCCCACTAAGAAAAATGCTATTTCTGTTGGAAATTTACAACATTTTAATGAATAAAAAGAATCAAGGGCATAATCAGGGGGTCCTTTGCACATTTGTAAGGTTCTTTTATAGGTTTATTTTTAATTTTTATTAATTTAATGATTATATGTTGGTCCATGGCCTACAAAACCAGTTGTCCTCGGATAGGAGATAATCATTTCAACTTGATTAAAACAACAAAAAGTAATAATTTCATTGAATAATATATTTACCACATGAAAGAGTACATAATAATATGTATTAAAAACTACAAACGATGAGTTTTGAATAATATTTACTATTATTTTGTGGTTGCTCAAAATGTGTCCCAGATATTCGTCACCACCGTCAGATATTTATTTAAAAAATAATAATAAAAAAACTACAAGGTCAATTACATTCCTGAGGAGCCCTTTTCAAACCTTCAGCTCTACTGCATGCTTCAAGACCGCTCAGGCTCCTGGAAGTTTGCTATTTTCTCTTAAATCTCTTCATATGTTTGGACACTGCTACTGTCACAACCATAACATGTCAACACCGTCACTTCTGTATAAAAAATATTAGATTAGATTATGGAATAAATGTATACTTTTTAAGAAGAGGTCTGATGCAGGTAGCAACAGGGAGAAAACAAGCTGGCTAATGTGAACAGCTCATGCTGATCATGTGAAAGAGCAGGTTTTTGTCTCCACCGTCAGACGTCACCACCGTCAGGTTTTCTGTGTGACGGTGATGACTGAAGTCTGAAAAATGCTTATAACAGTGCTCAGGATTCTTATTTTTTGTACCAAATAGTTAAATAAAGTTGTTAAGCAAGAAGCCATTGCCTTGAGTGGTATAAATTTTGGAAATGTATGTTGTAATGAGGCCACTGTCACCACCGTCAGATTAGTGTCAACACCGTCAGAGGCAGTTATATTTGTTTTAAATGAATATGTTTACAATATGTTTCTTTGGTGCTGTTGAATTATTAAAGTATTAGTCTCTTTAATACAAAAATATGTTTTTCAAATTAAAAAAAAACGTTACGGTGACGGTGTTGACAAAAACAAAGTAGCCTAATAACTGGAAAAACGCCTATTTTATGAAAAAAATGCAAAATGAGGAGGTTGCACCGGTACATTGCTGAACAGCCAAGACCTTGGCCTATAATCATATAGCTTCAGATTTTGTAATTTAACTCACTTTTTTTTTTTTTTCCCCAAAATTAAAACCTGTTTTATCCAAATTCCCAAGAATCAGTGAATTGTGTTTTCACTTTGTCATTATGGGGTACTGAGTGTAGATTAACGAGAGAAAAAAATGAATTTAAACGATTGCAGCATCAGGCTGCAACATAACAAAAGAGAAAAAAATGAAGGGGGTCTGAATACTTTCTGAATGCACGGTACAGGGTGAATCAATTTGTGGCGAAGGGATTTGTGCTCTGCTGACACTCTATTGTGTGATCGAGACAACAAGATGGGTCTAGTTTAAAAAATAGAATAAAATTCTGGACAAGCTTCAATTTGAAACAATAATATTTGACTAAAATACTTTTGGAAGAGCCAGCACAGGACAGGGTTTTTTGAAGCCGGATGAAATAAGACAGCAAGGCAAGTAATGAAATAACAGAGCAAAACCACAAACAGAAACATACACCTAACAGTGGTACTGGCTACTTACGCAGTGTATTCGTAGGGGAGGACTGACTCCACTGAATCCAGCCTGTTCACAAACAGTTCAATGGCTGACTAGAAAACAACAAAGCAGAGAAGACAAGTGTTAGGAAGGCAGAGCAACAGATTTGATGTGTTCACTTCTGCATCCAGTTACCGCCTTGTCATGATTGCAAAATTCAAGGCAGAATGGTGGATTTCCACTCTTTTGATGGATGATGAAGAGGGAAAACCCAGGGACTAGGAGAGGTCCACAGAAGGCATTTGTTCATGTGACATATAGATGTTCTGTGAACTAACTGGTCAAACTTTCCAAAACATCCCTGCATACTGCAAACCTGTGAAGTCACTCAATATATCAATCCTCACAGTCATTTTCTAGATAAAGTCAAGACAATATTCTCATCTACTGAATATGAGGTCACTGGGATTTGGAAAAAAAAAAGCCATGGACGTTGGACCCAGACTGGCTGAAAACAACTATCCTTCTCACCCAATGTACACAATAGAAGAAAATACTGTCCAGCCATCTAGCTGGATACTCCAAATGCCAACTAGTAGCCTCCTGCCATTGAGGTGGAAAGCTAAAAATCTCAAATATAACTGTCTTAATGCAATCAAACTGTTTAATAAACACAGTTTGAGACTGGTGATGTGTAGCAAAATTTTATACAGCCCAAAATGCTGGCTTAAAAATCACAGGTAGAACCATTTTGGTGTGAGGTCTAAGTGCTAGTCCTCAGTTACAACAGTGGTCGGCAGGTGCCTGAAAGGTACGTGAAACGTGCGATAGAAGGAAGTGCATGGACAACATTATTTTCTAGCTAGCTAGAAGGTAATTCTGGAGAAAGTTGTTACTTTTGTCCTGCAACATGTGCAGAAAACAAACAATAACTAAGTCAACCTGTCTACTTCTGTCTCTGTGGCAACTACTGCTCCACTGGTGCTGAGAGTGATACAGCAAGTGCACAAGTTACCAGATCTTTCTGGATATCGATAACAAGAAAAATATATTTACAATAGATAATTTGAGCAAAACAAACCTCTGTGTGCACTTGGTAGTCATATGTGCTTATTAGTTTTCAGGAGTGACACTTGTAAAGTGATGTTTAAAAGGAGGCTAAGAGTTAGCATTTGGAGCATCCAGTAATGATGAGAGGAATATAGCACCACTTTAACAGCTACATGTGTATGTGTGTGTGTGTTGTATTTTATTTTATTTATTTATTTATTTTCAAAAATGGATGAAGTGCATTTTCTGAGGATCTGAGGAGTTAACAAAGCTACATATTAGACTGGCAGACTGGTTTAGTGGAGTGAGGGGTGTGGGCGCTAGTGCCTCACTTTGCCCACCCATCTTGTCCCATGTCCCATGTCAACAGCATGTCTATGCAAGGAGGCAGGGAGCACCCAGCTGCCTGTGACACTGGCCATCCAGACCAGGAACAGGCAAACCAAAGGAAGCGGGTGTTTTTCCCAGAGGAGAAACAGCTGTCTTTGGAGCTATGATAACACAGCTCATTTACCTAGCATGTCACTCTCTACTGTCTGACGTGCTAGCTTTGCTTGCTACGTTAGCCGGACCTAATACGTTATCTAGCTGTGTTTTTGTTTACGTAATCCATTTTAGTGCCTCTAGTCTGGCTATTTACTGGCTCTAGAGGGTGTTTGTTAAACTGCCGTATTAGTTATACAGTAATGACATGCGTTTGCTGGCTGTACAGTCGCCCAGTTGTGTTTACCTTGCAGTCTGGTACTTGTTCTTTTCCAGGTTCACAGAAGCTGACGGGGGCCAGACCCGGAAGGTAGAAGCCCGCCGCTCGGGACAGCAGCGCCGCACCCAGCAGATACAGCAACATGTTTTCACCGACTCTAATCCTCTTATTTACCGAGATATATTCCCTTGTTTACGGCTTACACTGCATCTGACAACCGCAGGCTGCGGAACTGTGGACAGCCAGCATTCCGTCCTGCAGCAGGCAGACACGTCACCTGCCGGAAGTCCTGTTTCATGAAGAAGAGCATTGTGGGATGCTGGAGGGTCGATTGAAAGAAGGCATGGGCATGTATCCGTGATGCAGCTCACCAGAACTGCGACGACATATTAGGGCCACAGTAGAAAAGAGATGCGATTCAGTGCTTAATTCAGCAGGATTTCCTTGTTACTAATGCCATTGCAAACTATAACTTGACGCAAGCAGCAGTGTCTGCAGTGCGTGATGGATCTCACCTTGCAAAGTCAACGCGTGCTTCCTTTATAAGAGTATAAGAAGGATAAGTATAAGAAAAAGTAGTTTTCACAGTTCCCCCGTAAATATGTGACTTTATATTATATATAATATTCTCCCCCAGCTCCGTTTTTTCCTCACTACAATGGCGCTAATACGTCCTTGCACAAAACTGTTAGAACAGAAGTGAGCTTAAAAAAAAAAAAAAAAAGTAACATCAAGGTTCAGTGTCAATGAGGGAAAACCATGCAAAGAGGAGCTGGGAGGTCCGATCACACGGGCCATACTTCCACCTCACAGCCAGCAGATATATTCCACCTCAGCATTATTTTTCTGTTTACCTCCCTTCCCGTCCTCCTTGACTTCTCTGTTAAAGAGTTGGAATTAAGGGCACAAAGTAATGTTTGTAGTGGTCATGTTTACACAGTGGGCATAGGCGGTTCTAGGGGTGGCAGGGGGTGGCAGCTGCCCCCCTAGAAAAATGCCTTGCCACCCTAGTTGCCACCCCAATTTCAGACAGTTTATTTATTTATTTTTTTAATTGTGGCTGTTCGGAAACTCGCTGTTACGAGACTCAAATGTCTGAGTGCAAGTAAATGCAGCAAAAGATGACACTCCCACTATTTAAGGGGTTGATAAATGAATAAATAAATAAATCAAAATATATATTTCTAATGCCACCTTTTGGTTTTCTATTCAATGCTTTACTCATGTACCACAATAATGGAATGTTTTTGAGTTAAAATATCCTCATTTGGGGGTTTTCCAAGCAAATATTGATATATGGGATCGTTTGGTATTAAATTAGCATATATATTTCTGCCACCCCTTAAAATCTCCATGCCACCCTCTTGCCACCCCATGAATATTTGTCTAGATCCGCCCCTGACAGTGGGACTTGTGAAAAATGATTTTACTGAAGTATGTAGTTATTCAGACAGTGTTCTTGATAAATCTTGTTAAATATACGTTATTATTTTTTTTAGTAGAGATTGCAAATCCAAGACACCGTTACATTCAAATATTAGCAAAAATGTTCACATGTTAAGATGTTTAGTGGTATAAAAGATTAATATTGACTGGAAAAATAAAATTGGCTGCAGGGCTCTTGATTGTGGCCATAATAGGTGGAGTTAACGAAAGCTATAAGAGCAGGTGAAATACAGATTCTGAGTCAGTTATTCTACATAGTTATTGAAGAAGTGAAAGTGTGGAGGAGGACCATCATTCATCTTTACCCAAGTGGTGGATTTTCAACCACACACCGTGTACCTCTTTCCAGTGGTCTTTAGATCACACTCCAGATAAAACACATGGAAAGGGTCAGATGTAATCTCATTGGCCTGCCGAAGTTACTTGTCAAAAATGTCATAAAGGGGAAGGGGTGTGGGCATCCCCATCATATTCCCCTCTCTCAATCAGGCTAAAAACCTGAGGCGAATGCTTGACTGAAAGATTGCCAAAGCAGCTGGTCACACAGAACAGTGCCTATATCTTATTTAAACCCAGGGTATATGCAGGAATCTTGAAGTTAATTTTCATACCTTTTTAAGACTTTTTCAAGACCCTTTCAATATTTTTTAATACCTCACCACACAACAACGGAGTACTTTTTACCACAGATCTTTTGTAGCACAGAGGAGATATGTTGCTCAAACACTCTGTATGTAGTGTTAGTGTATAACATAATAGTTGTAGAACATAATAAATTATCTTGAAGGAATAGATGTTAAATTATTATTTGTTTTAAAAATATAAATTAATTATCAAACGGACCTAACAATTCAACTACCATGAGCAGTAGTATGCCTGTGTGAATGAGCAGTAGTATGCCTGTGGTAACATAGATTGAAAAATAAGCCGAAGTGATACCTCTTCTCTGAATAGACAAGCTAAGCCAGTGTGCTGCTGTTAGCCAGTGAAAATAGAGCGGAGTGGCAACTCTTCGCTTTGTTACACAATCCATGTCAGTGCGCTGCTGTAGCCTGAAAATTTTCTTTGCCTTTTGGACTTGTACAGTACGACGGCGTACCAGGGCCACTGAAGAAAAAAAAAAATACGTGGAGCATGGGGGGTGCTGGGGCGGTGTCCTGCTGTACAACAAACCCCATCTGAATTGCACACAGATGTAACCAGCGATATCCTTGCATCTGTCCATTGCGTTGTAGTTCCTGATACACAAAGCGATCACCTCATCCAAATCAGTGTGTTGTTTTCTTCTGAATAGGCCCAAGTCACGGCAATGTCTCTTTAAAGTCCGGATGCCGATGATAATATTGTGATTCTGGGCTAAAATCACCAGGATTTCCTTGTTACTAAAGCTGATTGCAAAGTATAATTTGATAAGGTCATCATCATCGTCATGTAAATTTGCGACTTTATAAAGTCAGAATTTTCGAGATTTTTTCTGGCAAATCTGTGAGTTTATAATCTAAGAATTTTGGACTTTTTTCTCGCAAATTTGCGACTTTATAATCTCAGAATTTTCGACTTTTTTCTTGCAATTTGTGAGTTTTTTTCTTGCAAATTTGTGAGTTTTTTTCTGGCAAATTTGTGACTTTATAATCTCAGAATTTCCAGTTTTTTTTTCTCGCAAATTTGTGAGTTTAATCTCGGAAATTCTGAATTTTTTCTCAGAATATTACCCCCTCCCGCACCCTCCATGCTCCGCGTATTTTTTTTTTTTCTCTTCAGTGGCCCTAGTACGCCGTCATACATACGGTGCCGGTGCAGGTGTTGTAATATTTTTTCTTGGTGGTGCAGGTGATAGGACTGGAGGGATTGTGCCACCCAGATTTGCTTCCCTCCATGTAATTCTCCCCAGACATACATTCATATTCCACACAAAAACAGCATTTCATTCAAATTATGTCAAATTCCACATTAAAAATAGATTCCTTTTTATTTGGCTAATTCAGCGATTATGTCCGCGATTCGGCCCTAGTTAAGTTGAACGCATGGATTCATGTAACATTTCGGTGCGTTCGTAATATGCACTGGGAGCGCCAGAGCGTACTTTGTGCTTCTGAATTTCCACCCGCCCGCTCGCTCTGGCGCTCTCAGAGACAATTTACAAACGTACCCACAATAGCCTCGTTTTTTATGTACCTGTTCATCTCTCTTTTTTAATAAAAATGAATAAATTCACACACTTTTACGATTTTTTTGGGAATCAAACTCTTGGACAGCTAATTAAAAAAAAAAAAACTTTCAAAATTTAAGACTATAAAGTTGTGATAAGACTTTTTAATACTTTTTAAGGGTCTTAATTTTCCCAAAATTGATTTATCACCTTTTAATACTTTTCAAGACCCCGCGGATACCCTGAAACCATAAGAACTGTTGTGACATCTAATTAGAAATAATGTAACGTTTTATTAGAAATGATTTATATTACAGTTAGGAGGGTCAAGTATTCACTCAGCTTACACAAAAGATACAGCCTAAAGGAGCATATATACGAAAGGGCAGGAGTCTCTGATGGTTTTGAGCCTTTTTATGCCACCTGTGTAATTAACACTCGCTGAAGAGAACAGATGCATGCCAGTGATCCTCTCTGCCAGTCTGACAAATCCTCAACATTGCTTTACAGTCCAAGATAAAAAAGCTGCCACACCACACTGTGATGCATCCCTTCAGGAGACAGCCTGTTAATTTATTTTGTCCAATTAATTGTCTGGAACAGTGCACATTGATCAGCAGCTGAAAGAAAAAGAAAAAAAAAAAAACACACACACACACACAACTGTAAATGTGCCAGAGTTAGCCTATAAGACTAATGTCATCTGTTGCACTAGGCCAGATCATAATAGGAATCTTAAAAATGTAAAATACAGAAAAAAAAAAAAAAAAGAAAGAAAAGAAAACATATAAAGTACAAGCACTTTCATTTTTTGATCATCTGATCACAGATCCACTAATATTAACAAATCAGTTTATTGTGAAAAAAAGCATTAATTCATGACAATTTAGCTCAAACTTTTGTGGTTGGTCCCATTGTTTTCCTGCTGGTTAGGTTCACACTCTAAGCTGAACAGACCAAATCTTACTTTTTTGCCAATGTGACTCAGAACACATTTTTTTCTGACCAGTGTGGACATACAATGTTATCTTTTTAAAATCAGATTTACACCAGTTTCATTTAAATTAGGCCCAGTTTACATTCTAAGGCCTCAGTTGAAAATGACCAAACTTATTGTCTAAGTGGTCACATGCTCCTATATGATGCAGGACACATGACTACAGTAACTGTAGTAAAAAAGGAAAACAAACCAGTTATTGGATTCTCAAAAAGTGCAGCTTTAATGAAAATAACATGCTCAACAGACAAAACTTTTTCCACATAAAAGTATTTACAGAATAATTATTCAGAGTGGGTAAAAATAGCACTGTTCTCTGTGTTTCATATCTTGACTGTGCTGGCAGGCAGGGTGGACTTATCCAGGTCATCAAAGTAGGGGTGGGCCATGGCCTGACGTGCTGAGATCCTCTTGGGAGGATTGTAGATGAGCATTTTCTACACCAGAGGCAAGAGGGAAAAAAATAGACAAGTTTCACTCAAGGGCATGTAACATGGCAAAATGGCTAACACATAGCAGCAAAATGTGACACGTACTAAGATAACTGCCAAAATACAGAAGCTTGTCTATCAATACCTGTTTCACCAGAAGGAAAATATACCTTTTCAATGTATTGTGATCAACATTTTTAAAAAGGCAGACATGTTTGGGAAAATGTTTTGAGTACCAAAACTGTGCAATGCTTAGTTTTTCATTAGTCATTTCACCCCATGTAAGTTTTACATGTAGCCATTTTCCTACAGTTTTATCAATAGTATACACAAATACACGCGCACACACTCACACACATTAAAAAAAATAATAATTAAAAAGCATCTACAGGAAACAAAGTCCTTACAGCCAGCAGGTCCAGGCCATCCTTATCCAGGTTTTTCACCATTGAGAAGAGGTTGCCAGATTTCCATTTAGGAAAGGTGTTTTTATAGTCCGGTAGCGACTCAACATCAGGCCAGACATCGTTGTTTGGGGTTCCCAGACTCCTGATGGGGGGAAAAAAAGACAGATTAAAAATGGGAAGGACAGCCTAGAGCAACAATTAACAATTATTGACTTGCATTCTTGTACAATGAATAATAGGGTGCAAATTCGGCTGCTGTTCTCAACCTGGGCCCACATTACAGAAAGACTAAGATGGGATTTTTCCCAATTTCGTATTACAGAACCAACTAGGGTTGGATGTCATTTTAGATTTTATAGAATCTGGTTCTGCTTATTGATTCCGGTTCTTATCGATTCCTGATTACGATTCTTTTCATATTCTTTGAGTACAAATAATAAATCAAATTGAAATGAAAGCAAAACCAGTTTAGTGCTGTGGTGCTCTCAAATATAAATTATTTATTTATTTATTTTTTAAATAGCATAACTACATTCAGATGCTATCATATACAATCACAATTCTATTTGCAAACATATAAATCAAGAGCTATTCTATACTGTAGTCATTTAAAAATACACACAACACTCCAACATCACGTTAAGATGGGAAAACCAACTTAAGAACTGACTATTTTCCTAAATCAGGTCCTAACTAGGGATGCAAACAATTAATCATCGATTAATTATCAAGAATTTACTCGATAAAATTAAATTGATTGCAATTGATTGAACATTCCGCGGTCCATTTGAACGGGGGTAGTAGTGCCCCACCAGTCCACGTGAAGGCGCCTTACACCCCTTTTCCACCAAAGCGGTTCCAGGGCTGGTTCGGACCCAGTGCCTGACTTAGCACCGGTTCTCTGTTTTTCCACCGGCCAAGCACGGGCCAAACTGGTTCCAAATCAGTTCCAGGCAAGCACTGACTTCGAGCAGGGCTAAACAGGGCCCAGAGAAAGAACTGATGACGCGACCCACCATGTCATTGGTGGGCGGGGTTACAGACCCAAACGGGAACAGCGAACGTTATCAAACGTATAGCTAAACGTAGTCGCCGTTCCTTCTGACCACGAATATGACGGGTAGCCAGCAATAATTGGGTTTTTCACCTCTGGATCGCAATGTAGGCTTATAAAGACATGAGCAGTATTTGCATCGCTACGATGGGTCGTCCATTTGTCGCCCATGTTGGTTCTTGTGATTCCAAGCAAGCATCTCCCACACCCACACGATCACATATTCCGCTGACGTAATGACGTGGCTCTGACTTGGCTCCGCTTGGCTCTTGGCTGATTGAAAAGCAAACCGGTTCTTTGTTGGCACCAGTTAAGCACTGGCTCTAGCACCAGGTTCGTTTTGGTGGAAAAGGGGCATTTGTAGTGCTGACGCCAGATGCACACAAGAGAACAAAACAAACATGAAGCAGTCAAAATGGAGTGGAGTGTGGGATCATTTTAACTTGATAAATGATGACAAAGATGCCAAATGCACAATATGTGGTTGTACTTTAAAGGCCCCATGCTGTCCACTTTTCCAGGGTTTTATTTTATTTTCTCTCAGAAGAGAGAATCAGCATCTCTCCACTGATTGGCTGACCAATCACAGGCAAGTAACTGAAACCTACGCTGCTCAACGGTACTCACTGGTAAATGGGAACTGTCATCTTATATAGATGTATATTATATATGACTGTCATGGCTACCGCTGAGCCTGAAGTTGTATGACCGTACATGTCTGAGTCCGACTCAATAGTTTCTTTGCGAAACCAGCATTGTATTGTGTCAGGTTGGTCCGTCTATGGTGCAACAACATTTCTTGGACATGTCACTAACTTGTTACCTTGTTACCTGGGGAGCGGAGGCGGGCTGGCTAGTTTAAGTGGGCGGAGTCACCATATGAGTGACATCACAGAAAGGAGGAAGTGCTGTCCGCGTGTTTTAAAGGGAGAGTTTCAAAAAACGGGCTGTGTGCATTTCTCCATTTATCACAGGTTTAATGCATGGGACAGTATTTATGTGGCCCCGAGACCTTCCCTATCACAAAATAAATAAATAAATAAATAAAAATAAAATAAATAAATTAATTAATTAATTTAAAAAAAAAAAAAAAAAAAAAAAAAAAAACACACACCAAAATTGCATTTTTCATGCCATGGGGCCTTTAATGTACAGCAACCCCACAAGTTCGCTGAATTACCACCTAAATACCTCACATTCAGCTGTGCTGTAGGGAGCAAGTGGATCAGCTTCACAGCTTACAATCACTGCAGTGTTGGGAAAATCGACGCTTATAAATTAATCGATAATTGATGGATAAGGTGAATCAACTATCGATTAATGAATTAATCGATAATTTGCATCCCTAGTCCTAACCCTAATTACCATGGTTACCAAACAATTAGGTTTTGTAATAAATTTGCTAAAATATGGCCCCTGGAAAACAGAAAAATATTAACTCACATTGAAGCTACTAGAAACCGCTCTCTGGAGTTCTTCTACATTGCATATGACTTATTTGTTGGTAAAATAGCCCAAGAGGTTAGGAAACTTTGGAACACACACACACACACACACACACACACACACACACAGACACACACACAGACACACACACAGACACACCTGAAGATTCTGAATAGCTGGTCTATCTCAGAGTCTCCATGGAACAGAGGTTTCTTAGTAGCAAGCTCCGCAAAGATAGTCCCAATGCTCCAGATGTCAACAGGGGTTGAATAGCGGGGGGCACCTAGCAGGACCTCTGGAGCCCGGTACCACAAAGTCACAACCTGAGGAGCCACACAGAATATATATGGCAATTAACGCTTGTCAGATCAATTAGTCCAGTCATTTTATGAAAAAAACCTAGGACAAATTGCAAGAGAAGGAAACTCAACTGATTCTGTATCCTCAGTTTGTGGGGAAAAAAGTCCCAAGAAATTCCATTGGTGGAAAGTTTTGAAAATCACCTCTATATGACCATATAATACCAAAAAACACCCTTTCTAACACACAGGAGAAAGGGGTTCAAAATTTTACTTTCAGATATCACTATAAAAATTCACAAGTTGATTACATACACAAAGACAAGAAAAAAAGTCAATTACAAGTTCTTTGAATTATTGTTTACACATGCGTATCACACATTATCTGATTTGATATGCGCTACTTGGAATATAAGGAATAAATGCCAGAACAGATATTTAAACTGTGAATTAAAAGGTTACTATATCTACAGTAACCTTGAATTAAAAAGTTACTATATAACAGTGAATAAAAAGGTTACTATGAGTCTGAAGAAGCCACCAGCGAAACACGTTGCTCTGAACTTAATAAAAGATCCTCACGACACAGTCCAGTGTGCGGTATGTTTCCACTATATGTGGTTTTCTCTACTATCCATGAAGTAAAGTTGCTTCTTTCCTAGACCTAAGTGACTGTACCAAGCAGCCCTTGTAGGGGTGCCTGACTCTCTATGACAATGGGTCTGTGAAGTAGTTCAGATCCTCACCTCATGGGTGTAAACCCTGACAGGAACGCCAAAGGCCCTGGCTAAGCCAAAGTCTGCCAATTTGATGACTCCCTTGTTGTCAATCAAAAGGTTCTGGGGTTTCAGGTCTCTATGGAGGACTCGACGACAATGACAGAACTGAATACCCTCTAAGATCTGGTAGAGATAGCTCTAAGAAGAGAGGGGGAGAAAGAGAAAGAAAATGGAAAATAAACTCAGAATGTAAACCCATCAGCAGACAAAAGCACCAAGCAGTCTTGTGTAGGGTGCAGAAACTCAAAGCTTGCTAAACATCATGACTTAATTTAAGTACAAGTTTCATTCAAAAGATGACAAAACTAGCCCATTTCCCACTGAACATACAGTACACATGATAAATGAATACACCCCCTTTGAAGATTAAGACTTTTATCCCCTTCTCAATGGGCAAGAACAATTCGCTGTAATTTTACAATACAGAGACTTTAATTAAACATTTATTTTATTAATAAAAAGTTTGGTCACCTAACATCATTAGGATATGAAAGTAATACATTTTATTCAAATGAGGGATTCTAAAAATGATTACACCGTACAACAAATTCTACTAAATCTAATATTTTGTATGGCCCCATTGATTTTCAAGAACAGCACCAACTCTTCTAGAGACTGAATGAACAAGTTGGTGAGTTACTGCTACATCTATCTTTCTCCATTCTCGAAGAATGAACTCTTTCATATCCTGGGTGCTGGATGGAGAATGACGCTAAGCCTGTCTTTAAAGAACTCCTCACAAGTGTTCTATTGGGTTGAGGTCTGGTGACATGCTTGGCCACAGAATCACTTCCATCCTGATCTTACTCAGATATGAACCAGTGGCCTGAGATGTGTTATATTCCATGGACAGCCTGGATGTCTCTGCGAGCCTCCCACAAATCTATCCTTTTTGAATTTTTTGATCACTTTTGCTACTGTATTTCGACTTATTAGCAATGCCTTACAAATTTTCTTGTAACCTTGACCTCTTTTTTTGTCAAGAAATTATTTTCTCTCTAAAGTTGTGTGACATTTCATTTCTATGTGGTGCCATTTTTGTCAGCATTGAATGGGAGTGGATTTTCTCTCTTAAATACCACCCTTAAATGTCAGTTATCTGGTGGCCACCAGTGTGATGACTGATTAGACTCATCTGTTGGTGAACTCCTGTTAATTTAAGTTTTATCAGGTTTTACTCCTAAGGCATTCACTTGAGGTGTACTCATTTTTGCACCATGACCTTAAATAATGCTGTCAGAAAAGTTCAAATTTTGTTTTTGGTACTGGCTAACTAATTTAAAACCGATGAACAAGATTTGCACAAACATTTTATTGTATATTGTATACTTCAAAAAATAGTAATTCTAAAGGGAGACAGCTGGTTTTCTGAGAAGTCTGGGGTGTACTCATATATGCTGCATAACTAATAAAAAGCTTAACAAAGTTTTGAAGTTATAAATGAGCAGAAGAAAAAGTACAGCAGTGTTGCAGATATGAAGCACAAAGAATTTGTCATGGTGAAAAAAGGACCTGTAATAACTGGATTTCAACACATCTTAATACTTGAAGGCCTCAGGTTCAGGTTATTTAAAACTACAAAGCGCAGTGTGCCACACTGAAGGCTATTGCACAGATTCTGTTTTCACTGGCAACAACACAGTTATTAGAGGGCTGTAACACTGCTTCACTCAAGTGGAACAAATTGACATTATGGAGATCTATGAGGAGTACAAAAAATTATTACTGTGGTCGCAAACAAGGCAAGAGAAGAATGTTTGCAGAAAACTGCAGATCGTGTAAATTTGTAAATAATCTTCCAGCTTATTTCTATTAATTAAATATTAAATTCAAGAATTGCATTTAGGACTCACACTATCTTATAAGAAAGGATAAATGCAAATCACTGCAGTTTCACTGTAGTCAATATCAAGTGAAATAATTTAACTGATATAATATTAGATGTATGTGTGATAAACTTTAGTTTTTAACTGGTGTGTTATCAGATGCAGTACCAGCAGAGTCAAACAAACTTGGCAGCAAATAAAGATCAAGCATAAAGTATCATTCAGAGTGGTATTTAGTTGCAATGGCTTCCTATTCTTGTATTTTGTGGATGATATTCAGAGTCAAATTTAAAGCGTTAATAGAGGTATCACCCGAAACAAACTCTAAACATAACCTGGTCCAGGGCAGGTTATGTTTGTAACATCTGTTACCATGGTGATGAAACCAGGTCAAAAGAGAGCTGCCTTTTTGGCTTTAGATTCAACATCCCTCACTAACCCAATAATCTCGCTTCATAGTACAGCCCTCAGGACTAAGGACCCCAAACATGCCCTGTCCATAGAGGGCTGATGGACACTTTACCTTGACCAGCATACGGTCCATGTACTGCCCTGATGGGATGGAGTCCAGATATTTCTTCAAGTCCATGGACAGGAACTCAAAGATGAGGTAAAGACGAGACTCCTGCATCAGGACATCCAGGAGCCTGGGACACACACACACACACACACACACACACACACACACACACACACACACACACACACACACACACACACACACACACACACACACACAATTTTGAATTTAAGGATCCGTCAAAAGGGATGCAAACATGAATTCTCTCCAAGCGTATTTGCAAAAGGTGAAATGAGAAATTCTTAATGCCCCATAACCATAACATATGTGAAGGGGGCTGATAGGATTTTTTTTTCTGACCTCAAACTCTGTCTCATACTCATATTTACGTCCTTGGAGCTAAAACTATGTAAATGCCAGTTGGTTGCCTGTAGCCCCACCCTGCATTGTTGAGCAACTCAAAATGCTGTGTTTGGGGTGGATCTGAAAGCCACAAATCTCAGCATTGAGCCATGTAATATTAAAGCTGTTGTATCAATCACAATCCCATCAACCCTTCCAATGGAATGAAATGCCCTTATAATTTTGTTATGTGGTATGAGAAAGAGTTCATTTTTTTGAGAACTGACTGGCATTCGTTTTAATGTGGGGTACCCTCCCCTTTGAAACTGCATAGCCTGCCTTTAAACATTTTAAGACTCAATTTTGTCATTAACAATTACTAACGTCTCAACCTCTGTTGAAAAGTAAGCCATTTTATTATCAGACAGATACCCATGACAGTGCAATAACCAATTATCAGCTCTCTACCAATCATATGATTAGAGCAGCTCATACATCACTACATTCATTCCACTGTCATGCTCTCCTCTGCACCTATTTGATCATATGAGTTAGATCTACTGGTTTTGTAATCATTCACTCTTTGAGAATAAAAGCTTAAAAAAAACAAACAAACAAAAAAAAAAAACATCAACTGTATTTTGTTACAACCCAGCACAAAACCATTATTGTTAATGGTGACAGCTGGTGCCATAGAAACTTACCAAACCTGCAAGTATTTTCCCCACAAAATTTCTACCAGAAATTCAGTTTTCCATTACTAAAGACCAATTGAATAAAGGACTTATACAGAAATGGCTATTTTGACATCTGGGAACTATAAGTGAATGCCCAAAACTCCTCCAGAACTGAGGTTGACATCAGGATTACCATGTTACCAGTCAGCTCTACAGACCATAAACATACCGTACAACATTGGGATGCTGAAGCTCTTTTAGCAGCGAGATCTCTCTGACAGCGGTGCTTGGAACCCCCTCTTCCTCACTCTCCAGGCGGATCTTTTTCATGGCAACAATCTGGCCAGTGGCTTTGTGTCTGCCCTTGTATACCACCCCATAGGTACCTGCAAAACACACCAACAAACACACTCCTGGGATGATAAATCTAAATTAGCCTGTGATTCACAGATCAGCTCTGCATCTCTGTAAACTTAGCCATACTGTGACATTACTGATTGATTCTAAAACAATTTGCATGTTTGCCTAAAAATTTACATGCATGTGATAGCCTAACATCTAGCAGCTGCAAAGCAGGAAGTGAGATTATAAAACTGCTAGCATGACATTAGGTAGAGGCTATTGAGAATGTTGTCAATGGGGGGCTTTTGAATAGAAATAGAATATGAAAAACATCAAGACTTACCCTCGCCAATTTTCTCTATTTTCAAGTAGTCTTCCATTGATGCCTGAGACGGAAATAAACTTGTCAATACTGATATCTTTAATAGTTTAACGACCTCAAGACTACGGTAACGTTTACGTTACATTGTTTCATTTAAGTCTTAAGTTGTACATTTTAAGTCTTTTGCAGTTAGATTAAAAAAAAAAAAGTTAAAGCCATTTTATAACAACTGTTGTCGAATGTGTCCTCAAGTTAGCTCATATATAATTACCTAACGTAATTGTTACTGTTAGCTAACGTCTCCCATGTCCCACACGTTACTGGAGAAGTAGCTAGTTAGCTCAGTGACAACAAGATAGCGGTAGCTTTTCCGTCTCCAGAACGAAATACATTCCGCTTTCTGCTCTGATTTCAATTGACAACACTTGCAACGCAAGTGGTGATCTTTTAATTTGTACTACAAAAGCAAAAAGCGAATCATATTTACCGTATTTTGGTACTATCCACTCTGTACTCTCTACGTAGACTGCCACTGCTGGAATGAAGGAGTTTTTTGAATTGTCCGCGGCTCTGCTGCGCAACAGCGGTTAAAGACCAACCAATCAGATCCCTTTTGCGTATTTCGAAAGCACCACTCCAGAGAAACGAAGCCGTCACGTGGACTGAGCGGGAGAGGAGGCGCCGAAATATGTAATGTTCAAGGGGTGTCGAAATAATGGGAATATGGGCTAATTTTACCTACAAGTGTTCCTCATAACGTCCCATTACTGTTTTTAATCTTAATATTTTAGATTTTTAACTTATTTTACTGACTTTTTAATGCACTGTCTGTCACCGATGAGAAACAGTTTTTCGTTTTTCTCTGTGTATGCAGGTACTCAGTGAAAATGACAATAAATAAATCTTGAATCTTGAATCTTGAATTAATAAGGTGGGGAGGACTTTTTACTAGGGTGAGATCACATATACCCTATAACCAGTTTGTTGGTGATTTTTTTTTTTAATTTGAAAACTCAAGTAGCACACTGCAGTGGACCTTCAGATTTTTTTTCTAGGCATTTCCTACAGTACTTGAAGGCAGGTTGAGTTGGCTTACAGCAGGGGTGTGGAACCTTATGCCATGGAGGGCCTACCCTGCGTTCCAATACTCATACTACCATACTATTTAGTAGGGAAAAAAAAGAATTAGCATGCATATTTCATACTAAACTACATACTTTGTAAGGGCAGCTGCAGTACATACTAAAAGTAAAAAGTATAAGTATGCGATTTGGAACGCAGGGCTAGACTCTAGGCCCTAGAGGCTGAAAGTTTTCATTCAAAACTCCACCAGGTGACTTCACTTATTAGTCCCTCCTCTCTGCTTGAAGGTGAGGTCATCAATGAATCACCTGGTGAAAACCAGCAGCCTTTCGGCCCATAGCACATGGTTCAACCCTGCTGGCCTACAGCAATCTGCTGTACACTTTCTCCTCATCATACTGTTGCTCAGTTTCATTTTATTCCTAAAATGACACAGAAGTCACCAGTATGTTGTTATTGGCCTTGAATGTTTGATCACTTTTATTTACAATTTGCAGCCTCAGAATTAGCATATGTTTTTTTTCCCTCATGGAGTGGTCAAGTCACTCCACACTCCAGCCCTCTATAATATTGGAGTTGGAGTGTGAGGGAGTCACCAGTGAGTTTAATGTAGCATGATAATAGTACAGTATGGGACAATAATGACATAATTATAGTTGTTCATATGATCCTTTTTCCATCCATTTCTATACCTGTCCTGTCTCTCTCTCTCTCTCTCTCTCTCTCTCTCTCTCAAATTCATATTCAAATTTAAAAAGCTTTATTGACATGAATGTTACAAGAACAGTTTTGCCAAAGCAACAAAGTACAGTATGTTTAAATATTTGGACACAATAAACAAACATTTAAACATTAAACAATACATAAAGCGTTTCAGCAACATTAAGGTTAATATTTAATTACTTATTAAATATATTTACAGTATATCCTGTATGTATGTGTGTGTATGTGTGTCTAGGTCATTCACTGCCCCTCCCACCTCTGCTCCATTGTTTTAAAAGACTGTATTGGGCTGGTGTTATGTACAAACCCCTAAAACAATGCATCTGGTGCTTGTGCATTTGTTGAGGTACCAGTGTTACTGTGCTTTCCATACAAGAATACAAGGAAGTTTATTGGTCATTATATAACAGGTTGTATAATGAAATAAAAATGTGGTTCCCTCTTGATTGATTAATTGATTGTATATAAAAAAAAAAATTATTAAACATGGAGGAGTGCAGATGGTGCATTTAGTAGTCTCACAGCCTGAGGGAAGAAGCTGCTCTGTAGTCTGGTGGTACGGCAGCGAATACTTCTGTATCTTTTGCCTGACGGCAGCAGGGTGAACAGGCTGTGGCTGGGGTGGGTGTTGTCTTTTAGGATCCTTTTGGCTCTGTGCAGGCACCTCACCTCCCCGATATCACTGATGCTTGGTAGATGGGTGCCAATGATGTTTTGGGCAGTTTTAATCACTCGTTGCAGAGTCTTCCTGTCCTGGGCCGTGCACATCCCATGCCAGTTTGTGATGTTTCCAGTCAGGATGCTTTCAATCGCTCCTTTGTAGAAGCTGACAAGAACTTGGCGTGGGAATTTTGCTTTCTTAAGTTTCCTTAAGAAATACAGCCGTTTCTGAGCTTGTCCTTCCATGTCAACTAAAATAAACTTAATAGATATTAGTATTATGTAATGTGTGTAAAGTATCTAGTGGTGTATCTGCCTTCATTGTTCTACCATTCCTACACTGAAGAGAGCTGCCCAGATTACATCTACAAAAATATTTCTCCAAATGTTTCTTAGCTTTTCAAGAGATAAGAAAAGCAGCCTTGTTTTTAGCTTTGTCACTGTGCATCTTAGAATTTCTCCAGTGGGTCCTGAAATGGATTTAAAAGGCCCAGAGTGATGTAATTTTCTCATAAAAGATCATGCAATACTGAAACTAAAGTGAAAATAAGGAAATCACCAGAACTGGAATTAGGGTCCTTTCACATGGGAACAGTGATATGCAAATGACCGCATTCCTTCAGCACACTGCGAGCAATGTGATAATCATGTGCCACAAATTCCTTTTGTGAATGTTGGTGCAGTGGAAAATGAGCAGTTGTTTGCTTGTAGCATTATGTTCCTCACACTGCTAAAAGAACTTTTCAGATCCTTAAACATAATTACAAAAAAAGAAAAAGAAAAAGAAAAGCATCTTCAGACAAATCAGACAAATCCAAAGCCTGACATTTGACACTGAAATGTCCATTTCAAGTAAAAGGTAAACCCATGGATGTTTAATAGAAGATCCTCTATGAATGATAAACCTGGAATAATAAGTAGATGAACACTGCCAAGCCAAATATAACATTACTTTATGTATTCATACATAAAAATGTATTTTGGTTGCACCAGCATTCATCGTTGTTATTGCTATTGTTACTACAACTGAAACATGATGGGTATATTTATTACAACACTGTTAACTGTTCTAAGAAGAACTGAAGTATTTTCACTTATTTTTGGTTCATGACGATCAAGGTTGAGACAGATTTTGAGCAGATTTTTATTATTATTTTCTTTTTTTTTTCTTTTTTCTTTTTTTTTTTTTTTTAAATGTACCCAGGTAATAAAAGGTTACATAGAAACAGAACCATGATTGTTTACAGTCAGTGTGCAATCAAAGTGCAATCATCCCCATGATTCAAGACATTACATAGACGAGGACAGAGACCTATATAATGAATTTGCTTATGTGTAGGGATTCATTGTTTGCCATTGCCGTTGATCGGTAGCTGCTTGTGCGCGTCTGAATCAAGGAAGGCCTTGATTTTGGGGCGTGCCGACATCTTCTCCACAAAGCTCTTGAGGGTAGGGAAAGTGTCCAGGCAGGTCGGACTCAGGACCAAGTGGTTGAGCAGAACATCCAACAGGCTGTAGTCTGCGAATGAAACCTGACCAAGACCAAATACAGTAGTAAGAGTATGAAAAAATAATTATTTTTATTATGAACAGGGCTGGAATCAGTTCAACCACCCCAGGAAGTGTCAGTCATCTAAACATGAAGAGTGTTTATTCTAAATGAAGTGGGTGTCTAAAATAAAAAGGTGTCTTTCACAAGCATTTCAACACATGAAATTTGGCACTGATCTGAGGTTTAAATATATAATTTTAATATATTCAAACCTAAAATAAACTTTTCTTGTAATAAAAAAAGCTCATTTTGAAGTTTGTTTTCTGTATTGCAAAAAGTCTAGCAATTTTTATGCTAATGTGCTAAACATCTCCACCCACCCCCAAATACTGAAAGAAAGATAAATTCACCAGAAAATTACCAAAAAAAAAAAAAAAAAAAATGAAATCTGAAAAAAAAAAAACTCAGAAAATTTGCAAAACAAAAACAAGAAAATTTGAAAAAAATACTAAAACAATTACAAAACTAAATTATTATAAATATATTTAAAATGTAATTACCAGAAATGACCACAAATGCACCCCGAGAAATTAAAAATAAAAAGAAATTAGGTTACTTTTAAAGAGCATGAAATAAATCTTTCAAAATATAAGCCTGCCCACCGGTGAATGGTAAACTCTGTTAACAGGTCCGTGCTGATAACACATGAAAGTCACAAAAACAGCCTTTGGGGGACTGAGTGTGTCAGATCATCACCATTACTAATGCCCCTGGTGCTAGTTCGGTGCTGGTGCTAGAGCTAGTGCTTAACTGGTTCCAACAAAGAACCGGTTTGCTTTTCCACCAGCCAAGAGCCAAGCGGAGCCAAGTCAGAGCCACGTCAGAGCCACGTCAGAGCCACGTCATGACGTCATCGTAAATGTGATCACATGGGTGTGTGAGACGCTCACTCGGAATCACAATAACAAACATGGACGACCCACCATAGCGATGCAAATACTGCTCGTGTGCGGTCCAGAGGTGAAAAACGCAGTTATTGCCGGCTACCCGTCGTATTCGTGGTCGGAACGAATGGTGACTATGTTTAGCTGTACGTTTATAGAGATCGCTGCTCCCGTTTGAGTCTGTAAGTCCGCCCACCAATGACGCGGTGGGCCATGTCATTGGTTCTTTCTCTGGCTCCTGTTTAACCCCTGCTCGCCGTTGGCGCTTGCTTGTAACCGGTTTGGAACCAGTTTGGCCCGTGCTTGGGCGGTGGAAAAACAAAAAAACGGTGCTAAGTCAGGCACTGGCTCCGAACCAGCCATGGAACCGGATTGGTGGAAAAGGGGTATAAGGAAAACTTTCCACTGGCTCTTGTTGCACAGTTAAAACTCATGGTTTTGTGATATTCAAAGCATTTCAGGAGTTATTTTATGATAAAGTGACTGAGGGCTGAATGAATGGGGAATTAACAGAAACTTGTATAATCACCATTGTTTCAAATCGTTGCATAAAAAGTGCAAGAGACAAAACAAAATTCTAAAAAACATTTGTTTTTAGCAAAAGAACAAATCCATTAATCTCAGATTGACATGCTGCAACACTTGCAGAGATGACATTTTACACTTGCATTCAGTTTACCTTGTTCCCAACCAGAAAGCCAGTGTTGTTTTTGGCCATGGCTGCTTCAAATTTGGACAAGTGGTTTGGCAGATCTTTAATGTATGCCTCTTTCCCACTGTCCTGTTGGGAGAGAAACATAATCAGACTGACACAGAAAGTCATACTTTCTTTTCATCCAAGTCATCTGTTTAATCATGTATTTCAGACACATTCTATTGCTCATTCTGTTGCTTTGTGAGGGAATGGAAAGAAATTAGGAGTGCTTTAAAAACGGACAGTTTACTCATTTTTAAAACCTTGAATTATTTCACTTCCCCTCAGCTGTTGTGTAGGACAGTAGTGGTGCTCTCTTCCTCTCATTGTTACTGCATGCTGGGTACTGGCTGGATGCTCTAAACAATTACTGTCAAGGTGTGATCAGACCAAATGCAAAGCGTTGCAGATTTGCACAAATAAGTCCACACATTTTTAGCTCAAGCTGAAAAATTTCAAGAGATAGCAATACCACTGTCCTACATAACAGCTAAGAGGGAAATGAAATAACAAAATTTTTCGAAATGGAGGTTTTGGGCATAAAGTGCCATTTGCAAAATGAATGCACAATCCAAATAGGTTTGCACCTATCAAAACCTAGTGACTCTGAGGCATTACTTGACTGTTAATCTCTTAAATTCTTATCTCTGGCCCTTCTCCCATGCCATGCTTACTAAATCATACTTAGACGTTTAAAGGATGTGGTTCAAAACAGGACTTCGTAATCAGACTACAGTGTTACTCACTGTACACATTTAAGTCATTGACCACGTTTACATGCACACCATATTCCTGTATTATTCGGAATATCCTCAATATTCCGGTTGCGCAGGAGTCATGTAAACATGTACCGAAACTGATTAAGGTCATATTCTTATGCCTGTTTTAACCAGAATATTGTGCCATGTAAACACCTTAATCGGAAAATGCCCCGCACCGGAATATTCAGTTATGTCTGTGCATGCTTGATTCACAAGGAATTCTGGTGCGTCTTTGTTGCTGTGGTTACTGCAAGCGGGGTGAACAACATGGCGAACAGCAGCAAGAGCCAGGAGACTGCAGTCTACCTTCAGCTAATGAAAGACTTAAATATCATGGAGGATATCGATGGGAGAAAACACACAAATAGCGACATCTTCTTCTTCTTCTGTATTTTCGGCAGACCAGACGCCTATAGGCATATTGCTGCCCCCCGCAGGTTGAACGTTGCATTACATAGCAGCGTGGAATACGCCGAAACACGGGAATATGCCAAGTAAAATGTAAACGGAATATTCCAGTTGCTGCAGCGCATATAAACACCTTATTCGGAAAATGACCTTAACCAGAATATGGTGTGCATGTAAACGTACTCATTCACACTTACATATTCTTGGTAAATAAGCTTCACATATTTGAGACGTAGGTCTTCAACACCATCGTTCATCATATCAATCAGGCTGGCCTCCCTGTTGTCGTTCCCATACGCTCCTAGATGGGAAGACAGTGAAACACCAAAAGAATTGCAGCTTCTTACTGCTGAGTTTTCATTTCAAAAGGTCATCAAAGAAATCAAAACTTGACTAATACTGTCTAGTTTAGTCCTCAAATATTTTCAATCACACTGTGGTAAGTATATTGCACATTGTGTTTTTGCTTGACAAACCTTATAGATTTTAATCAGTTCTGAAATGGTCTCTGTTGAACAGTGATTCAGTCAGTGATTAGTCTAGTTCAAAGAAACCTAACTACACAAACATCCCACTACTCCTATTTATGAGCAACACATGTAACAATCTATGTAAACAATATTAGAGGGGAAATTACCATGATTGCGACCCAAGTGTCTCAGAATGGCATTAGACTGATATAAGGCCAAGTCTCCATCCTCAAACTTAGGCAACTGGCCAAACACCTAGAGCAAATGCAGAAGATTTCATGTATCTGAACTCAAAGAAGCTCCACTGATACACATACATGTTCAACAGAATAACACACACAAGAAAACATAGGAGGAGGCCATGATCAGCTTACACATGTGGCTTTCAGGTCTCCTTTGACCCAGTCATCAAATGTGACCACATTCTCTTTCCAGGTCTGGTCCTGGTCAGCCAGCATGATCCTCATGGCTCCACAGCGGCCTGGGACAGACGCACAATTAACCTGCCTCTTTTATTTATATATATATGACATATATCTATATCTATCTATATCTACAGATAGATATAGATAAATAGATAGATATAGATATATCTATCTATATATCTGTCTATATCTATATATGTATATATATGTGTGTGTGTGTGTGTGTGTGTGTGTGTGTGTGTGTTTATATATCTATATAGAAAGATAGATAGATAGATATAGATATAGATACAGATAGATATACAGATATAAATAGATATAGATATATTCTCCTGTTATTTTTCAAAGCACTCTTTCAAGAGTACACAGGAAAAAGGTTTTAGCCTCAAACTGCATCTCATCCCCACCTCCTTTCCTTACTTCCATAATTGTTCCAGGCTTTCGTCCGTCAGTCTTCCCCATTTTCCCCTTGTATTCTAGTACTACTGTCTTTCTTTGCTTGGTTCTGTACCAAATGCCCTTGCTTTCCTCAGCCGCCTAATTGTTGCTTGCAGCTACAATTTCGGCAAATTTTCAAAACATTAGAAATAATGTTCTCTTTACTCACCTCTGACGGCAAAGTAAGTGATGGTGTATGGAGGCACTGGGGGGAGACAAAACAACATACATGTGCATTATTGCAACAAGTTGCAAAAATGGATTCTAAGTGTAGATCTAAGTGTAGACTCTATCACAACTGCAAAGACGCCACTATTCAACGTTACAATCAATCATCCGTTTTCTGCATATTAGGCATTTGCGTTCTTGACTATTTGCATGATAACAGCACTCACTGACTCAGCCACTACGCTTCTATTCTGCATGGAAATCACAGAGTACAAAACATACTTATTGAAAACAACTGTATGCAACAGCTCCGGCACTTACTGGTAGGGAATCCGGCTGAAGCGACGTAGTAACTGGGAAGGCTAGCTCAAGTAGGTCAGGTTACATAAAAGGACTTGCGGTCATGTGACGCTGGCAGCAGTGAAGAGCGCAATGAACAGATCGGCACAAAGGGCGTTTATAAAGCCTAAATGTGCTGAGTCACGGGGAGGCGATCTTACAAAGTTAGTTTGTTTTCTATGAATCCTGTTGGAGTTCTGCCACAATGCACACCCACATGCTTTGGTTTATCCAATAATAATAATAATTTTTTAACTCAATGACGCGTGTACGCATGCGCTGTCCACACAGCCAGACTACGACATCGTGCCTTCACATACACATACAAATACATAAATGCAGAGTGCAACAGGTTACCCTCCAATTTCATTGATTATTTCATTGCAGTTCAGTTCAGTTCAGTTCAGTTGTACTTGCATAGCGTCAAACCTTAACCTTAAGAAGTTACTTTACAGAAACCCAGCAGATACTGACCAATCCCACTTGGCCGATTTCCGTGTGAATTTAAAGAATATGCTCAGCTTTTCTTTTGTCTCAGTAATAGAGGTGTTCATTCATTCAGTTCTGTGTTTGGAATTGAGCTGCTGTTGTACTGGACTGCATTTTATTGACAGGTGTTTCTAAAATCCCCCCTCATGTATATAAATAGGGAGGACAAAAAAATAGAAACACCTCTCAATATAATGTAGTCCAGTGCAAGACCTCTGCAAACTACAACCTCAGTAATAAACAGAATTAAAGTGACACATTGTGCACAATGTCAACACAAACTGAACATTATAAACTTTGTTAAAAGGTAGAATTTATGGCAGAGCTGTTGCACTAAACTGCATTACACTGTACAGGTGGCCACTGAATGTATATTGTAAAATATTTAGAGGAATAACTTATGAGTTGTATTTTTTCTATCCTGATTTTAGAGTTTAGTTTTATAGGTATTTTGAATTTATCAAGAAGTTCTTCAAGAAAAGATAATAAATGACCATTTTGTCCATAAATGACCAATGTTTTATAAAATTCTATGGGCAGCCCATCAGGCCCAGGTGCCTTACCACTATTCATATTTTGGACTGCCTCTGACAACTCCGGCTGTTATGTTCCTATCTAGTTCATTTTTTATGTCCACAGATAGTAACTGAAACTTGAGCTGATCAAGAAATGTTTCTTGTGTATCTGAGTCTTGGTTGCATTCCAATCTATATGAGGATTCACAAGAATCTTTGAAGCATTTATTTATTTCTAATGGGTGTATTGTTAAATTCCTTTGTGATGTTAAAATGCTCGTTATTGCTCAGTCAGTCTGTTGTTTTTTGATTCTGCAAGTTAAAGGTTTTCAAGCCTTCTCTCCTTGATGATGATAGGCTTGCGTCAGGCTCATTAAACTTTTGGCACTTTCATCTGTGGAGATTTTATTATATATAGCTCTCTATATACGAACTATATAGCCGCATGGTCACTTATTACAATGCTATTATACTAACCTTTGGTAAGAGTTCCCCTGACACAATGAAGTAATCTAATCTTTCTAGATTGCGTTTTACTTGTGTCACAACCAGTGGAATGATATATTGCTGGATTTAAAGCACAACTGAATTCCCCTCATAAAATAAAATAATTAAAAAAAATCCATTCAGGGTAGACAAGTCAAGGAAGACGTTTTTTTAAAAAAATAAATAAATAAAATAAAATATTATCTTTGAAAAAAGGGAGACTAGGAGAAGGCTACAGCGCATCAACATTTCATGTAAAAAAGGTTCATACCATGACTAAAGAAGGTGCTCATTGGACTTACAGGGAAAATATTTCATTGAAAACGTACAGATAATCCAAGGCAACTCTTCCTATGCACAAAAAGCCTTTAATAGAAGTGGCCTACATGATAAAAGGCTCCAACATGTTTCGGCCAGAGCATGGCCTTCATCAGGGAGAGTTACACAGGTGTCCCTCATCACATGCTAAACAGGCAGTGTCTCCGATAGAAAACACATAGCAATACCATAAGTAACCATTAGGGGTCAGAAAACACATCACAATTCATACATTTACATACAAATACAGAATACAAACAGTATCTAACATAATACACCACTGAGAGTGTACTGATGACCACATAGATCAGCAAATACACTATATTACCAAAAGTATTCGCTCACCTGCCTTTACTCATACTATGAACTGAAGTGCCATCCCATTCCTAACCCATAGAGTTCAATATGATGTCGGTCCACCTTTTGCAGCTATTACAGCTTCAACTCTTCTGGGAAGACTGTCCACAAGGTTGAGGAGAGTGTTTATAGGAATTTTTGACCATTCTTCCAAAAGCGCATTGGTGAGGTCACACACTGATGTTGGTCGAGAAGGCCTGGCTCTCAGTCTCCGCTCTAATTCATCCCAAAGGTGTTCTATCGGGTTCAGGTCAGGACTCTGTGCAGGCCAGTCAAGTTCATCCACACCAGACTCTGTCATCCATGTCTTTATGGACCTTGCTTTGTGCACTGGTGCACAGTCATGTTGGAAGAGGAAGGGGCCCGCTCCAAACTGTTCCCACAAGGTTGGGAGCATGGAATTGTCCAAAATGTTTTGGTATCCTGAAGCATTCAAAGTTCCTTTCACTGGAACTAAGGGGCCAAGCCAGCTCCTGAAAAACAACCCCACACCATAATTCCTCCTCCACCAAATTTCACAGTCGGCACAATGCAGTCTGAAATGTACCGTTCTCCTGGCAACCTCCAAACCCAGACTCGTCCATCAGATTGCCAGATGGAAAAGCGTGATTCATCACTCCAGAGAACGCGTCTCCACTGCTCTAGAGGCCAGTGGCGGCGTGCTTTACACCATTGCATCCGACGCTTTGCATTGCACTTGGTGATGTGTGGCTTGGCTGCAGCTGCTCGGCCATGGAAACCCATTCCATGAAGCTCTCTGCGTACTGTACTTGGGCTAATCTGAAGGTCACATGAAGTTTGTAGCTCTGTAGCAATTGACTGTGCAGAAAGTCGGCGACCTCTTTGCACTATGCGCTTCAGCATCCGCTGACCCCTCTCCGTCACTTTACGTGGCCTACCACTTGGTGGCTGAGTTGCTGTTGTTCCCAAACGCTTCCATTTTGTTATAATAGAGCTGACAGTTGACTGTGGAATATTTAGGAGCGAGGAAATTTCACGACTGGATTTGTTGCACAGGTGGCATCCTATGACAGTTCCACGCTGGAATTCACTGAGCTCCTGAGAGCGGCCCATTCTTTCACAAATGTCTTGTTTCACAGTCTGCATGCCTGAGTGCTTGATTTTATACACCTGTGGCCAGGCCAAGTGATTAGGACACCTGATTCTGATCATTTGAATGGGTGAGCGAATACTTTTGGTAATATAGTGTATTTTCAGTGGTGTTTATATAGAGGAAGCACTGAAAAATAAAGCCAAATCATAAGTAACTGAGTAGCTGATCTATCCTTCCGGTTCTTCTCCAGGATGTTACTTATGATGATGAGCGATAGTCCACGTTCCTCTTGTTGCTTTTCTTCTGGTAGCCAGAGAAAAGGCCTGGAGTTTTAGCAGGTAGCTCCTCCTGAACATCTGCTCCACTACTGCTCTCAGATATGGGAACTTTCCAAGCCTCAGCCAAGACTAGGTCTGGAAAAGTTCAGCAAAAAAATAAATAAAAATACATCATAATTAGTTACAATATATGGTATTGATATACACTACTGTACAGACAGTAGTAATTGTCAAATGAGTCAAAGATAAGTAAGTGTGAACATATTTTGGTGATGTTAAGGCGTAATTTGATAAAGTTTTATGGAAACAGTGTTTATTTATAGCTACCTGTTATCATCTTCTTCACCTCATTCTTGACTCCATCTGGTGCGAGGACATCTTGCTCTAGCCAAAAGAAGCAGAATGATGAGTCTAGCAGTGCTGACATCATGTAGAACACATCTCCAAATGGAAGATCTGCAGCAGGTTGAGCTGGGTTATCCATTCTGACAATCACAAACATGCCCTGAAAACGGTGTTGGAGTGATTTCTGCAGTGCTTTCACTAAACCAACCAGGTGACGAGTTGTAGTCAGCATACTGATGAGGTGGCTGTTGAGTGACAGGATGGAAGGGTGAGCCGCACTGAGAGTCACCACTTTGTCCCCTTGTCTGAGGTCTGTTGCTTGAAGAAATGGGGCCAAAATTTCCACAAGCTCTTTCAGCAGACTCCATTCTCTCACTGACAGGCAGAGACCTTTGTGTCCTTGAGCGTCCAGCAGGTTGTTGAGGCTTTGGGGATCCAAGTCAGTGACGGACACAACAAGGCGGAGAGTGGAATTCCATTGAGTTGAAACAGCAGCAGGGATGCAGCGATTGGCTCCATACTCTTCCTCAAAAGCTTCCTTCCACAAGTGGAATGAAGTAAAGTAGAGAATTTTGTCACCTTTGCCAGTGCACTGTTCAGAATTTTTATCTCCTTTAGGCCATCTCGCACGACAAGCTGCAATGAATGTGCAAAGCACTGCAGCCGCTGTTGTCAGCAGCTTCTCTGGATGGAATCCACATCATCCTGGTGATCTCACTTACTTCCTCCCATAAGTTCCTGTTTTCCACATCATTGTCACCGTCGTCTGCATCTTCACTCTCAGTTGTTGCCAAGGGGAAACACACTGTGAAGGCTTTCTTCATATTTGAGGCATTACAGATAATGTAATCTAATTTGTGTTTTATACTGAAGTTGTTACATATCTCCTCAAATTTCTCACTAATTCTTTCTCCGGTGTGTGACCCAGTGAATCGTTCACAACTTAAGAGAACTGTCTGCAGTTTTGGGCTGTTTTTCTCTGTTTCGACAAAGTGGGCTGTGACCCCTAGAAAGCCACACATACTTCTGTCAGTCCAGATACCCACAGTCACAGACATAGTGTCTGTTTTCTCTAGTTTGGATTTTATCTTGGACGCTCATGTGTGGTCTGCGTTTGCTACCTGTTGTCTACTTGTGTGGGGAGCCCTGGTTTACTGTTTGCTGTTTTGGGTAAAAACTGCTGATCTGATCTGATCTGATCTGACCGGTGCTCTCTGGTTCTGATCCCTCCTCGTCTTGAGTCACTGTACTCTCCTTGCTGGTGGCTCGGGGGAAGTTTCCACTTTCTTTCTGTGCCACTGGTTCTGGGAGTTGTGCTGATGCGCTGGCTAGCCGTTCCTCCTGCCAGTTGACTTCATTGAGGTAAGTGGAAATTTGTCTCGTGTGGTCGATTTTGTGGGAGACGGTTGCCGGCTGTGGCTGGATCTCGTGAGTCTGTCGATCGGTTCCCTTAAACTGTAAAACGGGTTTACCCCTGGAGGTTCGGGTGCTACACAGCTGCTCGCCTGCTTGCCTGGGACATGTGTGTGTCTGAGTAGTAAGTTTTGGCGTGTGCTGCTGGCGTGTGCTGCTTGAGAAGCAGGGTGCACTTTTTTTTTTTTTTTTTTGGCTGTCGGCTGTCATGTCAAAGGGGAGGAGAAATGGCGGCGAGGCAGCTGCTCCGGCTGCTGACATGGAAACGGAGCTCGTAACCATGGACGCTGTCAGGAAACTGATCGAACAAAAACTGACACAACAAGTCCACTACAATGAGATGCTGGATAGACAGGTTGATACTTTCAACAAGTTTGTTCATATGATCATGGGCTCCACCAATGAGCGTCTTGACTCCATGAATAGGAATATCCAAGAGTTCAAGGACAGCATCCATTACACCCAGCAGGAGGTTGATGAGATTAAAATCCAAATCTCTAAAATCTCCACTGATCACAACACTCTGGTGGAAAGTGGTATGCACACTATCTGTGAAGGCCTAGTGACAATTGAAAAAAAGGCTGATTATCATGAGAATGAATCAAGAAGAAATAATCTCATATTTGATGGGATTAAGGAATCTGATGGAGAGAAACAATCTGATGTGGAAAGGAAAGTTCGTTGCCTGATTTCTGATAAATTGAAGCTGGATTCTGGACCTATGGTTATAGAAAGAGCCCACCGCACTGGAACACTGGAAAGCGGGATCCCACGGGAGAACGCCAGAGGCCCATAGTGGCTGAATTCTTAAACTTCAAGGACAGAGAGCTGATTTGGTCAAAAAGAAAAGAGCTGAAGAAGACCGCCACAGGGATCTACATGAACAAGGACTTTTCTGAGGCAGTGAGACAAAAAAGAAGGGAGCTGCTGCCTAAATTGAGAGAGGCATGGGACAGAGGGGACATTGCGTATTTAAAATACGATCACCTTGTCGTCCACCCACCTAGAGAGAGGGAGGGTAGAATTAGGCAAAATGCTGGCACACCCTCACCCACGACTTCTACCCCGCAATAAAGGAGTAAAGAGGACTCGCAGTAATGAGAACCCTCATCTGTGGTTCTGATTTGATTTGATTTTTTTTTCTCCTTTAATTTATATGTCTATTAAGTTTCCAAAAAAAAAAAAAAGGTTTAAAATTTGCCCACCTAAACATTTGTAATGTAAAAAATAAGGTAAATGAGCTAGGTTCCATCCTGCAGCAAAATGATATCCACATTATGGCTATTTCAGAGATGCATTTGGATAGCACCATAGATGATTCAGCAGTTTCCATACAACGTTGCAAGTTATTTAGACTAGATAGAGACAGGTATGGGGGAGGCGTTGCCTTTTATCTTAGAGATCACATTCCAGCGAACATTAGGAAGGATCTGGGCATGAATGGTGTGGAGGCCCTATGACTTCAGATTCACATTCCATACTGCAAACCTACATTGACTTGTTGTTACTATAGGCCACCATGTTCTAATGCTGAATATTTGAATAACATATGCACTATGCTGCAAAATGCAAGTGATAAAGGTCACAAAGTCTTCTTTGCCACAGATATGAATATCAACTGGTTTTCCAATAATTGTACATTGTGTATTAAGTGATGCAGCCTCTGTCTGCAATTTATATCAAATCATAAGTATGCCCACAAGGATTAATATTGATGGTAAAGGTTCAATCATGAAAACCTGTATAGACCACTTCTTTACAAGTGTTCCTGAAAAATGTTCGAAAGCTGTCTCAGTACCATTTAGCTTTAGTGACCACAATATCATTGCATTAGCCTTAAGAGCAAAGGTTCCAAAAGCAGGGCCGAAGGTAATATATAAAAGAATGTACAAAAACTTCTCTGAAAATGATTTTGTCACTGACATAAAGAATATAAATTGGATCACAGTTCTGAATTGTTCACATGCAGAGGCTGCATTGTCGACTTCTATGAATTTATTTTCTGCTCTCTGTGATAAACATGCCCCAATTAAGAAGCTCTATTAGATCATTTAAAGCCCCCTGGATTGATACGGACCTGAGATGCTGTATGAAAGAGAGAAATCAGCTGAAAAAGTCAGCCATAATATCTGGTAGCCCAGCAGATTGGAAAGCTTACCGCTCACTGAGGAGCAAAACAACTAAAATGAACAGACAAAACAAAAAACAATACTACCAATCTAAATTTGCAGAGTGCAAAAATGACAGTAAAAATCTTTGGAGAACACTTAGAGAAGTTATAGGCAATGATAAAGTAAACAAAATTCCTACTGAATCTACTGAATTGGAGGGTGCATATATAACTAAACCGTTGGACATTTTTAATAATTATTTCATCAACAAAGTGAGCACATTGAGAAATCAAATGATACCAGGGAGAGGTGAGCTTTCTGATTTCATTATTAAAGAGCAAATTATGCTGAACAAGGAATGCAGCTTTCAGTTTAAATTGATCAATGAAGAGGAACTGGAGAAACTTCTTTCATCAATTAAATGTGATAAATCATGTGGGATTGATAATTTGGATGGCAGATTATTATGGCTATCAGCTAAGGTGGTCGTAAAGCCTATTTTCCATATTTTCAACCTGTGCTTTGATGAATGTGTTTATCCTCAGTTATGGAAAATTGCAAAGGTAACTCCCCTACCAAAGAACAGCAGAGAGCCATTTTCAGGGCCAAATAGCAGGCCAGTTAGCGTATTGCCAGTTCTGGGCAAACTTCTGGAGGCAATTATATTTACACAAATTCAACAATATTTTGAAGAAAACCACATTAACTCAGATGTCCAACATGCCTATAAAGCAGGCTATTCAACCTGCACAGCCTTAACATCTCTAACTGATGACTGGCTTGAAATTACTGACAAAAAATTGATGGTAGGTGCTGTGCTGTTGGACTTCAGCCAGCCTTTGACACCATAGACCATAAGTTATTGCTTAAGAAGCTGCTGGCTTACGAGTTTAATGATTCCTACTTTACACACCTAATTTTATTATGTTTATCATTAGTTATATATTTCTGTATTGAACATTCTAGTTCCGCGACTCTCCTCTTTTTGTCGTGGTCTTTGAGCTGGATCGTGACACATGACATATCTTGCAACGGTTCTCTGTCAGTGTGACTCAACAACATTCCACCCTGAGGTGTAGTCGTGTACAGTCATGAACAGAGACGACACACAAAGGCTTGATCTGCTCAGATAAACTATTAATCAGGTGTGAAAGAGCAGAGCTGAAACAAAACCTGCAGGTGGTCCTGGAGGGCCGGTTTGGGAACCACTGAACTATGGTGTGATGCTATCAGTTGCAGCACTGTTTGCAGGTAGGTGCTGGATATACTGAGTGTGGAAGCAGAGCAGGTGGATCAAGATGCAGGAGCTGAGGGCAGGTTGAACTGAAGAACCTAAATACTTCTTTACAATGGCAGGATACACAGGAACACAAGGAGCAAGGACTTGGCGACGACAAAAGCAAACAGGCAATGACTGGACAAAAACCTGAAGTGAAAATAGGACTGTAATACAAACAAAACGAACTGGAAAACTAGACATACCTGGAGAGAGGGAGGGACAAAAGACTGGAGGGACCAGAGCAAAAAAAAAAAAAAAAAAGCACAACGAGGGCAGGGCTGATGAAACAATGCAGGGCAAGTGTGGAGATGAACAAGCTGACAAGACTATGGGAAAACAACAACACAGAAAGCCAAGTCACTAGAATCAGTAGGGAAACAGAAAACGGAAGTCCAATACAGAGCTAGAAAACACAGTGAGACAAAAAAATGAGTCCAAAGAAAAACACAAAGTCCAAAAACACAGACCCATGACATGATGAGGCCAAAGATACATTAACCTGAATGCAATATATTTATTATATAATGTGAATGATACTTTCTACGACGCTTGATTAAACTTGATTTTCTTCAAGCACCTTCTTTACATTTAAATAGGACATGCCCATCAACTGTGGATTGTCTAATGCTCTTTATTTTATTTTTAAAACATATTGAGTGTTACTGAAATCAGAATGACCAAAACAATCAGGCCTATAGTGATGAATATGTTTATTGTGAGAAGTTTGTTTTCTCACTGCCATTTATATTGAAATCAATAATATCAGACATGATGGGCCATGTTTGCTTAATCAGCGCAATCTTACATTTGTTTTCCTGGTAAGTGCTGTATAACTGGCACAAGCTTTTCTTCATCTTCATCTCGTCTGATGATGTTTTTTTTTCTGCAGCCAGCAGTTATAAAAAAGATCAGAATGAACACTTAGCTTGTTGTTTTCTGCATATTGATGCAGGGGTTTTCAGACTTTTGCATGTCCTGTACCTCCAAGTTGCCTCTCAGTAAGCCCCATTAAGCCCCACCTGGAGTGATTTTTGCACTCAGGACACTGATATGAAAAGGTGTTTTTATTTGTGTTGGTTATGAAATTGTCCAATTGTGATATGCCTACTTGTCAAATAAATTCAAAGGGGTGAGATTAAAACATAATGTTGGAATAATCACTGATACCTGACAAATCTTTGTGTTGTAGCAATGGCTAATGAATTAACCCTTCGAAACCTGAGCAAATTCACTTTCTTTCAAAAACACGGGGGAAAAGGCGATGAGCAAATCAGCAAGAATTTACCTGAAAATTACAGGAAAATTACCCAAAAAAAAAAAAAAAAATCAGCAAAAAAAAAAGAAAAAAAAATAGAAAAAAGAAAAAAGAAAAAAGGAAAGAAGAAAAAATGACCAGAAAATAAGATAAAAATTAAGAAAAAAAATACAAGAAACTAATATTTATTGTATTTAGTTATTTATTCCAAAAAATTAAACATTCTAAAGGCTTCTTGCTCTATCATTGTCACTTACATTAACTCCTCCCTGTCTTTTTAAGCCATGGTAAAATTTCAGCCTAGACCCCTTTCAAATTCCTTATCCCTCTTTTTCCAACTCTTGATAAAAACGCAGTGTCAGAAAGTTTAGCCATTACTTACAAAACATTCATGATCCCCTCAGCCATGTACAGGCCACTCGTTTAGAAAAGGTGCTGCCACCTCTGCTGCAATGCATGGAATTTCATCAGCTTCCTTTCAACAAGTGGGCTGCTGGATTTCCTCATCAAATTCATCTTACATTAATCCAGACTGCATGTTCCTAAGTCCCCCCCTGGCTATAATCAAAATCCCCTGCATTATTGGTGGGCCCTGTTTCCTCTGCATCATAATACATGAATTCCTATGCATTCCACTTTCCTTCAACCACAGCATTATCTCTGGCCTGTTCTCCCATCATTGCTGACCCTATTTCCCTTGTGTCATCGTGGCCTTAAACCCTCTTAGTCTGTCTTTATTGTCGCTGCCTTTATGTCTTGTTTCCTTCCTATTCTGCAGGCAAGTTCTCTTGTATTTGATTAACTGATGTGATCTCCTTTGGCTCATTCATTTTCCAGCTCTAATTTTCTTTTCTTTTTTTTCTTTTTTTTTCATTATTAGGTGCTGTAGTCATAGCAAGGTATGTAGTTTTTCTGTTTTTGGATAGAGGCACATACCTCATTTCGCTCTATTTCCTTATTTTCCTCTTATCTCCATTAATATCAATCTACATTTCTCTCCTTTTCCTCTGTCTCTCCTGATTAAAATACTCTATGTTCACCACATCTCCTTGCCCCATTGCAGCTCCTCCACGATGAATGAGAAAGGGAAGGTGCACTGCTTTCATCCATGTTGAGGCAGAGCCATTTATTGATTTTCTCTGTGGAAATTTTTTTTCATTATTTTAATAGCCTTGTTCTCTTAATAATACATGAACCATAGTCTGCCAGTCTCTTATGTCATACAGTATGTGTTATCATGGACCAATCACGTTCTCCAGATGCTCCTCACTTCATCCTCGGTGATTTTAACAAGTGCAAACTTGACAAGTCTCTAAACCTCCACCAGTATGTTGACTGCCCCTTGCAGCAAAATAAGGCACTGGATTTATGTTATGGCACTATTCCTAATGCTCTGAGGGCATTACCCAGACCTCATACCACTTTTTGCCATCATAAAAAATGTCCTTACAACAGGAAAAAGTGAGCACTCAGACTATTAAGAGATGGGCAGATGAATCCACTGAGCGCTTATGTTTATTAATTCTGCCTCTGACAATGTGGATCAGTCAGCCGATGTTGTTGGTATAGCTACCAACAACATCCATTTTTGTGAGGAGAGCTACATCCCCAGGGTTCAAATAAAAATTTACCCAAATGATAAACCCTGGGTATCCAAGTCCCTTAAAGCCACCTTAAATAAAAAGAAGCTGGCTTACCAGACAGGGAGTGCTCTGGAGAGAGCGCAGGCCAACAGGGAGGTTAAACGAGAAATCACATTGGCAAAAATAAAATACAAAAAGAAAATGGAGGAGAACTTGGCCACTGGCAGCATTATATCTGCTTGGAAGGGAATTAAGACTATGGTGGGGATATGAGAGAGGACCAGTGAGAGAGGGTAGTGTTCCCCATGGCTCCTTTGATAATGATTTTAACCCGGCAAATTGCTCTAATGACTTTTATTTGAGATTTGATCATTTTGATTTTAGAAAAGAGCACAACCGTATAAGGTCACTCACAGCCTCTGGAGAACCTGTTCTCATTCAGAAGTCTATGGTTTTTAATTCTTTTCAATCTATTGATGTCAGATAAAGTCCTGAACCTGATTGTGTGAGTGGTAGAGCTCTTAAGTCTTGTGCCAGACAATTGTGCGACAGTGTCCATTATATCTATCAGATTTCTCTGAATGTACAACGGGTGCCTGTACCTTGGAAAAGAGCTACTATTGTTCCCATTGCAAAAAATAAGCCTGCCAAGGAGATGAACGATTTTAGACCAATCGCTCTCACGTCACATTTGATGAAATGTTCTGAAAAAGTAATCAAATCTATCATCCTGTGCTACACAAACCCTCAGTAAGCTACACATACCCAGAACCATAAATCGGCCTTTAGTCAGAAAGGCCTCTTCTATCCTCGCTGACCCATCGCACCCTTTACACCAGGAGTTTCATCTTCTGCCCTCTGGGCGGTGCTGTAGGGTGCCTGGGCTCAGGATTTCCAGAGCTCAGTGCTCTTTTATTCCTAAGACCATTGCGGCCAATAACCAACTAAGATAGGTTGGATTTCCCTCCCTTCACTCGGTAGATTCTACCTGCACTTTGAACCTTTGCATTTCTTCTTCTTAATCTTTGTATCTTCGATTATGCTGTTTGCACAACCCAATTTTTCTGCAGCAGGCTTGCATTGTGGACCTGTGGTGTTTTAATTTGTCAGTATTGTGTATTTGTGTATTTTCGTGTTTCCATGTGGGGTTTATGTGCTGCACCTGAATTGCCCTTTGGGGACAATAAAAATGTACAATACAATACAAAACTGAACAACAGATGAAAACCCCAAAACTAAGGAATGACTGAGAAAGAAATACAGGGGTGTTGCTGATTCCAGTGCTTTAAGCACTGTACATGTTAGATAGCTTTTACCAGGTGTATCCACTTTAGCATCTCTCTCTCTCTCTCTCTCTCTCTCTCTCTCTCTCTCTCTCTATCTATCTATCTATATTACACACACACAAAGAACAAGAACAATGGAAAACATTAGGAGGCAATACAAATAAAATTAGACTTGACATTATTTATTTCTTATCTTTTAAATGCCAGTTATGTTACAAACATTTAATTTTGTCCAAAATCCATATTCTTATCCCTAGCTCTAACCAGTGTATCTATATTGTCTCCAAAGTGTTATGGTCCTTATAGCAGTGAGACAATGGAATGACAATGCAGAATGAATTACCACTCCAGTCTTAGCCTGATATTCACTCTGAATGACCATTCTATTTTCACCTGCCATTTCTATAGGCCGAGGGTCTGAATATGGCTGCCTAATATCTAACAACTGACGTGTCTACCCGCTGTGACGCAGGTTTCAGTCGAGATAAAAAGTCAAAAAAGTAAAAAAAAAAAAAAAAAAAAATCTCATAATTTCACATTTTTATCATGATTTCAATTTTTTAATCTCATAATTTCAATTTTTTAATCTCATAGTCATGACTTGTTATCTAATATTTTCCATTTTGAATCTCATAATTAGGACTTTGAATGTCATAATCATGACCTTTTACCTCATAATTTTGACTTAACATGGGGATATTTTTTATTATTATTCCATGCTTTCCGGTAGGGCTAGTTGATAAATTAAAGTCTGAATACAGTTTGACATCATGGACATCGACAATGTCCATCCGGCATACAGCTGTCACGTTTCAAGTAATCATCAATTCATAGGTCAGAAAGTCAGTTCCTTTAGCATAAAGCTAAAGTGGTCCCAGTTAATCAACAGTCCTTTCATTCTTACAGGTTTATGACATCATTTACTCCAGACAAGTCTTTGTGAGTTTAGAACAGAAAAATTTGAACACTGTAGTCAGTTACTCCTATTAACCTCATTACTGGGCTGCATGCAAACATAGTCAAGGATGTGGAGAAACAATGTGGCAACAGTAGTCAGTTCTGACTGAAATGCATCTTGTCGTGATAGGCCTATGAATAAAGCATCTACAACCCATGACAGTGTAAGTCCGTATTGAAACCACTACAAATGGAATTCCTTTACATAAGATGGCCACATACTCCAACTCACAAATCTACAGTTGGAAACACTGACTGGTGAAGTTTGCTGAAAAAGAGCTGAAAAGCTTTTTGGATCCCCTTAGTGTAACAGGATCACTTGTATCATATCATATCTATATCCAGTAGGTGATGCTCTTTTGCAGAGTCATTAATAATGAGTGAGTGAGTGGCACATAACACCTTTAAGTGTGTTTTTCCAATTACACAATATGAAAATTGCCTTGCAGGTAAGAACATAATAGCTTTTGTAGTGGTTTCAAGGATCATTAAAAATCATAAATCATGGTGACTGTATGTACTGTTCTTAGATAAACATTTATTTAACCATGTAGAGTCCAGCTGAGAGCAATGCTGCCTTTTACAATGGTGTCCTGTTGGAGAACTGAGCACCATTTTGATTCATATTTAGAGGGACATAATGACTGGAAAATGAATGAGTACATACATACAAGCAACCACATGCCCACAGCATATGAGTGTGCACACTTACATTACACACACACACACACACACACACACACAAACTGAATGACCTTGTAATGTACAGAGGGCAGAGGGGTGTCAAATCAAAAGTAAAAACAACCAAGTGTAAGGTGTAATGTGTTGTGTTACCATGAGCTGCCAGAACAGCTTCAATGCTTCTTGGCACAGATTCTCCAAGTCTCTGGAACTCTACTGTAGGGATGGAACACCATTCTACCAAAAGATATCTCTTCATTTGGTGCTTTGATAATGGTGGTAGAGAGTGCTGTCTAACACATCCAAAATTTCCCAAGTGTTCAACTGGGTTGAGATGTGGTGAGTGAGATCATAGTAGCATCATTTACATCATTTTCATCCTCATTCAGTGAGCCCTCATGTCCTGTGGCTAGAGGCCATCCTGAAGAGAGCACTCACATCAGGATATAAATGTTTCATCATAGGACAAAGGTGATCACTTACAATAACTGTGTATTGGTTTATAGTGAGTCTTCCCTCTCAGGGGACAAGTGGAAAATACCTCCTACAGCATAAAAGTTTGTGCAGACCCCCTCACTGTTTGGGGTCCAGCGTTCAGGCCTGTAGCATTCTCTTGGTGGATGTCACACATGCACTCATCCACTTATCCAGAATATGGTGCAGGATGACTCATCTGACTCATCACTTTTTTCCACATCTCTAGACCAGTGCCGCTCAACACTCGTAAAGATGGCTTTATGTCCTGCAGCCCTACTATATTATCCCTCTTTATGTACAGTATTTTTTGAGAAAATGGACCTCCAGAATGGGAGGGATGGAACCAGTTCCAGGGACTTGTAGAATATATGTCAGTTTGCACTGAAACTGTTGTGGTGGGTCGTAATGGCCCAACACCTCACTAACACACTTTTTCCTTTAATTTGCCTTCCATCTGTAACACAGGGTGTGAGACAGATGAGGAGGTATTAGGTATCATTGTGTTATTTAAACATTTGTATTTTAGTTGTGCTCACAGATTGTTGAAGGGGTGTAGATGGAACATTAGCACTTTGTGTTTTTCTTAGTTACCTTTGAGTGTTTGCATAACCAAAACAGAACATTTAAAGTAATGATAGACTCATGTTGATCTGTCACATCAGTCATCTGTGAATCACTGGATCAAAACTCAGTCTCAGTATAAATTCCTTCACCGAAAGTTAAGCAGTGAGGTAACACTGGATATGCAGGGAGAATTCCTTTCTTAACCAAATTATTCAGCAACTTGGGTTATCACCTGTAAACATCAGAACTGGATTAGAATAACTAATAATAATCAGTAATAGTCAGTAATCTATAAAAGATGTCTGGCTTGCTCCTATGCACAAGTTGTCTTGATGTCAACAAAAAGATGGCATCAAGCAGTGCTTATTATTCCTCTTACTATCGTAACCATCTTTTTTTTTTTACTACTGTATTATAAATTGGCTGCTGCTGCAATAGTGAGACATTCCAGATTCACTAATAATACTTGGAAGCATGGAAGCATAACCAATATGAAGGACAGGTACTGGACTGCAACTATGGACTGAGGTTTTGGGTAACGCATGCAGGATTATCTTAATGTACCACTCTAAAATTAATATGGAGGACAGAGGACCAACCAGTGCCAGCAAGAGCACAGATTACTGCAGTGACAGCGATATGTTTCTTGCTCTCATCTGGGTCAGCTCAGGGTTTGGAGTCAGCTGGTCTACAAAATATTAATTTCTAGTTGAATAGCAAATGGCCATGGAAATTATGTGCAGAATGGAAACAGTCGACATGGGGCTGTAAGTGTAAAAACTGACGGTCATTTAGTGTTAGTTTTCATAAGTCCTACATCTAGCATCTGTAACAAGAAAAACAGCATATTAGACAGGAAACAACATCAGATCCCCACAATCTTCACATATAGATCACATTTCACTTCTATCCCATGAATAAATCACCCTCAATCATCAAAATTAACCCCATCCCCAGCAGAGCATCATTCAGACTCTATTAACATTTATATATTCATTAATAGTTAAGAGTGACATGTTTTATTTGTGCATTTGACACACAGTCTCAGTCTTTGCTGCTTCCAAGTGGCCAGGCAGATATAACAACACTAAGCTGCCCACAGCCACTGACTCACAATCAGTTTTGGAAGTTCTCCACCAGAGAATGACTGAACAGGGGAGCTGATTCCAGGTCTGTCCTTGAAGACAACTGAACTATGAAGTGAAAACAAGGGTCTTCACTGCATGGTATGAAGGTTGTGTCTTCTGGATGTCTGTCATCACCACAAAACAACACAATAATATCAATAAATTTCATTTGTCCATCACCATGCTGAAGTGTGACTGGATGCTGGGATGGTGTTTGTAGTTCTCTCAGTGTTCATAATTGGCTGTCAGGTATCTTAATTTACAGCAGATACTAAGACTCAACAAAAATCAGTGAAAAGAAGTGAGACGGTTTCTTTGCGTTTTGACACATTTGATTTTCGGTGTTTGCTTTTGCTCTATGAGATAAACAATGATAAGTCAGGGTCCTCTTTTTTCTGTCAACCTTATACTCCCTAACATTACCCACCCTACTCTCACTATTTTCCTTTCTTCTCTTTCTCTTCTTTCTCATTCCTTCTTCATTCTTCCCTGTCCTTGTCTTTCTCTCTTGTCCCCATGGCCCCTTGTCTCTTGCCCTCTCACTCAGGTCAGAGGTCAGGCTCCAGCCCAAGCCTCTGCTCTTGTGGTCTTCAGGTCTTTATAGATGAGAGGAGGTGGAGAAACACAGTTTCAGGGTATATGGATTTGATCCATCTGGGGGAAAAGAAAAAAATATCACACATGCACACAGAAAGATGGAGACACACACATTATAACACGTAAACTGTCCTTTTAAAGGTAAACCTTAGTGTGCTTATGCAACATGCTCAAAAATGGATTGACAGGATGCTGGTGGATGTGAGGGGAAATGTTTAAAGTGTTTATTGTCCATCTTTACTGTTTAAAAGACAAAAATCTTATGAGAAATAATGATGTGCATGACAATCTGTGTTTTGATGAGATGAAGAAAAATCCGATTTTAATGTAGTTACTGAAGGTAGGTACATTTTCAAGCCAGATGTAATTGAAATTGAGCTACATCAGATGTAAGCAGATGCAGTGTGGATATGAGATGTTTGATAATGCCTGGAGGAGAGGAGGCAGACTCACTGGGTATCCTGATCTGGTAGTGGTTGAGAACAGTGAGGACCTCCACAGCCTGAGTCTTACTGTCAAACTCTAACAAGCCAGAGATGGTCTTAGAGGAGGCTGAGACAGACATAAGGTGGTGGGATGGTAGAGAAAAAGACAGGAGAAAGGGGGTAAGGAGTGGGAAAGAGTACAAATTTGCATTGCATTCTATCACTTTCAAGTCTCACTTTCACTTCATGGTGAAGTGAAAAAAATCACGTTTACAATACACATCTAACTCTGAGGAATTAGTATTAATTTTCAACTTACGCTTGGCATCAAACATCTTAAACTTGATGAAGCCAGGTACGTCGTGCTCCGTACACAGCTGTCAACACACACACACACACACACACACACACACACACATACACACACACACGCACACACACAGCAGACAAGTAAATGATCAAAACTGCACTGGGAAAGATTTTTATGGAAAACGTACAGGGCTGTATGAGCAAATGACATCATATAACATATATACTTTATTTGAAAATAACCCTATTAATTATCATGTAACCATCTATTGCCACATTGCTCCCATTCTCTTCTATCCAAGCCCAGCACCATTAATTCTTAACACCCTTATCCACATCTTTGCTGTCTTCCCTGGGCTTCAGGAACCTGCGCTCCATCCTGTGGGATGCAGTGCGTCTCTGTAGGCTAATGAGGCTCACTTTTGATGGCACGTGGAGCGCCTGATTGGCAACACCCAAGTCCCGCCCCCACCCTACTTCTGATTGGCTAGTAGGCCTATTGTTAGTGTGGTTGAGAACAAAAGCTGCGCTTCTATTGGATCCAGAGAAATGTCCGTTAGATAAATCAACTGAAAACACATGGAATAGGATTTTGCTCCCCTCAAAAAAGGGGGGGGGGGGGGGGGGGGACATGTTTAGCCATGTTGGTCATACCAATCGATTGACAATCCTTACAACTTATTTCTCAATGAAAAGGGGATTAATCAGGCTTTTTAACGGTATAAAAGACAACACCAATTGGTATTGTTAAATGGGAGAAATGATCAACTGAAAAAAATATTGCAGGGGATTTTGTTAAAAAAAAATTGGTCGCTTCCCACACAATTACCGGTGTCACTCATTCCAGAAATGCAGGATCCTTACAAGTTGTATCTCATTAAAAAGAGGATGAATCAGGCTTTACAACGGTATAAGATACAACACTATTAGGTATAAATAAAGGGGAGAAATTATAGACTGAAAAAGCAGTGCAGAACTTTGTGCCTAGTTTACATGAATCATTGTTTTAACATGAGTGTCAATGGGAAATTGAGACATCACCTATTTCAGCATTTTTCAATACTTTCCACCACTGGGATTTCTTAGGACTTTTGATATGTTATAAGCAACATACTTATGAGACTAAAAAAGTTGAAAGAGTTTCTGTTGCAATTTTTCCTAGGTTCACCCCCTTTTTGTCACAAAATGCCTATACAATACCTGCAACATTTTGTGAAACTGAGACCTAAATATCTAAAATAAAGTTTTGTGTTCATCTGTGGGATATTGAATTCCTGCATATGGCAGTCCAACAACAACAATATTTGCAGTATCTGTTGTTTTCAAGATTATTTTCTGGCATTCATACTTAATGACCCAAAATGCAGGTTCAAGTGTGAACACAGTCAAACAAAAATTAGTAAAAGGAATATACCCTCAGTAAATGGTCCTGTGAGATGCATGGTGGTACATTGTAGTAGTGCAGCACTGCAGATGGAGGCTGGATGATGTTTTTTGAGGCTTGTCCGGCGCTGCTGAACCGATTGTTCCTTGTCATGGCGAAGTCCTTGTAGCTGCTGCTGCCATCCTCTAGTTCAAACACCTGGCTTGGGATCACTGCATGCTGCTTAGACACACTAGGGACAGAACACAGCACACAATGTGTCATTCAACTTCTGTTACAAACTTTAAAAGCCTGTGAAGGGATTTTGCTTTGGAGAAAGGAATACAAGACTACATTACAAATCACCACAGAAAACATAAGCTTCTATACAACCACACAAAGAATCCATTGCTGAATATAGCGCAATAACAACTGACTAGTGAATACAAAGCACAATATAAGGACACGGCCACTGCTGTCCTACACCCACTATGGTTGCCAGGTGAAGGTCGTGCCAGCTGGGAACTCAGGGCCCTATCTTGCGCCAGACTCCCTAAACCCGCTATTTGCGGATTTAGGATTTAGGAAGAGGCGTTCCCCCGTAAAAGTTGCTATCTTGTGCACCTCCCGCTATCCGCAAAACACCTCCGCTACCCGCTATATTATGCATAGGTGTGTTTTGGGCGTTACGCCAGTTACACCAATCAGTGTGCCAGGTGCCATTGCCTTTAAGGGCAGGATGCGCTATCCTAAATCCTAAATCCTAAACCCGCGATGGAGAGAGGGAGGTAGATTTTCTCAGGGCTTCTACTGAGGCTAAAGCAAGTTGGCTTTATATACATATTATATATTATATTATAGGCGAGTTAATTCGGGAGGTGGAGCCACATGTGTCCAATGGACGTGTCACAAGGTTGTACTGATTGAGTAAAATCCCCGGGTCACACCACACACACACAAGAGGCAGAGGTGGAACTATGTGTAAACTAATTTATTGACAAGGTAGATTGGGCAAATAAAATATTAAAAATAAAAATAGGCTATAGCACAGCTGCTGGCTTATGATAAAACAATAAAACGTGCTGGCGATAGTGTCCAATGATGCGGCTTCATTCCGAACAATTTTACTGTAAACCTGGACGACCCGCGACGTGTCTGGAGATAAAAAAATAATATTCAATGTAATGTGTGTTTTGTGCGTAATTGCATACAAGGATACACACCCTCCCCTACTGTACAACACGAAGGAGACTGGAATTAGTCAGTGACTTCAGGTGTCATCTGCAGAGCCGTCATTGATATCTGTAATATTAATGTTGCATATGATGCCAGCGTGCATGGAGACACACAGGCTCAATGGAGAGCTGCGCTCCAGCTGGCTGCTGTGACAGGTCACTGACACTGTGTTTCTGCTTACAGTCAGTGATCCCTGAGATTCAGACATGAATCTAACATGTTTCACACTAGCCCGAGTTACATTAATACGTGTACTAGACATATTATATTTCCCGTTTCAGGAGTTTTTAATAATAGATTGGAGGGATGTCGGAATGGCGGTTGCCTCCCCTATTATTTTATTTTTATTTTTTTGAGTACTGTGACCCATTCAAAAGTGCTGTGACAAAAAAATTCTCATGGGCTTTATTTATTTATTTTTAAATGTGCAAAAACAGCCAAATAAACATCAACCAAATGAACAAAAACTACAAAATATCAGGATTTTTCTCATCTCAAACAGCACTGCGTACACCTTTTTGCTCTCTTCATCTTTGCTGTAAAGTGGGCTGTGATGGAAAGCACGTGATGGCATGTGTTGCACCTGTCGACACGCCCCCATGAGTTGATTGAATTAAGTAGCTTTAAAACAAAATTGACCGTTAGTATTAATCGGTTAGAGTTACTGTTATCGGTTAACGGTTAAACGGTTAACCATGTGCATCCCTAATTAAGATGAAATGTTTGTGTAGTGGTTCTTTTTAATGTGTTAATCTGCTAAAAATGGATCCAGTTTAGCTGATTGATGCACTAGTTGAATTATGTTCAGATGTTTTCAAATGTTTTTATTTTTATTTTCTACTTTGTTTCTGATTTCTCTCTGTCTCTGAGGTGAGTTCCTGGGATCAGCGTTGTCATGGCGCTTTTTTTCAGGATATTGGAACACAGTGTGCATGTCCTTATGTGTGTGTGTGTGTGTGTGTGTGTATATATATATATATATATATTAATGAAGTAATATCTCACATCTTAACATAGCTTAAAGGGTAAGGGTAATTAGTTATTGCAGCTATTGTAGCTAAAAGGGGAACTAGAGCAGAACTCTTACTATATATTGAAGACCATTTCCAAGTCCAAGGTGGAGTAATTTCTTGAATTATCCTTTCCAATAGGGGGCAGTTAACATTTATAAGGAAAAATATAACATAAAGAAACATAAATAAGTTATTCGGGTGTGACTGTGTATGTGTGTGTGTATTAATTAACTCCTCACCAGACATTGAGTCTCTTGCCAAACACCTTAATGCTGTTGAGGTGTGTGATGGCTCGGTCCACAGCATACTCATCCCCCATCTCAACTAATGCTGTACCGGGAACACTCTTCATGAACTTCACCTACACACACACACACACACACACACACACACACATAAAGTTAATAGTGATCTTGCATATAGTGTGTCATACATATTTATATCACGAATAGAAGCTACTAACTGAAAGTGACTGAAGTCTGAACCAGTGCAAATTCTGTGGTTGACATTATGCAACCACATTAAAAATTTGTGAGCCACCTTGAAGCGCTGACACGTTTTTAGTCCTCTTGATTGAAGAGCTGTGTGAATGCTAGATTTTCAAGCCTGATCTTATGCCTTCCCTATACTGTTTAAAGTTGAGAGGTTAATATAGCAACATGACAACCAAGTGAAAGCCATATAAAGACAAGGTGTGACTTCAATGTGTTTGTTATGATCTGTGATGTTTGATGTAAAGGACCATATCAGTGATTTTGAATTTTTCACTGAATTACTACAATTTACCCACATTTTACATTGCAACTAACCATTCTGCAAATAATGCGGGGGTACTTATGCACAATATATATTCAAAATCCCTCAATTTTCAAATTTTAATTTTTGAATGAAACACCCACCTTATAATGTTCTGCTTTTGTGGAAAATGAATTCATCACTATTCATGAACCATGGAGCTGATAATTGTCTGTGTAAAGCAAACATTTTCCCACCATTTTGCTCCATCCAATTTCAGGTCATCAAAATACAACAGTGGAATGAATGGAAATCAGTGGCTGGATAAAAGGGACGGAAAATTATATTGGAGTTCTAAAATACACTATATTACCAAAAGTATTTGCTCACCTGCCTTTACTCATACTATGAACTGAAATGCCATCCCATTCCTAACCCATAGAGTTCAATATGATGTCGGTCCACCTTTTGCAGCTATTACAGCTTCAACTCTTCTGGGAAGACTGTCCACAAGGTTGAGGAGAGTGTTTATAGGAATTTTTGACCATTCTTCCAAAAGCGCATTGGTGAGGTCACACACTGATGTTGGTCGAGAAGGCCTGGCTCTCAGTCTCCGCTCTAATTCATCCCAAAGGTGTTCTATCGGGTTCAGGTCAGGACTCTGTGCAGGCCAGTCAAGTTCATCCACACCAGACTCTGTCATCCATGTCTTTATGGACCTTGCTTTGTGCACTGGTGCACAGTCATGTTGGAAGAGGAAGGGGCCCGCTCCAAACTGTTCCCACAAGGTTGGGAGCATGGAATTGTCCAAAATGTTTTGGTATCCTGAAGCATTCAAAGTTCCTTTCACTGGAACTAAGGGGCCAAGCCCAGCTCCTGAAAAACAAGCCCACACCATAATTCCTCCTCCACCAAATTTCACAGTCGGCACAATGCAGTCTGAAATGTACCGTTCTCCTGGCAACCTCCAAACCCAGACTCGTCCATCAGATTGCCAGATGGAAAAGCGTGATTCATCACTCCAGAGAACGCGTCTCCACTGCTCTAGAGGCCAGTGGCGGCGTGCTTTACACCATTGCATCCGACGCTTTGCATTGCACTTGGTGATGTGTGGCTTGGCTGCAGCTGCTCGGCCATGGAAACCCATTCCATGAAGCTCTCTGCGTACTGTACTTGGGCTAATCTGAAGGTCACATGAAGTTTGTAGCTCTGTAGCAATTGACTGTGCAGAAAGTCGGCGACCTCTTTGCACTATGCGCTTCAGCATCCGCTGACCCCTCTCCGTCACTTTACGTGGCCTACCACTTCGTGGCTGAGTTGCTGTTGTTCCCAAACGCTTCCATTTTGTTATAATAGAGCTGACAGTTGACTGTGGAATATTTAGGAGCGAGGAAATTTCACGACTGGATTTGTTGCACAGGTGGCATCCTATGACAGTTCCACGCTGGAATTCACTGAGCTCCTGAGAGCGGCCCATTCTTTCACAAACGTCTTGTTTCACAGTCTGCATGCCTGAGTGCTTGATTTTATACACCTGTGGCCAGGCCAAGTGATTAGGACACCTGATTCTGATCATTTGAATGGGTGAGCGAATACTTTTGGTAATATAGTGTATAACTGCTTGCTTCAGGAAAAGATTAGAAGATATGTTTATACATTGGATTGATATTTCACTAAACATGCACAAATACAACTGTGATCCTGTAAGTTATCCTTATCCCTTTGATCAGATTTTCTCACATATGAAAAACTTAAGCTGTTGATGATTTCATGTGATTTGTAGAACTGTCTGCCCTGCACATGCTGAAATAATGGTGGTGACAGTGAAACAAAGAAAGGATAACAATAATAATTGTAATAGATTCTCTGTGAATACAACTATAGGAACTATACTTGGAACTATACTAGGAATTTCTCTCTCATTTTCTGTCTCTCCCTCTACCACACACAAACACACCTTTTCGATGTTGCCATAGAGGCAAAAGAGGTTGAAGATGCGGGTGCAGTTCATCTTGGATGGATGGAGTCCGCTCACCATGGCTACAGAGCTGGGGGCATGGCCAGAGTACGAGGAGGATGACTGGGGCAGAGGGTAAGAAACCATATCTGGAACATCCAGTGAGCTGAGCTTGTACCTGCTGTTGCCAGGCAGAGGCAGCAGGGGGCACGGTGGACCTGGGGAGAGACAGATGGGACAAAGTGACATTCTCTAGTATTTAAAAGATTATTAGGTAAGATGCTGTGGGCGGGTGTGCAGAGAGAGGTGTTTTAAATGTCTTCTTGAATTTGAATAATTTGTTTATTGGAATGGCATTTACTGGAATAGCTGCTTCTGTCATCTGTAGAATACTTAAATCTAGTTGGAGGAGACAGAGGGGTCCAGCTCCATCCCAGAGCTGCAGAAGGCCTCATACAAGCTGATGTGGCTGGAATTAAAGCATATAACCTGATGAGACTGTTACTGTTATTTATTATATAATCACAAGGCAACCTGCCTATATTTGGATATTTGACTTTTGAAATACATTTGCATATTTTGATCAAATTATACATGTAAGTATTAGTTGTGTCTAGCTGGATTTGTGTGTCAGTAATATACATGTATGAATATAACATGACTCCAGATTTCTTCTCAGCTCAATATCAGTTATGTGGTTATTTTTGATTCCATGTGATGAAACTATTTGTCATTTGAGAGGATTCAGGGAGGGTTTGTAGATACAATATGCAAGGAAAAAGGAATGACACAGCAATTGTGTGGTTTGAGACTGTTACATCTAACATGGCTCACTGCGAGCAGCTCTGTCCAGTCCTGCAGCCGCTGAGCCTCCTGGCCCTCTGTGGCTGCTTCAGCCTCTGCTGATGTGGCTGCTCATGGAATTTTTTCTCATTTTTTTCCTGAACCTTTTACACATCTGTACATAACTGTCTCTTATTGTTACTTTATTACAACTTCCGCTGTTCATTTCATGCCATTATTTAGTTATTTATTTAACTCTGTATTTTACATTTGCATTCATTTTTGATTTAAGAAGGAAACTTTGCTGAGGAAGGAACTGTTTATCTAGGTAATTTGATTATAATGGTTCAGTGTTGCTCTGCACTGTTGCATGTTGCAAATTTTGTTGCATGTTGCAAAAGAAATTACAGTGGTTAACCTGTTTAAACTAAATGCACTGTCTGCTGGTTTATTGTGCTACTTTTCAATAGGCCTGTGCCACTTACTGTATAACTTTGAATATTATAGTGCAAATGAACACCAGGCCATTGCTACCTTTTAAGATTAAAAGCCATAGAAGAGTAAAAACATGCCAGGCTAAAACTGGTATGATGCAAGCAACACAGGTACAACAAATAAAATTGATGATGGATGTGTTAGACTTATGGTTGGTGTGTGAATGATCAAGCATTGACAATAGTCAATCGTACTGGCAGTGCCAAAGGACCCCCAAATCATATTCTGCTTAGGGCCCCATGAAGGCTTGGGCCAGCTCTGCACCTGATTTGCATAATTTGTAATCTATTCCTTCAGCTGGTGTGTGTAAAAGGTTCAAGTTTCACCTGTGAAGTACAGAGACAGTAGGTTAAGTGGCAGCCTTGTGTAAGACAGCGGGTAAAGTTACCAAAGACTCAGTGTGTGTGTGTCTTACCATAGCCGTTATCACTGTAGGATGAGGGGTGTTCTCCTAATATGGCTTGCCTCTGTCGCCCCTTTCCACGGTCTGAAACACACACACATTATGTAATTGCACACAGGGCTGAGTCACTTCTTTGTAAACACGGTTTGCTTCAGAGATATCCTGCATCAGGCTACATCAGTCTCTGTAAAAGTGACTGCTAGTTCCAGACCACGCTAAGAGTAACTCTTGGTGTACACTGCTTTCTAACTGTTTTGTTTTTTTGTTTTGTTTTTTTAGACAAGCAGAACCCTTGGAACTACTTGGAAATTTCTTTTGGGCCACTGAGGAATAACATTACTGCTGACCTTATTCACATTTTGAATACTCATGATTGACATATGTAGTCTATAAAACCAGGTTGAATTTACTTCAACACATTAACTGAGAATGTACATACATCAAACAGTTATCATATTAATTTGTATTCTTGTGAACAACAACTGCAATGACACTGAATTTAGCAGGGAAGTTAGCTGGCTAGATTAGTGGCTAGTAAACTACTAGCTAACTAACATGGCTAGACTCTGATAACAAGCACTAATAGTCCAAGTATATTAAAATATTCTTGAAAGCCATTAGTTTGTAATGTTCCTCAGAGTGAATCTGTAACATAATAAATGTTTATATAATGACAGGGTGGTTGGTCGACCTTTTTTCATGGTGGCCATTTTTTCAAAATGGCCACCATGTGAATGCCTTGAACAACTACTGGACATATACATAAAGAGAGCTGTGGAGAACTCGCCTCTGCCTTGAATGTACCAGGAGAGAGAGAGAGAGAGAGAGGGAGAGAGCGAGAGAGAGAGAGAGAGATTCAAATCTTGCAGCGTGTCAATGTTTGAGATTAGAGAGAACATGTGAAGATTGTCCTAATGGGCGGGACAGCTCAGAGCTCCTTCAGTTCTGGAATAAAACTTCCATCCATAAACAACACAAATTTTTGGTGCCATCATTGCATTTTGTTGTCGCTCTGACCCCTCAAACAGACAATGCAGCTACAGAGCTTGCCATCCAGGTGCACGCTTTGCAAGCAACTGGCCTGAACCGCTTGACAAGTGAAGGGGTGTAGTTGAGGGTCATTCCAACATGGGGAAGCCAGGTCAAGAACTGGACCGTGGCCTGTCCCAAAATGGTCTGGAGCAGGGTTCTAGACTGCAACAAATTTGGATTTTTTTTAAATGTAATTTAAATCATAAAACCATTGGAATGGCATTGGTCAAATGCTCAAATATATATATGTGTGTGTGTGTGTGTGTGTGTGTGTGTGTGTCTGTGTGTGTGTGTATGTATATATACATATACATACACATATATACATATACATACACACATATATAGACACACACACACACACACACATATACATAAACATATAAATATATAAATATATATATATATACATACACTATATTACCAAAAGTATTCGCTCACCCATTCAAATGATCAGAATCAGGTGTCCTAATCACTTGGCCTGGCCACAGGTGTATAAAATCAAGCACTCAGGCATGCAGACTGTGAAACAAGACATTTGTGAAAGAATGGGCCGCTCTCAGGAGCTCAGTGAATTCCAGCGTGGAACTGTCATAGGATGCCACCTGTGCAACAAATCCAGTCGTGAAATTTCCTCGCTCCTAAATATTCCACAGTCAACTGTCAGCTCTATTATAACAAAATGGAAGCGTTTGGGAACAACAGCAACTCAGCCACGAAGTGGTAGGCCACGTAAAGTGACGGAGAGGGGTCAGCGGATGCTGAAGCGCATAGTGCAAAGAGGTCGCCGACTTTCTGCACAGTCAATTGTTACAGAGCTACAAACTTCATGTGACCTTCAGATTAGCCCAAGTACAGTACGCAGAGAGCTTCATGAATGGGTTTCCATGGCCGAGCAGCTGCAGCCAAGCCACACATCACCAAGTGCAATGCAAAGCGTCGGATGCAATGGTGTAAAGCACCAGTGAAGGGAACTTTGAATGCTTCAGGATACCAAAACATTTTGGACAATTCCATGCTCCCAACCTTGTGGGAACAGTTTGGAGCGGGCCCCTTCCTCTTCCAACATGACTGTGCACCAGTGCACAAAGCAAGGTCCATAAAGACATGGATGACAGAGTCTGGTGTGGATGAACTTGACTGGCCTGCACAGAGTCCTGACCTGAACCCGATAGAACACCTTTGGGATGAATTAGAGCGGAGACTGAGAGCCAGGCCTTCTCGACCAACATCAGTGTGTGACCTCACCAATGCGCTTTTGGAAGAATGGTCAAAAATTCCTATAAACACTCTCCTCAACCTTGTGGACAGTCTTCCCAGAAGAGTTGAAGCTGTAATAGCTGCAAAAGGTGGACCGACATCATATTGAACTCTATGGGTTAGGAATGGGATGGCACTTCAGTTCATAGTATGAGTAAAGGCAGGTGAGCGAATACTTTTGGTAATATAGTGTATATCAAGCATTGACAATAGTCAAAAATGTCAGAAAACATGTTTTCACTTTGTCATTATGGGCTTTTTCGTGTAGATTTTTAAAAAAGAAAACTATACTCAAATGGGTTTTAGAATAAGTCTGTAACGTAACAAAATGTGGAAAAAGTGAAGGGGTGTGAATACTTTGTGGTGGCCCTGTATATGGACAGATGGACAGACCAACAACTCAAAAACATGGTGCCTCCAGCCACAGCTGTCACCTGCCCAGAGTGATAAAAATTGGTGGCATCAGTGCCACTGGTGTGAAATGTCAGTCTAGAGCCCTGGTCTGGACGTAGGCGAGTGTAGGATTAGAATGTGGGGGGTGCAGGACAAGAACTTGGTCTGGGGCTACTGCATCTCTTTTGCTATATACTGTTTATGTGTATAAGGTTATATGTTACTTATGTTAAATAACAATAGCACACACAGAAACATACAAATTCTATACATTTTGTAGTAAAGATAGAAGTCAGTAAATATTCCATATTAAGAAATAAACATTTTAATGTTGTTTTATTTAGAAGAAAACAAAGGATACAGGCATTACAACTGAGAAATGAAAGAGACGATACCTGTAATGTGTCAGACAGCAACCTCTTTCTTTCTCTTTTTTCTCCCTCAGCACGAAAGAACATCAACCTGCATTACATTATCATCATAATCATAAAAATATTACTAATATCACTGTTGTCACTGCAGTATTGAAAGACATGTTTCATCCACAGTTAAAACATATACTGCAGAATATATGTTGTGTACAGTACAACGAGGCAGAATGGACAGAAAGAGGGCTTTACAATAAATTATCTTTTGTGCATTCAGACTGGTATGTTCCTTTTCTTCAGATATGTTTTACTGGAAGGTCTGATTCATAATATTGTATTTTTATAGACACATTAAGGAGAAAGAGAGAGGACCAGTGCCATATTACAACAATTATAGGGCTTGACTACCCCATAATTCAGTGGGGATGAAGGTTTTTGTTTGGGGTTTTGAACCAGGCTGAATACAGTACCAGTTCATTACTGGTTCATTTCTGTTGGAGGTATCTTTTTTTTTTTTTTTTTTTCTTTTTACAAGTGGCTAAGTCAGCTGAGTCTACTGAGTCCCACCCCTTCCCCTCCCTGACACCCACCCACACACACCCACACACACCCATACACACACACAGGCACACATGCACGTACAGGCACACACAGACACACACATATCAATGCCCTGGTCAGCAGTTGCATAGAGGAGGTGCTAATGCCTTGCTGTTATGTACTGCACAAACCCATGGCACACACACACACACACACACACACGCACACTCAGAAGCAGGTGGTGAGATGCTACAGCAGTGAAAAATGATAAGGCTTGGAGATTATCCAGACAGCATGATGGCCAGCCACACTGACCTTCACACTACAGGCTAGATGTGTGGACGGTCAGTGGCCATGTTTCACTTGTATGTGCTGTGAACCTTGTTGGTCACTAAGGCAACCAATTCTGGATGACTGCTGTCTCACCCAGTGAAACGTGCTCCGCCACAGTGGTCAGCCCAGTGCCACTCCTAGACATTTGAGGAACCCAAGGCAAAAACTCATTTGGGAGCCCTGAAAGATTTCATTTCTCCCTCTGAACAAACGTCACTTTAGCTCTTTAGGGAATTTTTCGTCAAAGGTCTTGTATTTATTTTTAAAAACATTTGGGTAATTTGATGGTATTTATTATATATGATTTTCAATATATATTACAACAATTGTAAAGAGTATTCTGGTCATTTTTTTACTTTGGAAAAGTTTTTTTTTTTTTTTGAACAATTTTCAATTTATTTGCTAATTTTTTGCCTAATTTTCGAATAAAATGTTTGTAATCTCTGATTACAAGAAGATTTAATGTAGTATAATCACCTGTCACTCTCACTGAGTACTGGATGTATTGGGAGTACAGGGATTTGAGATACTACCCTGTATTAGCCCCTCTACTGGGAAAATGGATGAATTAATTATGCAGAATAGGTGTTTTTCATGATATACCATGTGCCATATACCAATATATGAATATACTTTTTACAGAGAATGGAGTGAACGTGGCATTTAGGACAGGTGTACAGAGTAGACTGCAAATAACATTTAGCATATTCAGAATATATGAATAGTATATAGTTATGAATATAGTGATAAAATATTCAGTGTTTTTTTTTTTTTTTTTTCGCTTTCAGTAGGGACACAGGAAAGACAGGATAGAGAGAGGAGATGACATTCAAGATTCAAGATTCAAAATTTAGTTTACTATCATTTTCCTTAAGCTTAAATCCTTAAATCAGAATCTTCCCTAAAAATGATACCACTAAAAAACAGAGGGAGAAAAAAAAAAAAAAACAGTTATCAACTGTCCACTGAAGTTCATTAAAATGTGCATGTTTCAGTTCAGTGTTGACAACTGATGTCTGTCAACAAGTGACCAGCATTTATGGATGGGAAGGGAATGATCCTGATTGCTTGCAGGTAGAAGCTATTTGGCATGCTGCTGCTCCTGTACCTCTCCCCAGACAGCAAGAAGGAAAACAGACCGTGAGAAGGGTGGTGGGGATAGTTAATCTCCACCAGGAAGGGAGAGGGGCACCAATGATCTTAGAATAGAATGCTTACAATGTCTTTAGTGGTACCCCTGTAAAAGGTGTTGAGGGCTAGAATGAGGAGAATGGCCCTTTTAAGGCTCCAGAGGGGATGGAGCCGCTTTTGGGCCTTCTCAACAATGGCCAAGGCCATGCATTCAGACAGACTCAGGCATTGTGTCAAAAATGCAAGAAATCTCATTCATTTTAAAGGGGAGTAAGGCCTTTTGGCTGCAGTAGTGTGTACCGCAGGTGGTTCTGCAAAAAAACATAAGGGCGCCCGATAAGAAAGTTGAGCCAGATTCAGCTTTTGCCACAACACAACTGGACATCATGCTGTGTGGGCCAACCGCAAACTGACCAAGCAGCTAGTGAGCCACTTTGCACTGTTTGGCACAGTCCTTAAGAACACACGCAGGTACAGTGGTGTGAAAAAGTGTTTGCCCCCTCCCTGATATCTTATTTTTTTGCAGGTTTGTCACACTTAAATGTTTCAGATCATCAAACAAATTTAAATATAAGACAAAGATAACACAAGTAAACACAAAATGCAGTTTTTAAATTAAGGTTTTTATTATTAAGGCGAAAAAAAAATCCAAACCTACATGGCCCTGTGTGAAAAAGTGTTTGCCCCCCCTGTTAAAACATAACTTCACTGTGGTTTTTAGCGCTATTGCAAATCAGTTTAACTTTGTAACTTTTTAGCCAAGTTTAAAAAAGTCTTTCAATGTTGGCACTTTGTGTCATTTATGCTAGTAGCTTTGGGAGTTATAATGTAAGCTCAGTAAGGAAGACAACTTGCGTCATTGAGCTTCTCCCTCACATCATTAGCCTATCATGTGCCAATTTGCCTTGGATTGACTCTCCTCATCCTATCACAGTCTGCCCCATCTTCTCACAGACCCATTTATAATTCTCTCTCTTGTCCCTTTTAGGCACTTCCGTCTAAGGCAGCCTCAGAGAAAGCCAATCAACTTGCCAGTCTTTCTGCTCATATCTCTGTAATCCAATCAGAATCTCTGCCTCTCAGTCATCCAATTGTCTATATTGTCTCCCACCACCACCAAAGTAAAGGCTCCAGCAGGAAGGATACAATCCCCCAATTCTCATTTGCTCAGTAAATATGTTTGCTCTGCAAATCTCTCGTGTATTTTCAAATTATTATATCTTTCCTGATTGAAGTCAAAACATGCCTTCAGCACATAACATCGACAGCAGTGTCTATATATGATTTTATAGGATCCATTTTCTTCTGTTGTTAGCCATTGTTAGCCAATATGCTATGATCTCCTGCCTTTAGTACACCAGCCCGTAAAAATAGCTGGAATAAAAAAAAAAAAAAAAAAAAAAAATGAACAAGCGATTAAGGGGTCTGGAACCAGGCTATCAATCAGTGACAGTGGCAAAACATTTTCTGGAAGAAAATATAGTGCCAAATATCAATGTATTCAGTCAGGGCCAGCAGCTGCTCCATGAAGTTACTACCACAGGCATTTCAGACAAGGACCTAATGAATAATCTTTTGGCAACTGTGCTGGATTCAGCAGGGTCTGGATGTAGATGTAGATGGAAGCATCAAAATAAAACAGCACAGTGTATCAGATACACTGTATCTGACTGTGGGAGGATAGTTGGTTTCCTCTCTGTCCTTGGCTGTGACCTCTGCTGTGGCAAGATAATCTGCAGCAACATGAGCTCTGCCATGCCTGAACACACGCACTCACGCACGCATGCACGCACGCACGTGCACACACAATGTTTACTTAATAGCGGATACTAAGGAGAGGCTTTTTAATATTGGCAAAGGAGGGGAAAGACAGGAGAGAACAGAAGAGGAAAAGGAGGAAGGGGGAGATAAGAGGGATGAGAGAAAATAGATGAGGAAGATGAAAAGAGACGAGAAGAAAGAGAATGAACTGCAGGAAAAGGAGGCAGAAAGGTAGACAATAAAAAGGAGGATAGGAGGAGGAAAGGAGGAAGGATGTACAGAGCAGGAACTGAAGGTAGAAGAAGGGCAAGAAGGGTAGCATGAAGAGGGGAGTGAGATGAAGACAGGAATGAAAAGTGTTTGTGGATGAGAAAGAGAAGCAGAACAGAAAACAGCAGAAGGAGGCGGAGGGGGAGGATGAGGAGATGTGAAGGACAGTTGGCTATGTAGGTGTTGCCATAGTGACATAACATTATGTTAACATCAAGTTACTAGTTATCTAGTCAGCAAAGGTAAATAAAAATGTCATGATATACCAGTATTGAAGATAGCTGTGATATTGATATCATGTTAATATTATTCATATGATAACATTGTGTAAAGAATCAGGTGCCTGTTAAACCATTTCCATTTCTTTCTGTTCTTGCTTTGTCTCCCTCCCCCAATGCCACACACACACACACACACACACACACACACACACACACACACACACACACACACACACACACACACACACACACACACACACACACACACACACACAGAGTCCATACACTGACATACTTACAGACTCTCTCTCCATCTCTCTACACTTGTATTCTGAGTGTAATTCATTTGCCAAAAAAGACACAAACTGCACAATAAACAAAGTTCAAGATGAACTGGACTATTTTCTCGTGCAAGTCTAAGCTCTCTGTGCTGGTCCTCAGTTACAACGGTGGCTGGCAGGAGCCTAAAAGGTATGTGAAGCATGGGGAGTGATCCAGGAGGTGCAGAGATTAGCCAGTTTTTTTAGATGCTGTTGACAGGAAAAATACAGTTAGAAACAGTAATTTGAGTGAAATTATTCCCCATTTACACTTGGTAACTGTATGGGCATTTTAGTTTCAGAGAGTGACACCTGCAGGCAGTTATTTGTTAGCTGAGGGGATGTTCATCTCAATGGCAGGAGGCTAACAGTTAGCATCCAACCAGTATCCACCACCACTACTGTCCTACATAAAAACTAGCTAATGAGTGAAATAATATCACATTTCTCAAAATGGGTGAACAATCCCTTTAAAGACTGTACTTGAGGATCTCTGTGTCTTGTAGTTGGGTACTAAAATTCAGTAAGTATACATTTTAATACATTTTGAGTCATGCAAACACCTGTATTCTCACTAGTGGAGATTGATAAGTTGCATTAATTTTTAATTTAAGTACACAAGATGCAATTAAATTAATAAAATTTTCATGTACAATGTACAACATTGTACAACACTCAGGGGTAATTTATCTCGGGAGAATACACTCTATTGTCAACAATGAATGAAACCTGAATTTGTTTCAGCATTTAACTGCTACTTCATACCCAGTGTCAGAATCCTCCATACAAACTAATCTTTAAAGGATCTTTTCAAGTTTTTCTGTTGCTCAGTGCTGGGCCTTATTTTGTCATCATTTGCCATCATGCTGACTGATCCTAACCAAAACCATGCACCATTTTTTTTTTTAAAAATTATGATAACTTTACTTAACTCACTCACCATAAAACTTAACTCTAAAGGCCAGTGAGTTGGGTTGATGCAATCGCCTTCAAAATTAGACTTTCATTTTCCGCACTGCCATGCTGTCATTCTAGTGTGTCGTGTGTAACCTCTCTCAAGCCAATCCTTACTCAGTTGGAACTCTGATTCTTGCTTGGCCCTTGGTCTCTCTCTCTATTGAGTATGTGGGTACCTTTGAAGTAAAACTAACAAGCTTCAGCATGCCTTTACTGTCCAGTGGTCCATGTATAATATATGAAAACTCCTGGGAGCAGGTATCAAACAGTTTTACTATTTACATATCCCCCAATAAAAACAAGACCAGGCAAGTCTAGTTTGAAGTTCATCCACCAGGTGCAGCTTACACTAACTAATTCATGTTCCTAGAGGCGTCACTGCCTGCTTTCTGTCCGTCTGATCATTTCTGCCTCCCTGCAGAACAGCAGAATTCATCAGCAGCTGTTGCTTACAGTCTGGTCCTGGGAACACAGCCTCCAGAATGCAGCTACTCCATCTTTAACCAGCCTCTGGGAACACACGTTTATACAAACTTTTCAGTTTAGACTGTAGTAACCAGTGTCATCCCTTGACATTTGGTGGCCTTAAGAAATATTCATTTTAGGGCCCTGGTGACCATGAATAGATCGACTAGCGGGGGACTAGCGTCTGAAATGTGTCACTACATTGAGTCAAAAATGGGCCCAATATTTTTTTTTTCCTGTATACATATCTATAAACATTTAAGCAATGCAATAAAATAAGATTATTTTCAGAAATAAATCTGAATTACATTATGTTTGGTATTGTAATAAATAAAATAATACTAAAAAAAAAAAGTTTGCCCCCCCCCAGCGCAAATTTCAAACTCCGCCTATGTCCAAAAGATAAATAAAAGGGGATCTTTTTAGCAATTTTCTTGTATTTTTCATGCCAATTTTAAGTCCCCCTCCACTAAAAATGTGTTTTTCTGTCCCATCTGTTTATGACTTGTATCTATGCAAAGTCACACTTGAGGCACAATAGGATGTTTTTTTCATACTGATGAACAGATTATTTTTAGATGCTTTTTAGGCTCTTAATAAATGACTGGAGACTGGAGACTTCAGAATATATAATTGTATTACTTCTACAAATAGTTTTCTGGTCATTTTCTTGTATATTTGTAATTTTGAGGTAATTTTCCTATTCCTTATTCCTCATCTCCTTTTCCACTATCTTTTTTGAAAGAAATTACGTGAAATCACTCAGATTTCAAAGGGTTAAATGACTGCCTTCAGGCACCTTTCACAAACATTTAAACACCAATCCAGGACCAATCCAGCATCACTGAACCGTTGTTTAAATACATGATTTTAATAATAATAAATGTAGTCTTCTTGTAGCTAATGTTTCAGTGTTTATTTTGTTTTTGTATTTCTGTTTTTTCCTAATTTTCTTTTTTTTGTTGTTGTTGTTAATTTGCTCATCAAAGAAATCAAGATAATTTGCTCAGGTTTTAAAAGGTTAATCAAGCTTTTAAAATAAATAAATAAATAAATTTAAAAAAACAGATTAGCTACCTGGCTTGGCAAACAAACAAACAATAGCTCAAGATAGTAAACTGTAGTATACCAAAAACTGCTGCAAGTGTATTCAGCCATAACTGAATACATCCCTACACACCCATACATACAGGCAAACACACACACACACACACACACACACTCACACGCACACGCACACACCAAACAGTTAACTGGATGAAATTACAACTTACCTCTTGTCCACTCAACCTAACATCCACATAGGTTTTCATACATAAGGGGTCAGTCAGTTATTCAGTCAGTTAGTAAGGGTCATATGGTTTTTGGAGTGGTCTGGTTAGAAAAAAAAAAAAGTAGTGCACGTAATAATTGGGAACGTTTTTGAGACAGGTGGCCCTCTGGACAAAGAGAAAATTGAATAAAATGGACTGCTGTGCTAGAAAGTGCATTTTTGGTACTTCTGAAGTTTTTTGGCCGTTACAGTTGGCCTGATGTCCTGCTCAAGGAGAGAGTAGTTACTCTGAAGTGGTAGAATAGACTGGGCTTTGGTAGAATCAATGGGCATGTCATCAATAGGGGATAATGCACACTGGGTAGTTAATGCCACATTTCATTTGACATTGCTGGGCTATACTTGGCTTTACCATCTTTGCCCTCATGTAGCTGAAATCAGTGAATTGCCACTCCCAGCTCTAGTTTAGCAGTATGTTTTCAGCCCACTGTGGAAACCTGAGAAATCTTTGACAACACACTCAAATTAGAGTTTAATAATTTGTCTAGTCAAAAATCACGTTATAAATACATATATTTCAAAAAACAATTTGGGAACACACTGGATTATTTTTGCGCCTTGTCTTTGAAGAAGACCTGTGGCATCATGGTAGCTCAACTGGCTAAGACACTATGTACTAGTTCAAATTGGGGTGAGGACTGCATATGACGCCCCACTCTCTCTCTCTCTCTCTCTCCCATTCGGCTACTGTGAAACAGAAGCAATATGCTTCAGCATATAAAAAGGAGCTCAGAGTCCTCTTTGTGTCCATGCAATGTGCCTCCATAACAACCTTAAATAAACATGTTTATTTAGCAAATGTTCCATCTGTTGGCAGCATTGAGGTCAGTTCACTTTATCCTCAATTATTTCTTGAATAATTGAGAGAAAGAAAATTAAAACAAGCCCTTGGTTATGAATCCGTTTTCAACACATTAACTATAAAGACATTGAAACATCTGAAAGAACAGATTTTCTAATTCAGGAAATTATGATTTTTTTTTTTTTTACCTGACTGAATTAAGAATGAACTGACACCAACCCTGATCTCATCACACAAATGAAGAATTTTCAAAAGAATATTTAGCAGCACACCACATAAAATACAAAGTGTGACATTTGAAGCAGTCTGCTATATAGGATTGTGCACAGATGTAGAGGAATTTCCATATCTATAAACTTGGTCCATGTTTAAAGGACTACACCAAAGATTTTGAATGTTTGGCCTGTTAACTACCGTTTACCCACATTTTACATTGCAACAAACCATTTGGCAAATCATGAGAGGGTGCTTAAGATTTTTTACTAAGAATTTTTGCTTGAAACACCCACCTTATAATGTTCTGTTTCTGCGGCTAATCACCATTCATAAACCACAGAACTGATAATTGGCTGTGAAAAGCAGAGAGACAGAGAGACCGTTTCACTTTGGCCAATTTCAAGTCATCAAAACTCAACAGTGCTGCTGCTATTAGGAAAACTAATGTGGACAACTTTATTGCAGTAATGGAATACTGGTTGTGCCTGAATGTTCATTTTCATATCCTAGTGAAATAAATGGAAACCAATGGCTGGATAAAAAGGAATAAAAATGATATTGGAGTTCTAAAATACATCTGCTTGCTTTGGGAAAAGATTAGCAGAAATATGAAGTATATAAAATTTGTAGATATTAGGGTAAACATAAAAAAAAATCACTGGTATGGTCCTTTAAATGGGACCTTTGTGACTAATATGTTTAATTTTAAGTGAATGTAATAACAAATTTCAACAAATGTTTGTGCTATGAATATTTACCAACCAAATTATACCAATACAATCAACACATTCTTGGAAAACATGTGAAACACAGATCTGTGCACAAGCCCAACTACCTAATCAGCTAAAATCAGATAAAGTGAACTGTAGAATAGGTCAAAGAGATACAGAGCAGAGAGCACTGAGGTCCTCCAGACAGACGTGCATGTTTAAAAAAAAAACCCCGAAACAAACAAAAACAAAACAAGGAATAGGCTTATAAGCAGAACGTAGGGTTATGAGGTCCTCCAAACAGAGGTGGCGCTGTGGCCAGCTGGGCATGTTGAAGCAGCGGCTGCATGGTGGTGAGGAGTAGTGCGATCCCTCTCTTTCTCCATCCCTTTTTGTCCCTTTCTCTCTCTCTCTCTCTCTGGGTTGGAGAAGGTGAAGATGGAAGAAAGTTGCCGTGCAGAGTCAGCCTGACGTCCATCCCTCTTTCATTTTCTGTTTTCTTTCTTTCTCTCTTTCTCTCTCTCTCTCTCTCTATTTTCTCTCTCTCCCCAGGATGGCAGAGGTGCAGGCTTGTGAGAGGCTGGTGATTGGCAGGTGTGAGAGTGTGTTGATTGGAGAAGGAGAGACAGTGGGAGGAGTCTCGGTGTGATGGAGGTCTGCAGTCCAGATTGTTAAGGGCAACAGCCTTAATCCGAGGCTGAAAAACTGACCCATTATGGCTAGATTTGGACATACTGTAGTTTCACAAAAGATTCTGCCTTTGTGGGAAAATTACACTTCTCAGCAGGCAGAGTGAAAATAGAGTCCTAATTTCCAGGAAGGTCCCCAAAAGCAATATTATCAGGCCGTGCAAAAGAAGCAGGGTTCAGCAAACAGTCTAAAGGCCTATTCACACTGAGTTTGATGTGAATAAATGACACGAAAGAGTCAAATAAGAGTCAAAAAAGATTATGTTTGCAGCAAAACTGTTCACACCGAGTCCAACAATGAATTTTGGTTACTGTCAAAGAATGTCAGGCTAGCTAAATGAATCAAACCTTCTTTTGGCACTACACAAACAAAATGAAATGAAGTTGGCTTGCTAGCAATGCAGCCATCACTCGACTACAGTTGGTAAAGCTACAGAAACTACACAGTAAATTCAAACTGACAGTTTTCAGTAGAAACTCACCATCACTGACTCCCATTTTGTCAGCAGCTGGTTGCCATATTAGTTCTTTTTATTCTGATTATTTGTAAAGTTATGCTTTTATCATACAGTTCTCTATTCTTGGAGACCAAGGATATTAACAGCTGCATATGATGGACACATGGCCGAAAGCCAATCTGATTGGTCAGTGAGTCTTCTTTCAGGCTCCAAAAAATGTTTCAGACTCGGTGTGAAGGATTTCATAGAGATGAATTTCTGTTTAAAATCTTGTCATGTGTGTGTGTTTTTTTTGCACCGAAAATTCGAGCTTACTGTGATTACGCCTGATACTAAAACATAATCTGACTTTGGTAAGAGGAAACTTGAGGAAGTGTACATCAGAAAAGAATGACTCAGTGTCTCAATGTGAAGGCACCTTTGGGAAACCCAGCGCTGGGTGTGGGAGCCAGAGACACAGAGACAGAGAGAGACAATTTTGGAGAGAGAGGTAAAGGTATAGAGAGAGAGAGAGAGTGTGAGAGAGAGAGAGAGAGAGAGAGAGGTAGAGAGGTAGAGGTAGAGAGAGAGAGAGTATGTCTTACCTCGTCGGACCAAGTAAGGTTTAGTGTAGTCCCAGCTCTCATTATCGTTCCTAATCACATTCAGACGGGTGGGCTGTTGAAGCATGAAGAGTGATGCAGTCAAATACATGACAGATTGCATAGTTGCACTTTGAATTGTCCAACATACGGCATCTGATCTGTGCCTGGTTGTCCACCATTTAATGAAACACAGATAGAAAGTGGTTTTCTGAGGGTCAGCAAAAATGACCAGAGTCACCTCATTTAGAATGATGGATTACATTTGTCGATGCAGCAGTATGTCTCTGCAAGTTCATTTTAGGGCCTTATTTTAATTCTGCTGCATCTTAGGGCACAGTCAGTGAGGGCATATAAAGACTCACTTGCTGCATTAGTTCATCTGAGTGCAGTCTTGCCCTATACACTATGTGTAAACTGGCTGGGTGTAGTGGAATATATTAGAGGGGTTTGGAGATTAATGTCAGAGGAATAAATAAATAAATCAAGTAGATCTGCATTTCATTTTCTCTTAAATATAGTAACAAATATAACTAATGAAATAAAAAATGCAATCCCTTGGTACAACTGCTCTGCCAGGTGATCCCTCCTCTGTCATGCGCTGCATATCAAGTTGGCCTGCTATACTATTGCCACATTCAGTTCAGCTTCTGTCTGCCTTACTCCTTGTAATGTCTCCTCTGACAAGTCATGTTGGTACCCTGGGCTATATCATGCAAAGCACAGCATGCCATGAACATACTGACTTACTGTATTGTAATGTGCCATCTGACTGGTCCAAGCAACACATTTTCAGCAGGACAAATGTTCACTTCACTACAGCTCTTGCCCTTAACAACACATTACTGAATGTATGTTGCTGCTGATTTGCTGGCAAAATGTGGAGCATAATAAGCCATGTGCGTAACTGAACTCCTAACAACAACCTGTCCACAGCTGCAGCGCCCTGGAAAGCTGCAGGAATGGCAGAATTCACCAAGTATAAGAGCCCCATGGACAATGTCATTGTCCATGGGGCTCTTATCACAACAATTTTTTTTTTTTTTTTTTAACTCAAATATCAACCTCATTGCACACAAGCAAAAGAAATACTACCTGAACAGGCAAAGTGTGTTTGCAGGTCACCAAAATACCAAATCATCATAGTGTGGTGCACCCACAAAAATAGGGCCCATTATGTATTTCTGAAAATAATGGGATGTTATGACTTTGTGAGGTACAATTAAGATATACATATATATACAGTATACAGTTTAGCAGGATATATCTTTACTTTCCTGTGGTACAATGGCACAAAGTTTGATTGTTTCTGTTTGCTGAAGGGTGTCATCGTGCCATTCCTTTCCTAGCAGTAAACTATGTTGCTGCCTCCTCCTGGATATATGTGCTATCTACCTACCTATCTGTAGGAACAACCCATCTTGGAGGAAGCAGAACTTCCCCCATCAAACCAATCCATCCCTAGCAGCCGAGACAAATAAAAGGTGCCCTTATCACTTTTTCGGAGCCTAAGGTCTCTAACACCTTCACTCTCCACATAAAGCTAGACTGGCACTCGTCAGTTACGGCCTGTAAAACATCTTTGAATAAACATTCTCAACAACACTTTGGTTCCAACTAGCCATTAGCATCAAGCTTCAGTAAGATTGCTAGTCAGGATCAAAAACCTTCTCACCAAATGGACACAGATAACACTTCCCAAGCCTCAGTACAAGGTTTCACACATTGGGCAAGGCCATTGTGTGTCACCACCAAATAAACAACCTAGCATTCTTTGGTTAATGAAGAACAGCCAAAAACTTACATGACTGACCTGCAAAATAAGACACTTAACCCCCCCAGGTCACAGTTACACACACAGTCATAGTAAACTACTGGACAGTGCTCTTCTTGTTTACATGTAATACATGTAATGTAATGAAAATGAGACCAACTTAATTCCAATTATTTAAGTTTGGCATTGTTTAACAGATACTGCATCCTGCCTAAAGAGGAGACCGCCCATGTGGTACTTTTTGCCATCAATTTGACACGAAGGGACAGCCCCAAAGTTAGCAGATAACTGAAACAGATTTGATTGGCCATGCAGTCCCATCCGGAAAGGTTCCCCTCACAATGGGTTAAAACCACCAAGTACCTGAGAATCAACAGAGAGAATACGGAAAACACATTTAAGATGGGAGAGAGCTCACACTAACTTAAGAGTGAACTTAAACGCATAGCGCACAAAACAGGCGAGCACACTTAACATCACTTAATATGTGAGCATATGTGAGAGCGTATACGCAACATGAGTGCATACGGAACATCAGAGCAGCGTTACTGTGAACCTGCACTCCAGAGCCCGCTGATCATCCAGACCTGCGCTCCATTAGTATCCGTCATTAGTATCAGTATCCGTCCGAGGAAGAGAGATCCATGCCAACGCAAACTCCGTCGCCAGACTCCATTCCTTGTCTCCTCCCACATTCCCTGCTACAATCCGGCCTTCTCCTGTCAGCCAACCTTTGCCGCCACTCTGCCACCCCACAAGAAGTTATCCCCAGGCATAAGCAAGTGTCTATTCAGCACACTTTGCTTAGGTTCCTCTGGGCCCGTATTCCCAAAACATTTTAAGGCTAAAAGTAGCTCCTAACTTGGGGTTGCAATGGCCAAGCTCACTATATACCATCGAGGCAATATGTGATAAAGATTTGGGTGCAGAGCCTCCTCCTAATAAATGGACTTATAATAAAAGTTTACAAGTTAATATAATTTGATGATGTGTATCAAAGTTCAGTATTGCATTTGTTAATTTTCCATACGCTAAATAGATTGAATGATCGAGAGTAATACATTGTAATCTCAAGTATTTACAGATAGGTGGCTCATAGGTTACCTGTTGCAGTTTGGCGCTTAAACTCTGTAATCTCTGTCCTTGCCTGAGACTGAAGTGCTGGTGATGAGTAGGAAAGCTGTATTGATCTTAAGAGATATCTGTTCCCATGCTTCTTTTTTGCATCTTGATGTCACCCGTGCTCCCTTTAATGATATCCTTCCTCTGATGCATAAGTTGTGCAAGAAGGAGCTGTTCCTGCATCCAGTTTGGCCTTTGCTTTCGTTTGGAGGGCACAGCTTCAAATTATCAGCCATGGTCCCTGTAGTATCTAGATAATACTTGAAAGGCTGCTTATATACATATTTTTTAATTGTTTAACAGGGTACAGATGCATAAGCGGCTGCTGGCTGTTAGCTAAACATGTGCTTGATTGGCCTTTATATTTTTCTTTGTTTCATGTTTAATCAGAGAAAGCTACATGTTTTATTTTTAGATCTTTATTTAAATGTTCCAAGAGCATCATAATACCTCTTTCTGTAGTATTTCTAAGATAATATCACACACAAAGACCCATTCCCTATCAACCAATCACTGCAGGTATAGTAAGTCAAATTGCTCCTGAAAGATGACATCATCCATAGCAACAGGGTTGACCCCGCCTCTTTGTCTTAGCTTAAGAGTTTTCTAAGTTCCTTAGTAAAAGCTTTGTGAATAGCTTTTAAGAGGCAACTCTTAGTTAGGAGGTTTTAGTGACATTTAAGAGTACTCTTAGTGGTAAGATAAGATGTTTTGTGAATACGGGCCCTGGTGTTCATTTAATCCATAGCGCTTATCCATAATTGGCTCACGTTCTTGTAATACAGTTTTAAATATATAATTCTAATAATGGTTAAGAATTGTAAAATTTTCTGGTAACTGACTATTTTTTTTTAACAATTGTCTGGTAATTATTTGAATTGTTTGCTAATTGTCTGGCTATTTTCTGGTGAATTTTATTTTAGTTTATTTTAAAGATTATTTTTGGGCATTTCTGCTTTATTAAACATTCACGGTATAGAGAAACAGACATGCTGACATGCAGCAAAGGGCCTGGGCTGGATACTAAACCAAGCCAATATTAAGGTCTTTATGCATGGGATGAATAAACAACATGAAAATGTGAAATACTCGCCAGTGAATATTTTCATATCTTTGCCATATTTATACCGACAAAGATATGAATTTACGACAGCTTATGTCCTTTTAATCGCAGCTGCTGCTGTGAACAGAGATGCTGAACACAGGTCTGGCTCAGTTCACAGTGAAACAGGTGAGCATGAGAGACAGAAAGGTTGGGAGCTGATCAATCAGTGTAGATACAGTTCAAAACACATGAAGCCCACAGCGAGATATTTGTGTTTATGGCAAAGACCCCACATGGGTCTTACAGTTCAGATTTTACTTTGTGATTGGTTAATGCCTTTATTCACTGTGTGAAAGCTAAGAAACATAAATCTCATTCCTAAAAAAATTACACCACTCATTCAACATGTAATATTCACCTTCTGTTTGAACGTACACATGTAAACCAATTCCAAAAAATACCTTTAATATTACATGTTGTGTGTCCTACACTGTGAGTCACCACATCACCCCAATTTTCTAGTAATTTCTTACTTTTTTTTTTTTGATAATTTTCTTGCCATTTTCTTGTAATTTTTAACAAATATATCTAATATTGCAGTTTTCTGTTCATTTTTGGCAACTTTTTACAATTTTGTTTTACTAATTTATTGCTCTTTTTTAAAAACAATTTCTTGCTTTTTTTTTTTTTTTTTTTTTTTTTTTTAATAATTTCTTGCTAAATTTTGGGTCATTTTGAGCCAATTTGCTCATGGCCTTTTCTCCCAGGTTTTTGACGGAAATCAAGATAATTAGTTTTAAAGAATTAAATATATTATATGCAAAATTTTATGGAATTTATAGCTTTGTGTATTATCATGCAAAACAATCTAACTTCTTAGAGCACGAAATAAGGACTACATCCCACAGAAGCATGTTAATATACATGGTACTGGCCTTCTGACTATGATTGCAGCACATCAATGCCAATAACCACAACATAGTTTGACCCTGAACTTGTCATTGGTGAAGTGTGTGAGTGTGTGTATGTGTGGGTGTGTGTATGTGTGTGTGTCGTACCCTTGCATATTCAATCTTAAGTGTGCAGCAACCAGCATAGATGTCTGCTCCATTCAGAGCAGCTTTGGCCTTCTGGGCACATTGGACCGACTCAAATCTGAGAGGTCGGTGTTAAGGAAAGGAAACAACACACACTTGCACAGAAACATACACATGCACACAGGCGCATATTTGCATTCACAAGCGCACACACACACACACACACACACACAGGCACGCATGTGTGCAGTGTAAGGATACTCCACCATGGCCTGGATTCCATTGCGTTTGAAGATGACAATTCTCAGCACGCTGCCCATGGGGTTACACACTGTGTACAGAACATCCTACAGACAAAAACAAAACAAAACAACAACAACAACAACCACCAAAATCAAATTTACATTAGAATTCTCAGTCTCATTTAACAGTCTCAAGTTACAATAGGGTCTTAAAAAAAACATTGTTAAAGGGATGGTTCACCCATTTTGAAATTTTTCATATTATTCCACATATGCATTTGCTTTATCAGTAGTATATCAGGCTACTCACACACACACACACACACACACACACACACACACACACACACACACATCCCCTACTGAGAATGACCTTTACAAAGTGAGCATGGGAGATCAATACCTTATCATTATTGTGAATTTTATTACAATAAAGACAGTGTCATAAAATATAGTTTTATGCAGAGGACAACAGATAATAAAAAAGGTTAATAAAAAAGAGGATATAGCAAGTGTCATCCTCTTCTATATATACATGTACATATTTCTGTATTAATTGTTGTATTGTTTTGTAGGATTAATGCACATATTTAGACATAATGAACGTAAATAAAGTATTGATAGATAGATATATTTACTTTATTGATCCCTATATAAAAATATATATTTAAAATATAATATATATTTAATTCTTCTATTTAGAATTTGAGCAACTGCAACTGACCCAGTTTCCTCTCAGGGATTAGTAACGAATTTCTGACTCTGGTTCTGATAACTTGGCAGGGCTATGGAGCACCAAACCTGACTTACACAAATAAATGAAAAAAGTAAGGGAACAAATAAATAAATTGCATAAGGACATTGAGAAATAAATCAATAAATGTGTAAATGATTTAGTTCGGTATTATTTATTGCATATTTTATTTTTACTTCATTATTACACTCCTTGTCCGGTGTTTTCTGTCAACTAGGCAGTGTTGAGCAAGCTACTTGGAAAATGTAGTGAGCTAACAGTTACTCTGCATTAAATGAAGCTTCACTACACTGAAACTATCCTCCAGATAATGTAGCAAGCTAAGCTAAGCTAAGCTAAGCTAAGTGACATCAAAGCTACTTTTTTTTTTTTTTTACATCGAACCAACTTCATTCCAAGTCATTGCTATCTTAGTGATCAATAAATCTGTCAGTCAAACAGAGAGTCAGGCAAAAAATGTTCAGTTCAATAGTTGATTAAACTGTGCTCTCTCTGCTTTTACTGCTACAAAACATGGAAACAAAAACAAACAACATGCTTCCCATAATAACAAAAAGCAGGTAGTGCGTATATACTAATGTGGGGGAAGTGTGCATGTATGTTAGTGTGTGTGTGTATGTGTGCACACCTGTGTTTGCATGAAGTTTCTGCCTCTGTGTTCGAAAGTTTTTTCCTTATTAGTGGATACAGAGGCCAGGCATCCTGATCTTTCTTACAGCAGCTGCTTGTTCACGCGACACACGTGCTCGTGTCCCGCTGCAGCAGACAATTAGGACAGGTACGCGGCGTCAAACAGAAGAGCGGCTGTCGGCTACACGTACAGGTCCATGAGCGGCGGTGACGTCACCCACTGCTCCCGATCTATGTCAGATGTCAAACCGCAGCAAATGCTCCATTGCGTTTAAGGTTGAGAAATGCCTGGGAACTACCGCGCTATTTGATCAGTGAAATAGTTTCACAACTTAAAAGTTATTTGATTTGGAAAACAGTGGCGTTACGACCACGCTACTGACAAATGTAGTTAAACTAGTAACGTCACCACTTGTAACGCCGCTACTGCCCAACACTGCAACTAGGTGATGTGAAATTGATCAACCAATCATGAATCTGTGACACTTAATGAAGGTTTGACTGGCATCCCCATAATTTATATATTTACAAATGGATCCTGTCACTGGAAAATAAATCCTGAATTGATAGGAAAAGATGAAACAAATAATATCTAATTAAATTATTTACACATTTACAGGTTTTCTTTTCCACCCAAATATTTCACTTATTTATTAATTTCTTTATGCTTTAGTCCAAGTAAGTGAGGTTTGGCCCCCAAGTAAGCCAGGTTTGGTCCCCTAAGTTCTAACCCTCCAGTGGAATTCCACAGACTTGTAAAATCTAGGCCAAGGGACACACAAGCTATTCTGGTGGCTCTTGGTAGTCCAACATCTTACAGTACATGTTTTTCCCTTTAATTTCTCACCTGTCTATATGTGTCATTCCTTTCCTGCTTTAGGCTTACAGTGTGTTGGCTGTTTCTGCAACAGGCATGGCTTATGCAGGGCCGGGTCTAGCCAGGCATGTATGAGGGGGCAGCCACAAATGTTGAGGGGGCATTGTGCTCCAGCACCTTTTACCATGTCTAACTGAATATATTTTGGGGGATTTAGTTTGAGGGGGCACAACATTTATTTGAGGGGGCCAGGCCCCCTCTTGCCCCTGCGTAGACCCGGCCCTGGGCTTATGCATACTGTCTTAGGGAATGATCAAATTGGTCTGCATTTACCGTAGTTATAGGGTAGAGGGGGTTCTGTATAGACAGCAGGAGGACCTTGTTACCACTGTTGGGGTTGTCAGCGTTGGTTGGTCTGGTGATTCTCTTGGATGTAGAGTAGTTAAAATAGGCCTGCTGTCCTGATAGATAGATAGATAGATAGATAGATAGATAGATAGAGAGATCGATCATTGGACAATCATTTAAAATCTAAAAAATAAGAGGCTCATTGTACAGTCACACACATCGAAAGTCAGCTTGCCTGTTTTACCTAGAGTAGTTTACTTTCCAGCTAAACAAAGTATCCAAATAAGATCACAACATCCAGATGTAGCCAAGACATCCTTTTCGCGTTTGTGCAAAACGACGTAATTACAGAATGACAGAAATTATGGCTTGTTACCGCTTTTCCAGTAGAACACCATTTTGTGTCAATGCTAAGGCAACTAGTTAAAGTTGCGCTAAGCGATCTTCTGACTACTTGAGGATGATGAAAGCACAAACTCTGCTTGTTTGTTTGTTTGTTTTTTTTTGACAAAAATCAGGTTGCACATTTTAGTCGGCATGATTTCTGCTGGAATACTTGGATTATTTTGTCTCTGAACATCAAGTGGAAAATGTGGTGAATATACAGACTTTCAGCTACAAGGTAAGCTGCCTTGGATGAGCTGGATGTCACTGCAGTGCTGATTTATGAGGCACTTGTATGACTGATCTGAAATTTGGATGCACTGACCCGCAGAATGTGCAGTTTCAGATATTTTACAGATATTTGGAAAGCTCAAACCAGACAATAACAACAGGCTGGTCATAAATTATTTGGTGGAAAAAGACCTACAATGACACCTCTCACATTTGCAAGGAGTCATTTTTCTGCACAAAAAAGCAAGTAAATTTGCTTAAAGTAGTGTTAAATTGTGCTCTGTATGAATCAAAATCATGTCAGACAATGTTTTACTGATGGGTGGTTTAAAAAAAAAATCCTATAAATAAATAATCTTCACAATGAAAAGCCTATAATCAAACCTGCAATGTATACAGGCTCACTGGCTCCACAGGACACACAGCGGTCAGCACTCTCTACTGCTGAGAACTCCACCAGGGCCTGGCGCTTGAATGGCATCATCATCACATAGCTGGAACACACACATCCAAAAATTAAATACAATTGTTATTCACATTTAGCAGACACTTTTATCCAAAGCAACGTACATATGAGATTTTTATTCACCACAAGCAAACATCAGTTCAGGAGAGAACAACGACATCAAGTGCCATAAGCTCTGGTTCCGGTCCAAAGGACAGAGGAGCTACAAGGCAGTGTAAGGAGGTAATGTATAGAGTGCATGATGTGCATAGAGGAAGGGAGAAAGCATAGAGGCAGATTTTTTTGTACAAGTAGTTGTGCTGCATGCTCAGACAGGTATGGTCTGATTATCCTGATGTTGTACAGGGCAATCGGCATGAGCGAGCCACGGAAACCACATGTTCCCTAAATGTCAGTTGGTCGTCAATCATGACAATTCAATTCAAATTCAATTCAAATAAAATTTGAATTGAATTTGAAAAATTGAATTTGACAAATTGAATTGGAAAAAAAAATCGGACACCCAAGTTTCTGGCAGATTTTGTGGGCCACAAAAATTAGACACAGGAGAAGTGCCATCGCCATACTATTTTGGTTTAGTTTATTAGTTTATTAATTTATTTGACAGTGACTATGCACCACACAATAGTAGAGACATAGTTAGCTAATTAGCTAATTTGCATCCATAGTCCATTGACAGGAAAACATTAAAACAACAATGAGCAAACTTTACAAAAAAGCATGTCACATTAATATCACTTTCAGAACAAATTGAGAGCAACTGCTCTATCAGCATTTGTGAAGTGGTGTGATGATAACTACCTGGACCTTAACGTGACAAAAACTAAGGTTCGAAGCTGGTGCACAAACTGGGACCCCTCCAATTACCAAATGACCGCCCTACCTCCTAAGCCTTGCTGCCCACCCAAATATATCAAAATTTAACGGGTTGATTGGCATAAAATTTGGTGAGCACATTTATTCTCTCCCAAGAAAATATTTACACATAGATGCAAAGACTTCCATCATCCAGCTCCTTGACTTTTCCTAAATATTCTTTCTCCACTTATTAGCATTGTAAGAATCACAAAAATGTTAAAAATACAACATGCAGTTATCCCTCAAGAGACACCAGATGGCACACTAATCAGTTGTTTTCTCATATTCAATATTTCATATCATTGTACTATTAATTAATTACAGTTGACTTTATGAGTAGTTATGAAAAAGCAATAATACTGAACATGTCCAGATAATAATTGTAGGCCATGAAAAAAGTCTGCTGGGAAAAAAAGACATTTATACAGCCTAACATTAATGTAACTTATAGTACACAAATGTACTTCTTTTTTTAAGTAAAATATTTGCACCCACACACATACACACACCTAAAGGTACCTAAAACTGGGCCTAAGATTGTTCACAGAAGAATGTATAAGAATGTTTCTGAAGAATATTTTGTTGATGATTTGGAAAATATGAAATGGGAATCAGTTATGGATAGAGAGGATACAGAGGATGCATTATTAACTTTTACATCATTATTTTCTGTTGTTTGCGATAAACATGCTCCAATTAAAAAGCTCATTGTTAGGAAGATCAAGGCTCCTTGGATTGACGATGGGCTGAAAAAGTGTATGAAGGAGAGAGATGTACTGAAGGAGCATGCAGCTACAACTGGTTGCCTTAGTGCTTGGCAAGGATACCGAACTCTTACAAACAAAATGACTAAATTGAACAGACAGAAGAAAAAACACTATTATCAATGCAAATTCATGGAGTGTAAAAATGACAGTAAGAAACTTTGGAAAACACAGGTTTTCACCGAGGTGAAGACTAATGGCCCTTTTCCACTAGTACCTACTCGGCTCGACTCAGCTCGACTCTACTCGGTTTGAGAGCTTTTCCATTAGGTGGTGGTACCTGGTAGCAGATACTATTTTGGGACCTACTCAGCTGGGGTTCCAAGCAAGCTGAGTCGAGCTGAGTCGAACCAAAATTTGACGTAAACGCGTGCAGGCAACTGATTGGACGGGGAGCGATGAGACATGAGAGCGACTCCTGCATGAAAACCAAACCAGGCACTAAAAAAAAACGGCAACAGCGACCATGCGCATTGATCACCGCTGAAGTTGGCAAAGTCGGAAAATGGCAAGCAAACCGGTACTGTGGTCAAATGAAGAGGTGGAGACTTTTCTGAGCTTGGTGGCGGCCCAAAGAATCAAGAGGGAGCTGGACGGTGCGCTGCCTTGCTATGACGACTCCACCCAGGTGAGGTGGTACTCAATTGTAATGGAAAACCACCTAAACCGTGTCGAGGCGAGTAGAGTCGAGCCAAGTAGGTACTAGTGGAAAAGGGGTATTATGGGGATCCTGACAAACTCCTAAACTCCTAAACACAATCTAGTGGTTGTCTCACCATATGGGTCCAAACTTCTCCAGGGCGTCCACCAGGTCAGCCTCGACCACAGCCTCACACAGACCCCTGACATGGACCACGGGACTGGGAGAGATACGATGGGAGTCCTCTCCATTATCCTGCAGAGCACATAGACCTTAAACATTTAGTTATGTTCACCAGTTGCAGGAACACACATTCAAACAGCAGTTAGATCCTTATATTTCAGTAAACTCTTTCATATTTACAAGAACAATTACAGCAATAATCATTTGTACATGTTACTTATTTGTAAATACATAAAGTTCATTCACACTTAGGGAACCCTGTTGCATCAGTCCACTGCTGTCTGCATTTCTGAAATTCACTCAAATTGTTCAATAAATACAGTTTGATGGTGTGTAGCAGACTTTTTATAGCTAAAAATGACATAACAAAAGTTGGGAAAAAAAGATAAATGGTATGCCTATTTTCTTGTGTGATCTGTGGTGAAGTATGTAAAGGAGTGGAGGAAAAGAAGAAGCTAGCCACATACATGCATTACTTGTCAGCTATCTTTTAGTATCTGGAGAAAGTAGATATTTTTGTCCTCCAACATGTGTGCATGTGTTCAAGAAGCACTCTCTTAAGCTAGGGTTGGGGAATACCAAATTCATGTAGCTGGATTGTGTATTTAAAATACAAAATATGGGTAACTGTAATCCATTACAGTTATAGTTTAAAATAAGGTAATTCGATTATAGTTGCTTTTTAAAAATCTAATCACAATTCTAAGATTACTTAGAATATAAATGTTTATTTATTTTGTATTTTCAACAGTGTTTAATCATTTGAACTGCAGCCGCCTTCAGGTGCTGCTTGTTTGTGGGTCTTTCAGTTTGCTCTTCAGAGAGTAAAAAGCATGTTCAGTTGGGTTGAGGTCTGGGGTCTGACTTTGCCATTGAAGAATGTTCCACTTCTTTGCTTTCAGTAACTCTTGGGTTACTTTTGCAGTTTGTTTTAGGTCATTGTCCAGCGCAGTCCTATCAGTTTTGTGGCATTTGGCTGAATCTGAGCAGACAGTATAGGCCTATAACCATCAGAATTCATCCTGCTGCTTCCATCAGCAGTCACATCATCAATAAACACTAGTGACCCAGTCCCACTGTCAGCCATACATGCCCATGCCATAACACTGCCTGCACCATGCTGGACAGATGATGTGCTCTGCTTTGGGTCATGAGCTGTTCCTTTCAAGAGTATAACCACTTTTGTGCCTTCTTGACTAGAACCACGGTGTTTGCCACCCATGAGAGTGTTTGCCACCCATGAGAGGTCCATGAAATGTGTGTGCCCAATAATTTAAGGCTGGTCACCCTTTCCTAGGGTTGCAAAATTCTGGGAATTTTCAAAATCGGAAACTTTCCATGGGAATTAATGGGAATATATCGGAATTAACAGGAATTTATAGGAAAAATCTGGAAATTTGCAAAATTGCATGTTGGCTTATAGTTGGAAGTTAATGTAGTTGAAGAAAAACCGTCATAATCCTGGTTAAAACAACCAGATTTAATACAAATTCAGTTGAATTTCCACACGACTCGGCCTCCATCTGAGCCCACGGACGACATCCAGTTTTGATGATATGACTGGGGTAAATATATTTGACCTATGGTATTAAAGTTTAACTGGAAAAAATAAATAAAAATGTGTTTAGTAGCTATTTAAGAGGCTTTCTATTAGCCAGCGAGCTCCACTGTAATGCTGGTTCTTCTGCCTTCTGCTAACCAGTTTTTGTAGAAATACAGTTTTCATATAAGAATCTAGGTTATAGTTTGATTTAGCTGCTGACTGAGGAGTGTTCATCTATTCATTGAGCCTATTTCTATTCATTTATCCACCATCAATCTTGAAGGACTGAGAAAAAAAAATCTACTCAAAATAAGTCAAAAATTTCATTAGTTTGCACGCATGTCTGCTTATGACAAAAGAAAATTTCCAAAATTCCCCAGCTGAACTTCCCATGGAAAGTTTCCGGAGTGTTTCCGGAAATTTACCAGAAATTTTCGGCCCCTTTGCAACCCTACCCTTTCCACCCTCTCCCCACTGATGTGCAGTGGTGAATGGATATCCTGCTTCTTCCTGAAATCCATTATGAATTTTTTTTATTTTGTTGATATTGAGAGTATATTTTCTGTGCACTGTCAGCCTCACTACCTCTTCTCTGTCGGCAGACTCCTTTGGTGATCAGCCCGACCATAGTTGTGTCGTCTGCAAATTTAACTATGGTGGTGGTGTTATGGGGTGGAACACAGTCATGAGTGTATGGAGAGTAGAGGAAAGGGCTCAACACACAGCCTTGTGGGGCTCCTGTGCTGAGTGTCACAGTGTTGGAACAGCAGGGGCCCATCCTGACTGACTGTGGCCTGTTTGTCAAGAAATCTTTTATCCACAGGCAGATGTTGTGCTCTACACCCAGGTCTGCTGGGTAAGATGGTATTAAATGCAGAGCTGTAGTCCACAAACAGCAGCCGTACATATGCCCCTTGTTGTTCCAGATGGTGCAATACAGTGTGGAGGGTAATGGAGATGGTGTAATCCGTCGACCTGTGACTTCTATAGGCATATTGGTGTGGGTCCACGGTGGGCAGCAGAGCAGCCTTGATGTGCTGTACAACCAGTCTCTCGAGGCACTTCATGATGACAGGTGTCAGTGCCACAGGCCTGTAACCATTCAGGGATGTTATGACAGTCTGCTGATTGTGGACATCTTCAGGCAGGTGGGGACAGTGCATTGTAACAGAGAAAGGTTAAAGATTTTAGTGAATACTTCATCTAACTCCGCAGCATAGTCTCTGAGGCCCCACCGTGACACCATCTGGTCCAGCTGCTTTCTGTGTATTGATTTTATGGAGTGTGTGTATCACATCGCCAGACTGGATAACATGAGCCTGGCTGTTTGTGGATGGAGCTGGGTCGACGGTTGACGCTGATCTTTTCTCCTCAAAGCAGCTGGAGAACTGGTTGACCTGCTCTGCCAATGAATTGCTGCTGCCCGGTCAAGCGGCTGATGTTATTCTGCCTGGTGATGTGATGTATCCCCTGCTATGCCCAGCAGAGCTCTGAGGTGCCAAAGTGGTCCTTGATCCATCACTTGTTGGCTGTTTAGCGTCCCTGATGCCCTTCTTCAGGTTCACCCTGGCCGCACTGTATTGTTGCATGTAACCAGACATGAAAGGAGTGTTGCGAGCTTTCAGCAGGAGTTATACATCCTTTGTCATCCACAACTTGTTGTTAGGAAACACACATTGTGGTGACCTTGTCCATGCAGCATTTTATGTAAAATAGTACAGAGGAGGTATGTCAAAATTGTCATCCTCAGATATAGTCCAGTCAGTGCAACTGAAGCAGTCCTGCAGCTGCTCAAAAGCCCCCTCTGACCACACTTGTATTCCCCTAGTATCAACCATGTTATCAACCATGTTGATAAGTGTTCTGGAGTCAAAAATGAAGAGATGTGGTCAGACTGTCCCAGATGGGGGAGAGGTGATGCTTTAAGCCAAAACTTGATGGTGCTATAAACATGGTCAAGTGTGTTTTTTCCTCTAATGGGACACTGGACATGTTGGAAAAATTTGGAGAGGGTAGTTTTTAAATTTGTTGTGTTGAAATTGCCTGCTATTACAAAAAGTCCGTCAGGATGGGTCTGCTGTTGTTTGCTAATGGCAATTAGCAAATGGTTGTTGTGACTGTAAACTCCTGTGGTAGATAGAAGGGGCAACATCTTACTGACAAAAATTCCAAGTCCGTGGAACAGTATGTGTCAGTTATCACAGCGTTTGTGCACGAGTTGTTATTTGTGTAAACAAACAGACCCCCTCCTCTGCTCTTACCAGAGTCTGTTGTCCTGTTGGCTCGGTGCAATGAGCAGCCTGCTAGCTTTATAGCCTCTGCTCAGTTACAGCTCCTTAATCTTGTTGGAAAGTGCTCTGGCATTTGTGACAAAGAGGCTTGACAGCAACAGCCTTGCCTCTACTTCCTCACTCTGCACCACCTCCATTGCTTTCTGGCTGGGATAGTAATCCACACAGACACTGGTGGTCTGACGAGCTCCTACAAGATGTTATGTTTGGGGTCTTCCTGGTTGAAAATACAGTTTCAGTGCACTGAACCGAACGAATCGAATGGCCAACAGTTCTCACCGGCTGCATTTTACATATGCCTGTGCCTGTAAAATTCCTGTAAAAAGTAAACTGCCAGTAAACTAATTAAAGAGCACTGATATATAGAGCGCTGAGCCGCTGCATGTACATGCACCACCATCTCTTAACTGTATGTCTCTTGACTGTAGATTTGGACTATGATACGCCTACCTCCTTGAAAGTGTTTTTGACTTCCCTGGACATTGTGAATGGGTTTCTCTTCACCATGGTCTTCCAGACCTTTTGGTGTTGCTGAGCTTACCAGTGCATTCTTTCTTTTTCAGGATATACCAAACTGTTGATTTGGCTCCTCCTAAAGTTGTTGCTATCTGTCTGATAGATTTTTTTTTTTTTTTTTTTTTTTTTTTGGCTTTTTGGCTTTTTGAGCCTAGTGATGGCCTCCTTCACCTGCATAGACACCTCTTTGGATCACATGATGAAGGTTGTAATAAACAGCTACCAAATGCAAATGCAAACAATTGGAATGAACTCCAGATCTTTTATGAATGACATGCAGCAAAGGACCCAAGGTCAGATTTGAACCCCGGTCGCTGTGATTGGGACTAAGCCCTGGTACATGGTGCCTTTGAAAAACCTTTGAAACCTAAGAAAATTTGCCTGATGTCTGTCAAAAAAAGACAACTAGCAATTGAGAAAAGAAAGAAAGAAAGAAAGAAAGGTACAACATACATACAGGGTGGACAGGGTCAGTTGAGCCTTAAAATGGAGAGGACACCAATCTGTGCTACTATGAACATGATTACAAACCACAACCAACAAATCCTGCTCACTCGGCCTTCAATAAAATTTGTGACAGAAACACAGACATAAATTTGTGAAGGAACTTGTGAAACTTTTATGTTTCATCACAGGTGCTGTGAACTGAGGTGCTGAAGGCATGTCTGCAGCTTGGACAGCGGCCAGCTGATCCAATCGCTGAACTCACCAGGCTGATTGACAGCAGGCATTTACTGAACCAAAATAATTTTTATGTCAGTTCCACCAGAAGAAATTAACAGTGCTTGTAATTATGAATACATAATGATAATAACTGAATCAATATATTGATCAACTGATTTTTTTCCTCCGCACACTGTAGTGAGCCTGCCTGCAGTGAAACAAACAAGCTCATAGATGGGACAGTCAGACTGGGAGCTGTATTGATAAATATTATAAGGATTATTCTTCTCTTCTTCTCTTCAGTCACAGCGCTGTCAATCATGCTTGGAAACCAGTTCAGTTTATTAGGTTACATGATCCAAGAGGTGAGTATTTCTGCCTTCATCAGTGTTCTACTGTATGGACTACAGGCTGTTTAAAATGAAACTGCTTGTTGCAGGGTGGGGACAAACCTCCGCCAGAATCACCACACCCCCATTTGCAACCAATGAAATAATTTGTCCTGCTTTAGTTGTTAGCAACCTGGGTGGTGTGCCATTCTCCTTGAAATCAACCCTTGTTTAAACTGTGTCCAACCCACCCATAGAGGTGGGTCACGAAGCCGAGTCATAAACATGGGTTAAAATCACAAAATCACAGACTCAGTCCTGGTTCAACCCTGGCTGAGCTCTCGGTGTGAAAGGGGTAAGAATGGTGCCAGCCTCATTACTTTCAGCATCTCCGAGAGGAAGTTGGCGGGGGGGTTATTAACCTAATTTTAAAAATGAGCTAATTTCGACTTTTAGAATTAAACGGATCAGAGAATGTTGGGGGGGGTCGCAAAAAGAAATATTTTTGGTTGGTTATTTTAATTGGCTGTATTTTATTGTGGCTGTTTTTAATTTGTAGACATGCCATGTGAAATAAAGGCATGTCTACAGAGTTTGACTTAGATACTAGTTACTTTATCTGATTTTCTCGTAATTTCCTTTTCTTTTTACTCATATTCCAGTAATTTTTTGCTAATTTGCTAATTGCTTTTTTTCACCAGGATTCTGAAAGAAATCAAATTTGCTCGGGTTTTAACTACTCTCACGTTGTTTCATTCAGCTATGAAACAAAGTGAGGAGCAAAAAGAGACAGATGAAGGGTGGGGAAGAGATGTGTAACTTTGAATAATTTAACTGTTTCTCCAGCTAATGGCTTGCTAACAGCCACTTACAGACATCTAAGCTTCCATGGTACAACACTGCTCAAGGCTGCCATTACACCAGAACCAGAGAGAGGAGGATATCAGGTTGTTAACCTTGTGTGATGCTGAGTGATGCTCTGCATGTTTAGCATGCAATGAAAAATTACAAAATGAAACAAAACAGTATATATTTACTGGAATTAGAATTAGAATCAGAGAAACAACAATAACAAAGAAAAAAAAAGTATTGTGATGAAAAGAAGCAAGTATTGTGTTACCATGTTCAGAGAGCCATGAAAAATAAAAGATTTGGTTCATATGACTTACCATCACTCAAAGTAGCATTCAGCTGCCACCACAGCTCAACAGTGGAACTTTTTAATTATTTAAAGGCACAACAGCCCAAAACAACTTCCCTTTGTCTTGCTTTGAAGCTGCAATTAGTAATTGACATAGATATGTCAATTATGGATTTGGGAATCTTTTCTGAAGAGCTATAGCTTTTTCAATGAGGTAGGCCACAAGAAAGCTCTAAGGTTTTGCACAAACGTAGAGATTAAAAAGGGGCTCATCTCAGAAATTATTATTGGAGAAGTTTCTAGCAACTGTAACAAACAACAACAAACAATTTTCTAGTACAATTAACCTAACTGATCAAAAGAACACAGCAATTTCTGTATTTTCAATACTTCAGTACTGGATACAGACATGATGCTGATACAGACATGATACAGACTGGATACATTACAATATTGAAATTAAATAGTGCTGTCCAGAATAATGGCACCACAGTCACACTTCACTCTACTCAAGCAGCTCCACAGATAGACGTAAAGCAACTTAGCCACCACTGAAGACCCTAGATTTGCATTATATAAATTTTATGGCAATAACTTTTTATATATACTCATGATACATACAAAATGCCCAGATTTAGTGGTGTGCCCAGATTTTAAGTTGCTGCCTATGGCAGGATAAACACTGCATTGGATAAGAGATTGCTAGTATTTTTGAAAAATGAATTTATCATGCATGGTAAAACTTTCTCTGCCCGGGACTGAAGGCGCACAGTGAGTACTTGGTACAAAAATGATGCATTATGGGTGAAGATGACTTTAAGATGACTTTTCTCAAGCTACCATTCACAGTGTTTTGGAATGGAGACCAAAGCTAAACACAAGACAGTTTACTGTGTCAGATTAGGTTACATTTGGTAACAAATCTACTTTATCAGACTATTCACTATCACTTAAGAGTGTTACTGAACGGATGGACAGCCACAAATCTTTTTCAGCTAGTTGTTTTTTTGTGTGTTTGTTCTACATTCAGACCTAATTTGAGCATAACTAATTCTCCGATGGACCTCCAAGATGGTGCCAGACATGGTTGCTGGGAGATTACTGACAGAACCAAAAAAACTTCTCTTTTTCCGGGTCACCATAACAGCAACTACGCATCTAGCCAGTCAGCAGAATTTAGGGTTACTTACCAACATAGTTCACTTCAAGTAAAAAAAAAATGAGGGCCTGAGGAATAGTTCCAGACCTCTCAGTGATACAGCTTTTATAGAAAGAAGACATTTATCACCAGAAGGAACTGTACTGAAGACCAGGGGAGATGGCCAAAGTCCACATCACAACACAAAAAGGCTTTTTCTTTTATCCATTGGATAAATACATGTATATGGACCACTCAAAGAGAGAAAAACAGGGGGAGAGGACAGAGACAGAGGAAAAGCAGGAAAAAGGAAAAACTGGTGAGAGACAAAATCAGAGAGACATTGCTAGAGATGATGTTCAAAGACATATGTGGGGGCTGGAACAATTATTCAGTGTTATCAAGTAAAAAAACATCAACAAAAACTTCCATTGTTGGAAAGTTATGTATTATTGGCCATCCATCTAGTGTCACTACAAGATTAATGTTTGTAGAGCCGACCCAGCTGACAATGCCACAGACAACTTCTTTAGCCAGTATGATCACCTTCTAACTGTGGGAGGGGGATCCACAGAAACCACTGGGTCTCATTAAGTAATAAACATGATGTGGGCTCTTAATATGACCAATACATTAAAGATGTGCTTATTTATCTTTGTAGTTCTGCCTGCCTTAATTTTACAGGCTTATGTTTTCATAAGCCTGTGGTTTAAAGTGACATCTTTCTATTTTAACCCAGCCATTCTCCAGCTGACCAGCTTAGCATTTTTACTCACAAACTGACAGCAGGTCTACTGTCTTGTCCCAGGGTTAAATTATCTGTGTAAAAACAACTATCCCTTTTATCTGGCTTTAACCTAGGCCCACTCATTCATTCACTTATTCAACAGGCTTGCTACTATAATCACGATTGCCACAGCATGAATAAAAACTAGTGGAGAGAACACTTTTTTGCTTCTTGATGATTCTTTTAGTATGTTTATTGGCATGAATAGATTGTGTGTGTCTATGTGTGTATGTTGAAGTCTTTGCAATTGTAAGTGTGTATAATAAAGAGGTACAATAAATGAATAAATAAATAATAGCTAATTTGATGCATGTTTTGCATCTAGTGTTCCCTGCCCCCCTTCACATGAAAAAGCCAATCATTATTTATTGATCAGATTTACTGATCATCAGAATGATCATTGAGTAACTGGTAAATCACTGTAATAATTAACAAAACCAAAAACAAAATTAACAAAAACAAAATACACATTCTATCACACATGCAAGGCTATATCTTTCAAAATAAGGTCCACTGGAGACAGCACAGTCTCTCCTAACTCAGTGTCATTCATAATAGATAATGAATCAACATTCTATTAAACATCAAAGTAAAGGATCCTTCCTGCTTGATGATTCACTACCATACACATTCATGCTTCACTGTCTCCAATGTGTTAGGCATTTTTGAGACACAGACACACATTGTTCTCTTTCTTTCTTCCAAATCTTTGAATCTTTCCCTTATTCATCTCCAATCAATGTTCTGTCTCTTTTACAGTTTCTTCTCTTCCTTTTCAATCTCAGATACTGAGATGGAGAAGGATTGTTATTTATACCTCCCTCGTCTTTTTTTTTTGTCTCTCTCTCGCATTGATATTTCTTTTTGTCTATTTATAGAGGTTGATAGTTTCATTTGTGTATTTGTAGACGAAAACCAGGACAGGAGACTAACTTTAACTCAGGTGCCTCCTGTTTCTCTTGATCGTTGCTGAGATGTTTCTACACCTGGATCAGAGTCCACCTGTGCAATATTAAATTGACTGGACATGATTTGGAAAGTCACACACTTCTCTATAGAAGGCCTCACAGCTGACAATGCATATCAGAGCGAAAACCAAGCAAGGCACAGATCTGGGGAAGGCTACAAAAAAAAAACCAAAAAAAAAAAAACCTGAAGGTTCCCAAGAGCACAGTGGCCTCCATCATTCTCAGATGGGAGATGTTTGGCACAACCAGCACTCTTCAAAGAGCTGGTTGCCCGGCCAAACTGAGCAACCATAGGAGAAGGGCCTTAGTAAGAAAAAAGTTACCAAGAACCCGATGGTCACTCTGACTGAGCTCCAGAGATCCTGTGTGGAGACGGGACAAAGTTCCAGAAGGACAACCATCACTGCAGCCCTCCACCGATCTGGCTAGAGTGGCTAGACAGAAGCCTCTCCTCAGTGCAAAACACATGAAAGCCCACTTGGAGTTTACAAAAAAGCACCTGAGGGACTCTCAGACTGTGAGAAACAAGATTCTCTGGTCTGATGAAACCAAGATTTAACTCTTTGGCCTCAATTCCAACCGTTATGTCTGGAGGAAACCAGGCACTGCTTATCACCTGCCCAATACCATCCCAACAGTGAAGCATGGTGGTGGCAGCATCATGCTGTGGGGCTGTTTTTCAGCAGCAGGGACTGGAAGACTAGTCAGGGTTGAGGGAAAGCTGATCGGAGCAAAGAGTAGGGTTGTCACGATACTAAAATTTCAAACTTGATATCGATACCCAGGAAAATATTCAATACTCGATACCATTTTCGATACAGTGGGGATAAAAAAATGACAAAAATTTATAAGGCATAAAAAATATTTTTATTAAAATTAAAACTCAAAAATAGCCTTTTCAATCAAAAAAATTAAAAATAAAATCACATTTTGTTTTCACTCTGTGCAAATTGCAAAAATAACTCAAATAACATAATTTTACAACATTTTAACTTATAGTGCAAAAATAACAATGACATATGTTTTAGAACTACAAATTTACTACAAACCACTAAGCATTATTTTTATTAACATAGTATTGTTTTATATGATTGACATTTTCTGGAATTGTGTCAACGGCGGCTTTGCGCATGTGCGATTCATCTGCTGCCTGGACGCGGAGTGGTGAGGGTCTCCTCTCTGCTCCTCTCCTGACTGCAGCTGCCTGCGACCGGAGGCTGTAACCACCTGTGAGGACTTTGGGGCGGGGGAGGGGCTCGCGGCAGCACCCGCTGCTCGCTGAGAACAGGAACTGCAGAGGAACGATACGTGCTTTCATGTCAGTCTCCAAAATACCAGAAGTCTCCAATAACACCAGGAAAAGTCGCTAGATTTGTCGCTCGTCGCTTTTGACAAAAAAAGTCGCCATGGGGAGTTGGACAGTCGCCAGATTTAGCGAGAAAGTCTCCAAGTTGGCAACACTGGCCGAGTCACTGGAGCTCTGCCTACCGGGCGCTGTTTGGCCTGCGGCGCTGCCTGTCGAGTGCGTGACGCGCTCGTGCACTGTAGTATCGATACTTTGGCAAATTAGTATCATATCCGGATATGGCCTTTTAGTATCGATACTTTTTGGAGTATCGATATTTTTGACAACCCTAGTAAAGAGATATCCTCAATGAAAACCTGTTCCACAGCGCTCAGGACCTCAGACTGGGCTGAAGGTTCACCTCCCAACATGACAGTGACCCTAAGCACACAGCCAAGACAACACAGGAGTGGCTTAGGGACAACTCTGTGAATGTCCTAGAGTGGCCCAGCCAGAGCCCTGACTTGAATTCTGTCCAACATCTCTGGAGAGACCTGAACATGGCTGTCCACCGACAGTCCCCATCCAACCTGACCGAGCTTGAGAGGATTTGCAAAGAAGAATGGCAGAAAATCCCCTGATCCAGGTGTGCAAAGCTTGTTGTGTCATACTTTTGATATTTTTGACAACCCTAGTAAAGAGATATCCTCAATGAAAACCTGTTCCACAGCGCTCAGGACCTCAGACTGGGCTGAAGGTTCACCTCCCAACATGACAGTGACCCTAAGCACACAGCCAAGACAACACAGGAGTGGCTTAGGGACAACTCTGTGAATGTCCTAGAGTGGCCCAGCCAGAGCCCTGACTTGAATTCTGTCCAACATCTCTGGAGAGACCTGAACATGGCTGTCCACCGACAGTCCCCATCCAACCTGACCGAGCTTGAGAGGATTTGCAAAGAAGAATGGCAGAAAATCCCCTGATCCAGGTGTGCAAAGCTTGTTGTGTCATACCCAAAAAGACTAGAGGCTGTAATCACTGCCAAAGGTGCTTCAACTAAGAGGCCACTCACACTGGCAAGTTTGATCCGCGCCCAAGCACGATTGCCCTTAAAATCCGGATTCTTTGACCAGTGTGATCGCTCCGTATCGTGCTTGAATACAGCACACTTCCCCCGCTCTGGCACGGTTGGAAGGGGTGTGCTTCTGCACGGTACGGGCGCATACATGAGCACATGCACGGTCACGCATGCAGTGCGCGGACGTAAATCATGCAACTTTCCTCCTGCCTCTGCAAAACTGTTTAATGTGCGCAGCTTGATTACCGGCGAATGGCCGCGTTGCGCAATCAATAATCAACCATGTTGTCTGTGTCGCTGTCCGTTGTGCTGCTGCAACCGCGTATAAACAAAAGTCGGTTTATAATGAAAGTACAGCAGTCTGTGTGCGGAGATCCGGCAGGCCTGTCGGCACCGGCCGGCACCGGCCGGCACTGGCCGCGGCACCGCGCCGTGTGCGGCCACCCGGTCACCCGGTCTGCCGGATCTGACAGGTGCCGCTCCGGCTGTCAGTTGGACCTTTCTGAACAAGGAGGAAGTTACCTCCGAAACTGTCAAGGTAAATAAACATCCCATGTCTGATTAAAATGAACAAAAACGTTTTTTAGTTAAATGGAAGACATGATGAATGTATTTGAACTACATTGATTTATAATGACGTCGGGCCATGCCTGTTGTCGTATTTCAACGTGATGACGTGCACACCGGGGGCAATCGTGCTTGGGCGCGTTTGGGCTTTAGGTAATGTGAGTGCAGGCCAGCCGGGGACTGGGGAGGGGGGGATTTTGGCTTTAGCACGATACGGCTCAAACTTGCCAATGTGAGTGGGCCCTAAGTACTGAGTAAAGGGTCTGAATACTTGTGATATTTCAGTTTTTTTCTTTTTAAGAAATTTACAAAAAATTCCACAATTCTGTTTTCACTTTGTCATTATGGGGTACTGAGTATAGATTCATGAGAGAAATAATGAATTTAAACGATTGCAGCATCAGGCAGCAAGATAACAAAAGTGAAAAAAGTGAAGGCTGTCAGAATACTTTCTGAATGCACTGTATAATTCAAGTAATTATGAATACAGTTTTGTGTTGGTTTGTTTATTTATTATTATTCAGAGAGAGAGAGAGAGAGTAAGCATGAGGAAATGGTAGCACAAGGTTAAAGTGGGACCATGATCTATCAGTAGATTCATTTTCCTTGAGCACTGCATTTTCTGCAGTGACAGCAGAGTGAGAGTGAGAGAGAGAGAGAAAGAGAGAGAGAGAGAGAGAGAGAGAGAGAGAGAGAGAGAGAGAGAGAGAGAGGGAGAGAGAGAGTGTGTGTGTGTGTGAATGGTCTGATAGTCTATTCCTCACTCACTCTCATGCTGAGTAATAATCTCAATCTCTCTCTCACTCTCTTTCTCTAACTCACACAAGGCGCTTTCTGACCAGAGTAGCTTTTTCATGGAGGAACTCCAGCCTTTTTTGTGTATACACTGCAGGAACTGGGAACGACTGTATAGCAGCTCTTAATGTTAGCCTTTAAAAATGGAACAAAATACAGACAGATGGACCAACAGTGAAGTCCAGTCCTTTCATTTTGATATTATTACTGTCACTATTATTATATATTTTTGTTACTCTTAGTTTGTCATCATTTTGTTGTTCTGTACAACAGAAATTTTTAACATTAGTTCGGTAGAGGCTTCAAATAAGCCCCCTGGTTTGCCAACCTCTCCCTGCATATTATTTGCTAGCCAGCATGAACAATAGCAGGGCCCTGGTTCTATTAGTACTACATTGGAAGGGAACCTTAATTAATGTTATTAGTAGCACCTGTATTTACTTGTCTTTATTTCATGTCAAAATGTCTGCTGTGAAAAAGGTCCATGCACCCAGTATCATTTTTGTGATGGCTCCAGTTCTGAAAATGTTCAGGCTGTATAAGTCTGCATGCATAGCAATTTTCTCACTAGTTGCGCTAACTGATCATGGATTTCACTGGGGGGTTTTACCAAAATCTGAATGGTTATTGTACATTTCACCTCGACTACATATGAAATATGTCAAACCTCCAAATTTATTAGAAATAGGAATTTGGACACACTAGTATGAATGTATCTATTCACAATGGCAAGCTACACAGAAACAAATCATGCACCAGTGGACAGAAAAGTAGCCTGCTGACTTGATTCATGGTATCGGTCGGCATGAGGAAGAACTAGCTTTAATAGAGAGCCATGCTTAACCACATGTAAGCCTAAACAGTCCAGGTGTCTGTTATGATAGTCACAAGACCAACACAACAACACAAGCCACACTGCATAGCCTTTTAATGTTGAAGCCAACAAACCAGAGCAGCCTGCCACATTTTGGGTTGCTGTTGCTAGGCAACCACAGGATCAGATGACAATCAGCTGTCAGTCATTCAAGTTGTTGTTAACTGTGCTAGCTAAACTGAGACCTTTTAGCTAAATTACACAAATAAGATCCAATGTGTGTCTGTGTCTCAAAGACCCATGAATTCAGTCAGTGCAATTTTCTGTTTAGATCATGGTAAGTGGGGTTGGTGAACATGTAACGCTTTGGGTGATCCTACTTTCCTGCCTTTAGGGCTGTAGAGAAAAAAAGCAACACTGACATAGGACACCTTTCCACACATGGAGCACTGACAGTGCTCTTCTGAAACACCAGTCACCTAGAGAGAAAAAACATATCCACAGGGTCAACTCAGTGGCTCAAACAGTAGAAAGCATACCAGAAGGCTACGCCCTTGTCACAGTGGCCTGGGTCTCATTCTGTTCTGAGCACTTTGCTGCATGTCAGCCCCTCTCCCTCTACCCTGTCTTTCATGTCTCTCTCTGCTGTAAATGTCTAATTCAGCAGATATGCCGAATATAAGCTTTAATCCTTGATAATTGGACCTTTATTGAAATGAGACAAGTTTATTCCTAATCTCACATGCATCACAGCATGTGAGATTATGGTTGTGAGGTTATGAGCTTGTCATGTACAGTATGTGTGCATGGGTGCATGTTTCTGTGGCTCTACTTGACCCTTGTGTCTCTGTATCATGCAGAAAGTAGGTGATTCAAATGGACATGCACTGCAAAAATGACATGCGTGTGTGAGTGTGAGTTATTTATAGACCACACTGACAGTAAGGATACAGTAAAGATGAACAATGTAGGCCAGACTGAATAGAGTTCCTCTTGCAGTAGTTTTTCAGCAAATTAATTGGCTAACCATGCTGTGTGTGTGTGTGTGCGCGCGCTCGTGTGTGTGCATGTGCGTGTGTGAAGAAAAAGAGAGTGAGACAGGCAGACACACAGTATTTCCTACTGTCAGGCATTTTAAGTTAAAAACTAAGCCTTCACTAACTACAGATAAGGTAGAAGTGAATAATCAGGTACAGGGCCGGGTCTAGCCAGGCATGTATGAGGGGGCAGCCACAACTGTTGAGGGGGCATTGTGCTCCAGCACCTTTTACCATGTCTAACTGAATATATTTTGGGGGATTTAGTTTGAGGGGGCACAACATTTATTTGAGGGGGCCAGGACCCCTCTTGCCCCTGCGTAGACCCGGCCCTGATCAGGTATACATGTAATAACTACGGATGGTAATGAATACTCAAGCACTGAAGTACTTAATGTACGAAGTACAATATGTAACTATCTACTTGACTGGTGAAATGCTGCACAGATGTGGACATTGAGTGTAGGATCAACAAAACCATGATAGTGTTCAACATGGTCAGGAAGATATGGAGTTCCAAACCCATCTCGACAAAAAACAAACAAAAACTTCAGCATGAAAAACATATAGTAATACAAATCAGAAAAGGAGCTCAACTAAACAATTACCCATCTACAAACATTCACCAACAGCTGCCTCAGAAGGATCCTAAACATCTAGAGGAAAGTTAAGATCAGAAACATGGACACCTGGGAGGAAAGGGAAAAGGATCCCATTCACCTACAAATATAAAGAAGGATTTGGAGTTGGATTGGTCACAACCTGCGGAAGCCAGTCACTAATGTCACTAGAAGGGCCCTCCTGCAGGACCATCTGGGGAAAAGAAACACCTGGCAAAGACATGTCCAAGCATGGTGGGTAGTAGAACAACAGAAAAGAAAAATTCCAGCAATCAAATGAGATGAAGGACATTTGTCAATCTAGGCTCTCTAGAGAAGCCAAGGACATACCTCAAGACAACTGAACAACACCCAAGACACTTCAACTCCTCCAACTTGGACTCCAAGACTTGGAGGTGCTGATCCTCATACTGACTCCTTCACACTTGGCTGCTTCACTCCCGTTATAAACCTTCACCAGATGCACAAAGCACATGTAGACTGGACTGAAACATTGTCATGACCCCTGTAGTATTCCACGGCCAGGACAGAAACCACACTGTTCCTCCTGAATATGAAGTTAACAGTAGACTGAAGCCTCCTGTCCAGTGCCCAGGTGTAAGCTTTCCCAGGGATACTGAGCAGTGTGAAACCACAGTATTTGGAACACAACTCTCTGGTCCCCCTTTTTAAAATTGGGAGCCACCACCTATGTCTGTTATTTCAAATACAGAATGAAAATCAGGAGTTGGTATTGTGTCTAGATGGTGTGTGAGATAGTAAGACCAAACAGCAAATGACCCCTTAATAGTGATGTGCAGATTGCAGTACTTATATGCAAATCAAACAAACGAGGTCATAAAAAATAATCTGATTTATAAAGGCTGGTTGAACAAAATCTTTTTGGAATTTATTTAATACCTGCAGGGATGCCACTGCCACAGAAACTATAAGTATGTCTCCCCAGTAAGGGAGAGGTTGTTTGTAAATGCACGAGGCATGGCAGTGTAAACTTCATTGATTATTTAAATCTATAAATTGTTTGGAGTAAAGCAGCTGTCCTCCTGATAAATCCTGAGCTCAATCAGTCTAAAAATTACTTGAGAAGCTAAAAGTTTAATTCTGTTTTCCCTGGAGAGTTTTATTTGTCCTGTCAAATTTATAAGTTTTTATTTTTGCTGCTTAGAAGTCCCACCATAATTGCTGCAGTGACTATGTGCATGGAAACATTTACAATTACTTAAAGCAGCCTCTCTAGAAAATTGTTAAAGAAAACAATTAATTTTAGTCTTAGTCTTAGGGCCCTATCTTGCGCCAGAGTCCCTAAACCCGTTATTTGGGGATTTAGCATTGCGTAAGATGCGTTCCCCCGCAAAAGTTGCTGTCTTGCACACCTGCCGTTATCTGTAAAACACCTGTGCTACCTGTTACATTATGCATAGGCGTGTTTTGGGCGTTACGCCAGTTAAACCAATCAGTGTGCCAGGTGCCATTGCCTTTAAGGTCAGGATGGGCTATCCTAAATCCTAAATCCTAAACCCGCGATGGAGAGAGGGAGGTAGATTTTCTCAGGGGTTCAACTGAGGCTAAAGCAAGGTGGCTTTTTATATATATTATATATTATATTATAGGCGAGTAAATTCGGGAGGTGGAGCCACATGTGCATGTCCACATGTGTCCAAGTGGACGTGTCACAAGGTTGTACTGATTGAGTAAAATCCCCGGGTCACACCACACACACACAAGAGGCAGAGGTGGAACTATGTGTAAACTAATTTATTGACAAGGTAGACTGGGCAAATAAAATATTAAAAATAAAAATATAGCACAGCTGCTGGCTTATGATAAAACAATAAAACGTGCTGGCGTAAGTGTCCAAGTTAAAGCAGTCTTTCCTCTAAACAGTCTATATGAGTAATATACTCAGTCCATTCCGGCGGCGTCCCGGTATCAGTCCGACCGTGTGCGTGGTGAGGCTCCGTCGGGGCGCACATTGAAGCCGCCTGGGCGCACTCTTGTAAAAGCCCAAAAGCGGATAGCGGGTGGTCCTGAGCACCCGCTATCCGCTTTCCCCAAAGTGTGTGCTCAAGATAGCAACTGTAGGGAAAGCGCATAAACACGCCCACAGACACACCTCCAGGCGCAAATAACGGAGTCGGCATAATGTATAGCTGGTAGCGTGGGCGCAATATACCGTTTAGGGATAGCAGAAGCTGCTAAATGCGTAATTCACGGGTAGTGGCAACGCGTAGTGGGTGGCACAAGATAGGGCCCTTAGTCTTCTTGACGAAAATGCTTATTAGTCTTAGTCACATTTTAGTCATTGCTATCCTTAATAGTTTTAGTCTAGTCTTAGTCGACAAAAATTAAAAAGATTTTAGTCAAGTTTTAGTTGACAAAAATTTAAAATATTTTAGCCGAGTTTTAGACATTAGTTTTAGGCAGGTAGACTCTCCCATCAATGGAGATGAAATGCAGCCATGCATGATATACTCAGGATTGTACATTACATACATGTAAAATTGATAACAGTGGAATCACTGGTCATTACACAAAGGCAGTCAAGAAACAAAACATTGTGTGCACTGTGCCACTAGAATTTAGAAGATGCATTTGACTACTATGATGTAAACCTTAACAGACATCAAAATATACAGCCCCAGTCTATATTTACCTGTTTGTTTTAGGTTAGGTAAATTTGTTGACTTGTAAGTGCAAGTCCATCACCATCACCTGTGTGTTACCGTGTTTGTGTGTGCGCAGGCTGCCTGGTAGCCTCATTTATACTGTGTCGTAGGACGGATACGCGCAGCGAACACGACCACAATCAGTCTGAGCTTGTGTATCAGCTGTGTTCGCCGACACCGGTCGCGGACGCTACCACAGTGTGGGCTTGTAGCCTATCAGCTGTGTTTGCTGCGCGTCTGCGGCGTACACCACAGTGTAAATGAGGCTGTCGGCGCAGATGCGCACATTCTCAACCAAACAAGCCACAGGATGCACTGCTCATATTTTGAGCTTTTGGCAGACAGACTGTACGCACAATTGGAGGAAATAATGCATTTTGAAAGTCCACTACACCACCTATTAACATTTTTGTCCCGTCTCGTCATGACGAAAATACACACACATCTTGTTATGTTTCCGTCATCAAAGAGCTATTTTTAGCTCATCATCGTGCCGTCTTCGTCATGAACAAAAGGGTCATTGACGTAAATATTTCGTCATCATAATAGTTGACGAAAGTAACACTGCTACAGGGACAGGTGGAAGTGGAGGGAAATGTTCATGCAAATGCAGGTGTATGAATCAGACAAAATAATCTATAATCTATAATCAAATAAGTCTAATGTTTTTAAATTCTAAATCTCCAAATTTATCAGTTAAGGGGTTGATGGAAACAGCCCATAAATTATTAATTAAAAAATGTGAAAAAAAAACAAAAAACAAAAAAACAACTCATTCTGTTTTAGTTCAACCCAAACCTACAGCAGCAGTTTTGGGCCCAAACCCAGCACAAACCCAACAGGTCGGGCTCAATCGGACCAAAGATTACAATGGACATTATGCAGATGCTTTAATCCAAAGCAACATACAAATGAGATTTTTATACACCATACAGGTGCCAGGACAGACGCTACGCCATTGCCACTATGGAAGAAGCTGCAAGACGATGCATCCGAATGGAGTGCACCTATGGCTAAATGTGAGTGAGTGTGAGTGAGGGAGCGAGTGTCACCTACTACTCAGTGGTGCTTTGCATCTAAAAATTCCCTCAGTAAATGCCATGTTCAAATCTTTCACACTCATCCACATTGATCGTGTGTGTGTGTCTGTGTGCTTCCCATTTGTTCATGGTTGTCTTTTCCATTTATTTTTTCTTTGTTCTCTTCCCTCTTCCTTTCTCCCTTCATGCTTCTGTTTGTCTTCATGTTCAAAGCCAGCAGTGTGATCTATAAATACCATCTATCTACGCTGAAGGCAACAGAACACCCGCTGAACCTCCGCCATCTTCTTACTGGTCTGAGCCTGACATGTAGTCATGCTCTTAGTCATCATCCAGCTCTCACAATTACACACACAGCAAATGCTTTCACGTTGTCTGGTTAGTGCTCTCCAAAAGGAGATACTGAAACAAACTCCCAGTGCTGTTTCTGCTGGTTTCTGCTTGAGGTTAGAGAGAGTCCAAAGCTCCTTGCCAGGATCATACTAATTTCTACCTGATGCAAAAGAGACTGTAGAGCTTCCTGTCTGGTTGATACTGTTTTATACCTGAGATTAAAGCGAGACCAGGGGCCAAATGCATAAATGATATGTAACACACACGCCATGATCTCAATATTAATTTACTGATTGAGAAAGCACTCAGTAGCGATTATAGTCAAGATGTACGTATGATCACTAATAAACATTAAGAAAGCTATATAGTCATAGCTGTGCAAAGTGGCTGTGTGTACCTACAACAGCGGCTTTAGTGCTGTTGGAGGACCTTGTAAATGCAAGAATGCAAGAAGACCATTTACAGAATACGTTGACAATTAAGTATACATCTATTTTAGATACAGCTGGGGTTCAATATCCTCCACCTGCAGCTCTCTTGTTGCATAATTACTTTTTCACCTCTTCCAGGGTCCAGAGCTCGGACCTGATTGAATTAATGACTTCAGTCACTTGTTGCCATTCTACATATTTTATCTAAATTTGGTACACTCAGTGGGAGTCCTGAAATCCCAAGAGGCCGAGGAGGACATTTTCAGGTTGCCGAGCCAGGAGGAGACGATGGCTAAGAGAGAGAAGATACAGAACATATCTTGCTTTGGTCATTATAGGAAATGTGAGATATCTAGTAAAAAAGATGGAAGTGTTATCAGGAAGAGTGAGAGAGTGTTTTGTTAGGGGTGTGTTGTGTGTTTTACGATGACTATACGTCAACACACCAGACTTTATTGTGAATTTAACTGGCTTGATGTTGGTGCAGGGGGACAAGAGTTACAATGATACTGTCAAGGAGAAAAAAGGGGGAGTCGCTATCTGTGTGAATAACAGATGCTGTAACCAGTTGTTCACACATTACTGTGAAAAACTAGGTGTACAGCATCGAACTGTTAGCAGTAAGTCTCTGTCCATATTATTTACCAAGAGAGTTTTCCCAGACCACCGCTGTTGTTGTTTACATTCCAACGGTGGCTAATGCATCACAGGCTGCTGACGTCATCAACTCACTGACGGTCAAACTACAGACATTGCACCCAAGTGCCCTTACAGTGATCTTGGAAGATTTTAACCACATCATCTTGGCAACAACCCTGCCACTTTGAAACCTTTGTGGACAGCAAGACTAGGGAAAACAAAACAATGATGGTAGAAGCCCATCTACCATCCTGAGTTCCAGGGGCAACCAGTGATCACCACAACTGTATGGAGTTCTGGACTTCTCTGAACACTTATGGATGGTGTACAGAGCCATAGAGTAACTCAAACATCTTCCCCTAAGGGCAAAGTGAAGATATTTCCTGAATAGTGTGAGAGTACACAGAGGTACACATCTCTCAGGTCTATGAGAGTTATCCAGGTGCCAGGACAGATGCACTCCCAACAACTGCACAACCATCAACATTCTGACAGACCATTCCCCAACGTGTCTAATGAGCATTTAAGATACATAATGGGATGCATCCACAAGTACCACCATCTGCCTCAGTCTGGAGAAGGAGGATGTATCTGAAGGCTGGTGGACAGCCAAACTTAAGAGAATAGCCCCTGCACAGTGAATCTGTGAGACAGGGGTGTAGAGGCCGCATCAGGTGTGCCACTTGGGGCACTGCTCTCAGAGCAGTGGCAGAGGGTCCACCAGCCCACTAGGGCTGGGTACGTTCTAAAATTTTTCAGTAATGGTGATGATCAGAACATGGAATGATATTTACGTGGAGTACTGGTACCATAACAGTGCCTGTACCATTTAGGGGTTTTTTGGTTTGTTTGTTTTCTTTTTTTCTTTTCATTTGATGAAATATAGAAAAAAAATGTCAATTTTGCTTTTGGCATCTCTGCATATTATTTATTTTTATTATAAGTATAAAATGTACAAATTAAAAATATATTTTTGGTTTACCCAGTCCGGCTTCCTGTTCTCTATCTGTTGACATGTCACTGTCATGTCAAGAAAGTTATGTTGAGTGTTGTTGTGTCTTGTCTTGTCAGTTCCTGTTTTATTTTGAAATTTTACTTCCCTCTTGTTTTAGGTCACTTCCCCTTCCCCTTGTGTGTTTCCCCTGGTCTGACTGTCTTCCCCGCCCTGATTGTTTCCACCTGTTCCCCATTACCTTGTGTGTGCATATAGTCTGCGTTTCCCTTTGTCCTGTGCCAGTTCGTCTTGTGTTGTCATACCAAGTGAACCACGTCAAGTCTCGCCAGGTTATTTCTTTGTTCCTAGTCTTGCATTTTGCCAAGTTTGTTTTCAGTTGTTACTTTGCCTTGCCTTATCCTTGTTTCCTTTGTAATTCCTCGAAAGAGTGATTTTGGTTGCTACTTTTGATATCCTTAGTTATTATTCCTCAAAAGAGTGTTTTTGGTTTTCTTGCATTGTCTTCTGTAAGAGTGAATTTAAGTTGCTACTTTTTATTAAAAGACTATTTATTGGAACTTGTGTCTGGAGTCGTGCTCTTGGGTTCACGTTTTTGCTCGGTCTTGTCAGTCACAGTAAGTTTGACTCTTCTTTGTCTCTCATTTGTGTACCTTTGTCTGAGTGGACTGATCTCTTACCTTTTTAACTGCTGTGATTGTTGTGTTGCCAGATTCCTCCAGTAAAGTCTGGAGCTAAGGTGATTTTTTGTTTGTTTGTTTGTTTTTACTAAGTATTTCTTATAGTAACTGTAAAGTATTAGAAACTATCACTTTATTTAAAAAAAAAAAAAAAAAATCCAGAGCAACATTATTAAACAGGATGCAGCGCAAAAGCAGTTTTGTGTCAACTTTCTGGTATCCATGATTGTAAATGCCAGTATTGTAATTGACAAAAGTCCAATCTTGCAGCCTTATTACTGCACCCCTCCCTCTACCACACACACCCACCCAAAGTGGAGTGTGCAGTTAGCAGCAGTATCTATTTATGAACATATATTTTCCTTCACCTGATGTTAGACTCCTTCCCCAGTCTGCTGCTTTACCTCACAGCGTTCATGTTCACTTCACATACTATTAGCTGATTGCAGTCATGCTAGAGTGTGTGTGTGTGTAAGAGGGTCATTCCTCTGTACTCTGTCCATCTCATCAATCATCCACCCATTGATCAGATGACACGTATATGTATGCAGGTGCGTATGAGTATGCCTATTTGAGTGTGTATAATGTTATAGTGATTACACAGGACAGCAAAATAACTTTCAATAAGTAGTGTGTGTGTGTGTAACTGTAGTATCCTTGCCTCCTAAAATGGCAAGACAGTGAGAAAGGAGGCAGATTAAACTAATGAGCATGGCTGATAGTAACAGCCAATAGGGTGGGGGGTAAAACATACAGGAAAAATTATCCTGGAATATTTAGAAAGATCAACGGTACTTTTTACACTGCCACCAGGTGGCCGCTCCTCTTCAGATGGAGGTTAAAAAAAAAAAAAAAAAAGCAAAACTGAACTTTGGTGACTATTGGGTTGTAGAGGTACATGTTTTGTGATTATACATGGAATATCCTCAGTTGTTGCTCCATTCTCCCCTAGGCTTCTAACACACAATACTGTATTTCTAGAAGCACATTGAGAAACATAAATACAGTATTCTGGATTAGCAGAATAGTCCATGCTCCGGAGCAACAAATGAGGATATTTCAACACCATAAGGACTCATATAACGTCCAAGGAACTATACAACCCAACACTCAAAAACACCAAAAAGTTCCATTTTGTGTTAAGTACGCTCCCAAGTGGCCTGCTGGTATTTGTCTGACCAAATATGGTGTAAAAACGGATAGCTTTGATTGATCGGTGCACCCCTAGTTTTTAACCAATGTTTATTTGACTTTGCCCTGCCTTCAACACAACTGGTTAGCTGTCTAGCTAGCCTAAGTGCAAATAAACAACAGTAATGCAAGGTATCAAAGTTTTGCAGCAAAGCAGTAAATATAACTGGGGAGAGGACATGCACAGGTTTTCAAAGTAGGAAGCTTTAATGTATGCCCATAACATGGCATGAACACAGCATGATAGTCCTATTCTTTTCTCTATTTACAGGTTGTCCCTTAGTACATTAATCAGTTGTTACAAACAAGGTTTCCATCTCTATGTAGATGATACGCAGCTTTAAATTTCCATTAAGCCTGACACCTGTTGATGGGGGGCCAAGCTGGAAGAATAGCTTTTAGAAATCAAGCTATAGATGTCATCTAACTTCCCCCTTTTAAATGCTGAAGACCAGAATGCTAGTTCTTGGTCTAGAGCAGATTAGAAACATTCAGTGATTTCACTCTGAACTTAGCTGGCTTCACAATTTCACAAAATCCTTGTATCAGAAATCTTGGTGTCTATTTCAGTGATCCCTAATCCAGTCCTCAAGGATGAAAAACCCACAGCTGTTGCCCAAAGAAAGGCAAACAGGAGAAGGTGTCCCCTGCTTCACGGATTGTAGACAAGTAGTGGGTGAAACAGCCTGATGCACCACTACAGTTTATAGTTTTGATTTGAATGTCTGATGTAACCTGGCTTCTAATAGGGACCAGTGTGTATTTGTCAAAATATGTAGTTACTCAGCCAATAAAAGGGACTTTAAAAGGGCTTTAATTGAGAATCGGCTTTTCACTAAAGTTTTACTGTGGTTCAAATTATAATTAGGCTATAGCATAAAACAATATTGTGCTGTTTACAAATACAGTAACGCAGTCCGCAGTGCAAATAGTAAGCAACAGCTTGGTGGCAGTTTAAATGCATTTTTAAATCATGTAAATTTAGATTTGAAAAGGTTTTGATCTGGTGGAGAGCCTATTAAGTATCAATAAGGTCAAACCCCCAGGTGTTGATAACCTTGATGCAAAGTTGATGACACCTGTTGCTGGTTTGATTGCTATACCTATAACGCACATAATTAATTTAAGTTTAGAAAAATGTATTTTTCCTTCAGAGTGGAAAATAGCGAAGATTGTTCCGCTGCCTAAGAATTGCAGAGGGTCTTTTTCAGGAAAAATAGTCTTCTACCGGCCTTGAGTAAAATAATGGAGAGAATTGTATATGAACAAATTCAAAATTACTTTGTTGAGAATGATCTAAATACAATGTACCAACATGCCTATAAAAAGGGGCACTCCGCAACCATAGCATTAACTCAGATGACAGATGACTGGAAGAAACATATTGATAAGAAAAAAGTAGTTGGCGCTGTATTGTTGGATTTTAGTGCAGTTTTCGATGTACTAGATCATACACTGTTATTGAATAAGTTGAGGTGTTATGGATTTGAAGAATTGGCTATTGCATTGATAGGAAGTTATCTGACAAATAGGAAATATACTGTGCTGTTTAATGGCAGTTATTCTGAGGTAAGAGCAGTGAGTTGTGGGGTGCCTCAAGGGAGTTGCTTGGGCCCGCTATTATTTACAACAAATGATATGCCTCTGGTTTTGAATTTGGCCACTATGTATGCGGATGACTCAACAATATACCATTCAGCATGCACAGCTTGGGAACTTAGCAATATTTTAAATTATGAACTACAGTTAATAAATAATTGGGTGAAGGTAAATAGAATGGTGCTCAATATGGGAAAAGCAAAATCTATATTAGATAGATAGATAGATCTATCTATCTATCTATCTATTTATTTTTTTATAGATCTATCTATCTATCTATCTATCTATCTATCTATCTATCTATTATAGAGGATCCCCATTAGCTAACTGTCACACGACAGTTGCTAGTCTTCCTGGGGTCCCATCTTTATTTACAATTTCTGAAAACCATGCGTGACAAGTGTAACACAGCCATACAATACAACATAAAATAAAATAAAAATAAAGTTTTTTTTTCTGTTTTTCACATATTCCATGTATGAAAACATAATGAAACATGAACACTGCATGACTACTAAATTACAATAAGGGTTTTCACAAGAATTCAAATTAAAGTGAAATCAAACTATTCCTCATTTCGCTAAGGGCCACTTGGAAAACGCTCAAGGACCCCTGAGGGGCCCTGTACCACACAAGTCGTGAAGCCAGCTGCATTCTATATACAAACATACTTAAAGGTAGGAAAGCAGATTTTTCTTCAAATGAACAGTAATCAAGGTCATCCTGAAATTCAGGGAAAATGTGGGAGCCAAATAATTGGGAAGCACAGTTTCCACATATGGCCCCACATGATTAGGTTGATCTCTGTAATTTTGTATGGAAAACACAGCAACTGTAGTTTCAGCACATTTTGTAACAATAAACATACATTAAAACCAGAATCAACCATTGACCTATGATAAAAAAAAAAAAACTATTAAAGTACATGTATATTAGCTGGTATGGTAGGCTATGCTATAGTGGCTCTGTGGTATCAACAGGTTTGGAGCAATCTGAGAAATAAAGCAGACAGATTGGTTTTCTCGGCTGCTATATTTAGCAACCGACACAACATTTCGCAAACTTGCTGGCTCTCTGGAATGACTCTACTACACTAAATGGAATGGAACGTTAATTTATTTCATTAATAAAAGCTGTGTCTGCTGTGCTATTTCATGTCTGCGTGACTGCTGCAAAAAGATCTATGCAGGAGTGCATAACTAATTTGTCATGGTGGCCAGCTGACATTTGAGAGATCATTTGGAGGGCCAAAAAGTGTATGTTTAAAATTGCATCTTAAGCTAATTATCTATCTCTGCATAAACACAAAAAATAAGTGGAAAATATTAGAATTGGCATATATTTAAACCTTCAAACATAGTAATGACAATGTTATAAAATGATTTTGAAAAATGCCCAATTGCCTAATAACATGCTGCAGCATGACAAACAATGACAACAGAAAGAAACAAATACTTAATGTAACTGAAACACTTCTGTCACTTCTATCAGGTCTGTCACCCTCCTTTGTGCTGATTCAAAAGCCTATGATATAGCACAAAAACGGGGTCGCATAACGTAACTGGCGTACCTGGCACCCATAAACACAAGCAATCTATCATAAATCAAGCTTTCTTTTATGACTGCTTTCATCCACTGTTGTTAGTGTGACAAAAAGTTGCAAAAACTGGTTCCCTAAATCACGGTTGCATAGGCAGAGCTTCATAAACATTAGGCTACTTCGCCTCTTCCAATGTTTGTTCAGCTGGTTAGGATTCATGTAGAATAAATGCCACCAACACTCCATTTGAGCAGCTCATAAGTTACATGATAAGTTGCACACTGGCATATCCACATAGAGTGCATCAAATTTGAATCAGCAGCAACACATGGTTAACATCCCTTGACCAATCAAAATACAGCTGGAACTGAGGAGCATCACTTTACTCCACCGCTAATGGCTGAAGTACTGCTCTTTCAGTGCAAGGGGGTGCTGTTTTGCCAGCACTTAAAGATATAGAGAGGTGCACTGACAATGTAAATTAATTTGTAATGTTGGGGCCAAATTTGGTCACCATGCCACATCTGGCCCCTGGGTCGTATATGTTGTCCATGCCTGTTCTATTGCGACAAGGTGTTCAACGAAACAGTTCTATTCAAATTAAATAAAAATTTTGCTACAGTTGCTAAGGGGTTAAACACAGCTTAGATGTGAGGTAAACAACCAAATATACAACCGACACTGACTCAGCCCAGCATGGCCCAACGGCTGCACTTAAGATTCAGTGGTCATTTTTTGTATTGGACAGCTGCATCAGTTAGCACTGAAGATTGTTGGTATTGAATTTGTTTCATACTTCATATCTTCACTGAGAAACAAAATGATAATTAATTTGTTATTTTTTTTAGTTTTTAATGAATATTTGAAGCAAATTGTTGTTACTTTCATCATTTATTTAGTTACAGCTGTGTGTTGCTGCAAAAGTAAATTTACATATTTTAGGATTTAGTATAGTATTTAGTATAACATTTTAGTATTTTGTCATATTGTCATCAATATTGTTACAGCAAAAATACCCAGAAATATCGTGTCACTAGCTGATTTTAAGACTATATCCTCCACCCCAATGTATACTATATGGTTCCAGGTCAAATAATTACTCATCTCAATAGGTCTATGGTGTGAATGTATGATTTTTGTGTGCATATGTATGGGTTTAAATGAGCCTTTAGGATAACCCACTAGCTAAATGTGTGTGGCAGGTTGGAAAATGACAGGATGACAACAGCAACAAACCTCTCTCTCTCTCTCTCTCTCTCTCTCTCTCTCTCTCTCTCTCTCTCTCTCTCTCTCTCTCTCTCTCTCTCTCTCTCTCTCTCTCTCTCTCTCTCTCTCTCTCTCGTCATGGTCTGCCATAGAGGGTAGGTGATATTTTCACTCCTTACCCTCCGTCCGGTTCCGTACTGGCTCGAGCTCCACCGGGCCCGGTTGTCCGCTGCTGTCTCTCCATTACCTGGCAACGACCCAGAGTCCGAGTCCTCCCCCTCCTCCAATTCCTCCTCTCCTTCCTCTCTCTCATCCGCCTCCGCTCTCTCCCTCTCCTCCGTTTTCATCCGCTTTGCCGCCCTTCCGTAGTCTCCTTCCTCGCGCTCGCCGGTTCCTTCTACCGTCGACATGGTAACGGCTCTGGCAGACCTGTGAGAGCAGGACGGTGTCTCGAGCAGTTGTGCAGGATGAGTGCGCGTGCCTCTCACAGCTCCATGTCAACAGTTCCCTCGCGCCTCCGGTGTGATGTCGGTAAAGGGCTTGTTTCCCCGTGTCTCCCTCCCTTACTGTCTGTCCCTCTATCTATTCCCCTCTCTATGTCTTTCTATGTGCCTCACTTACTGTACACCACTGATTTTCTATGCTTGGAGGTGTGAGGGGACACGTCCCGCCCCGTGCTCTTCTCTGAATGGTCAGTCTGTTCCTACTGCCTGGAGTTACGCCGTGTGATTGGTCCAAGTTGGTGCGTCAACAAGACAGTGCTCCACGCTCTGCAGAGGAGTGCGCAGAAAAAGAGGGGGTGAGAGAAAGGGAAATGGTAAGAGAAATCCAGAGAAAGAGACGAGAACTACGGAGCGTGACAGACAGGGAGGAAGGGGGAGGAAGAGATAGATAGCTGTCACCTTCCTCTGCTGCAGCAGTATATGGTTACTGCTCATTCTTATACAAAATTATGTCCAAAGGCATTATTTCAACCTGGGCCCTCTGCTACTATGTATCACAATGTGCATACCAGCCTGGGCTGTGTACTGCTCTCTATGAAAGTTATTTGAACATTGTTTTGTATAAAATTATCCCATATTCATATTGGTAATATCAGTCTGGCTCCATTTTTTGTTGACAGAATATGACCATGATATCAAGTGACCTTTGGGTATTTTGTTTTCTTGCTTTTATTGGGAGAAACAAGTTCATACAGAGCCTTGGAGTGCCCGTCCTGTGGGGAAATGTATTTTATGTTAAAGGGGTCACATGCATCATGTCACATCATATGACAAGTCTTTCTTACATTCTTTTTCAGAAATTAGTGCAGATACCATAAATAAATGAAATCAGATTGAGAGCCTATATCCGCCTCTACACTGCATTTTACTGAGGCCAGTGCTTTACAACACAAATGCATCCTGCAGCACAGCACAAGACAGGAAAGGCAGCGAAAGCTTGTAGAGTTTCTGCATCGGGTGTGTGTAACATAAAAAAACACAAATAGTATGGCAATAGATGTTTAAATATACACATTCATCAGTACATGCATGTGTGCATCTAAGTTAACATCTGCAGAAATTCTCTTAATCATGAACAATACAAATCCTTGATAAAGTCCAGCAAGTATTGCATTTCTCCAGTGTGCATACTAACATTGATGGAGTCCATCAATATGTACATCTTTAACTTGCAGGTACTCATATTTCCACCAAATTTGGTAGGAAGGTTTACCATGGGCGAAGAAGAAGCGCATAACTTTTTGGGCCCCTTGGCCAGCATGGGTTGTGTTAGTGGGTGTGTTATGGGCCACAGAAGACCTGATTAACATTTAATGGGACGTTGTGGGGTGTTCTCTGACTGAGACTTGACTAGAAATTACAGATTCTGGAGCAGAGCTATTAGATCTTCAGACTTTCATTTATTTATTTATTTTTTAAAAATTTGTTCATCTACTGTGTTAAGTTAATAAAAACATTTCTACTAACAATAGTTTTTTTTTTACATCCAGCTGTCTCACACAGTACTAAAGCAGATTCACTTGTTATGACATGTTTACTTGTTGTACCAAGTTGTCACTATTCGTCCTTGGTGTAACACATGTAACACATAACACAAATTTCAGTGGTGGCAGTGAGAGCTCTGTTTATACATACAGCCTACTGACATTCAACTTGCTTGCCAATGTGGCAAGCAAGGTGGCATGGAGGTACGTGTTGCATAGTTGCCATATTGGAGTTTGCTCTAGTGAACAAAAGGGTTGCATCACTGTGGCAACATGTTGCAGAAGGGAAGGCTCTGAATGTTGTTGGTGCATATATGCCAAACAGCAGTTAGGAGTACCCAGCCTTCTTCGGAAACTCTGGGGGTGTCCTGGGGGCCCTGGGGGCCCTGGGTGCCATGCAGCTGAATATAGTTCCCCAGACTTTGAGTCTCACTCTACTCTCCACCTCATCTTTTACTTCATTGGGCCCAAACAGGTCCATGGTGGTGAACTCAAATACAGTTACCCAAAGTTTTTAGCTATTCTTCGACCTTTGACTACCCATGCTTTTCTTCACATCCTCAAGAGTGTTCCTGCCTCTCCCTCACGATTCACACCATTGGCTTCTCTAGTTAGCAGTATGCCTCGTGGGAGAATGGGCTCTGCAGTTTTTTCTTCCTTGAAGGACTGAATCCTGCCTCCACAGACGAGCAGTCTAGACTTTTTGTTTTTAAACTCTACTAACCTGTTGAGGGTTGTGTGGGAGAATTTCACACCTTCCTGAGCCATTAAATAGAGGTCTCTGAAGGCAAACTCATGCTCTTTGACTTAGAGCAGAAGTGCTTTGGGTTCAGCATTTGAGGTTAGTGCCTCCCATGTTGCCTGCTTTGTGGCCTGGTTCTTCATGCCCAACCACTTGTTGGTGGCCCACCACATCCAAGTAACAACTCCAACCAGCCTGGACAAACTGCTGAACTGCTGACAACCGAGCTAGCATGCTGAGCATGTTCAGCTTGAGATGAATCTGAGCAAAGAACAGGGTGATTCAGGTTAGCACTGTTTCTTATTTCAGATTCTTAAACCTTGGGGTTCTCCTGAAACTTCTCTTTGCCTGAGCTCTTGTCACCACTGCTGAAAATATCCTCTTCTGCAGCTTATTGATGCTGTCTCTCAGCAGACTCTATTGGGCCATTCTTAACAGGTCCATCTCAGAAACTCCAGTAAACTCTGCCAAGCCAAATTCTCTTGAAGATCTTTTTGAGTAGCTCCCATTGTGATGATGTCAGCAAAGAATGTAGAATCTAGTACCCACAGCTATTTTGCTGAATGACTCCTAATAATGTTTAGCTGTCAGCCAGGTGGAATCAGCACTCAATCGTCATCTGGCTATGCCTTTCTAGATACTTTCTGAGCCTGCCGACCACACCACATACTTCAACCTTGACTGCATCTCCTTTCTGGACCAGTGGCATCAGCTTAACCTTGAATTCCATTAATCTGACATCTATACCTTGGTCTCTTTCCCACTTAAGGTACACAAGAGCTCCATTGGACCTTTTACTCCCTTACTTTAACTCCCATCTGGGAGGGTACAAGCCCAGGATTTCCTGTTCTGTCTGGGACAAATCAAGCTTCTACTGAACCTGATTTGTCCCTGCTGTACATACTCCTAGAACAGCTTTATGGCTTCTTCCCTAAGGCCTTCAGAGAGTAGCTTGTCCTAGGTATCTCGGGCCAGATTTCCACTCCCCACCTCTTGAAATGCATTTCTGACAAGGATATCACCCCTCTGCTTAACAGGTGTGACCTGACCAAGTGGGGCATAGAGTCAAGCTACCTGGCTCAGTAGCTCTCCTCTGGTCAGAGAATTAGGTGTTCTTGAAGTGACCTCCTCCATCAAAAGATTCTGTTCACATTTCCCCTCTCCTCTTTGAAAAGTTGGTAGAGGTCATCATGTACAGTTTTCTTCATCAAGATATCTGATGCCTAAGGCCTTGTTGTCTTCTTCCCTCATCTGACATGTCAGTATCAATGTTTTGCATTTCCCAAGGGGATTCTTTGGGTTGGTCACCTGCTTCCCACTCTGCCCTGAATGGACCCATGTCTTCAGGGAAAATCCACAGACTTTCAGGATCTCTTAAATCTCCTTAATGATTTCGTCCAGCCTGTTTGCATCATTGTTGGAAGTGATAATGTCATCCACATAGCTGCCCTTCTCTAGAACACTGTGTGCCTCTCCCAGATGAGAAAACTTGGTTAGTCTTGCAGTGTCTTGCATAGTCAGCCGTGCTATGCAGGCAGCAGGTTCAGTCACCAATGTGCACTCTTTTGATGTGATATTCTCCTATTTCCTCATCTTGCATGTCCCTCCTGAGAAATCTGCATGTATATCTCACGCTCCTCAAACCACACTGAGTTGCACATTTTCAGATCAGTCATCTTTCTTGTGAGCTTCTTTGCAGCATCCCAGTCATCCATCTTATTGATGAGCTTCAGGCTCTTTTCTGTGCTCACAAAGGTGGCCTCTGCTACACTCCTATTATATAGAATGGAGGTAGGGTCCATTATCTAAGGATACCTAGCATCACAGTGTGGATACTAGTTATGTTCATCCTCCATGACAGAGGTGAAGCTCCCCTTCTTCAGCTAGAGTCATCTCCTTCCCTCCAGGTTGGCAGTTTTCACAGCAGCATTCACCACATTTTTGTTCACAGCCTGCTCCCATGCTGTCCCATTTCCACTACTCCAGGAGGTCTTTGTGTCTTGCAGCTGTATGCTTGATCTCAGCCATGGTGTTGAGATGGAGATGGTGTAGGTGAACTGTCTTTGAGTAAAAGGGGACTTGATCACAGAGTCCTAGATTCCAATCCAACCTCAGGCCATTTGCTGCATGTCATCCTCTCTCTCTCCCCTGCCTTTCCTGTGTGTCTCTCTCCTGTGATTGCCAAATAAAGCAGAAATGCCAAAACCAAAAAATAATAATAAAAAAGAAGGACTTCACCAGCGATCTCTTCATACTTGACAGCAGCTGTTTTCATGGAACAAACAAAATTGTCTTCAGCTCATATGCAGCCACATTTTTAACTCCTCAAACAGGTCAAGATGTGCTCTGCCCACAGTCTTTCCAAAGAGTCTTCCCACAGAACAAAGTCTCCCACAATTTTAACCCTTTGTGGCACATATCACTGATAAGCAGCTCAGTCTTCTCAGGTCATTTTAGCTCCTCAAGCTCAATTTAAGGGAAACATCTCTAAGCTGTTCAGGTCTGACTACTTTGTGGACTATGGTGATCTCCTTCAAGCCATAGCAGACAAGCTACGGCTATGGACTACTATGGCTATGGAAAGCTTAGTTCAGCTTTCTCAGTTCCCTTAGAAGTGAGGAGAGACAGGAGAGGCTTACTCGAGGAGCTATGAGGGAGGATGCACAGGTGTCAGAGACACTACTGATTGCTTCCCAAGGTAAACTTGCTACTTTGATAGCTCATGTTCAACACAGGTTTTGCTCACGAATCCCCCACCCCCACCCCGTCCGAGCCTGCTACCACCAGAAAATGGTTCCAGGTGGGCGCTCTGGTGGCTCACCTAGTAGAGTGCACACCACATCAATTCTTAGTCTTTAACAAAGTGCCCCTGGTTTCCATTCTGGACTGAGCCCTTTGCTGCACGTCATCTCCTCTCTCTCCCCTGTCTTTCCTTTATTTGACTGTTACTGTCAAATAAGAAGAAAGGCAAAACAAATAATCTAAAATGAAACAATTAAAATACTTTAAACCTGTCTGAGTAAATAATGTATTTGTATGCATGTGGGTGCATGTGGATATTTTTATACAGGTATGTGCAAGTGTGTATATGTGTGCATGTGTGTGGTTGGACAGGCTGGAACAGGAAATGGTCCTATCATGTCTTCACATTTAGGCCACACACACACACACACACACACACACACACACACACACCTCTTTCTGTGTGTCTGTCCCACATACCCCATTTTCACACTCAGTGATGTGAGTGCAGCGATTCAGATCAGCTTGCAGGCAGCTTGGCCTGTTGGACAAGACCGTGGAGCTGAAAGCTGAGACTGATGAAGAAAACGATCCTCCCACTTAATACTCTCAAAAGGATGGAATACACACACACACAAACACATGCACATACAGTATTCATGAGTGGGAAACAGAGTGGCTGACAAGACATCTAACACTGAACATGTCAGTTTTAGTAGTTTCTTGAAACATCAATATCACAAGTGCCTGTGTGCGTTTACACTTAGTTAATTTTGTAGAAAAGCGCAACTAAAAGAAAATGAGCTGTATCAGCTACATTCACAGAGTGGCTGACAGTTTGACATCAGCAAACAACTGCAAGTAGGGAATAAAATATCTGGATTGAAACATCTTCCCATGTATCTATTAAATTTATGAAGTCACTTCATGTTGTTGCTGCTAATATCTTCTATGTTTTGTTATGGCCCACAATTGTATATACTGCATCAATAATGATGCATTGACAGTGACATGTTCCTCCTCAGAGGGGGAAAAAACATCAATTGTGCTCTGACTGTTCACACAGCCGTCACATAGCTGCAAACCAGATACATATCTGATATGCAACCATGTATAAAAAGGTCCAATTGAAAATGCAAGATTCAGGGGGCACCCTGGTAGCTGGCCTGGTGGAGCACATGCCATGTATCAGAGCTGAGACATTACCGCAGTGGTGTGAGCTTGAGTCCAACGTGGACCCTTTGCTGTATGTCATCCCCCCTCTCTCCCCTGTCTCTCTCAACTGCTGCTGTCAAGTGGAACAGAAATGTCAAATAAAAAAAAACTTAAAATGTGAGATTGAGTGTGATTATTTTGGTTTTCACATTAACATTATAAGTATTATTGTAATTATTTTGGAGGAGTTTTTATTTTCTCGACAGAAAAAGACATGAGCTTCAAGGAAATTACTGTGCTGCATTTCCAGTTTCTATAACATTAATATAAATAGATTTGAAAAAATGCAAGTTTTTGCAAATATTGCTGGATAACATGGATGTTAAAGATATCCTATACATCTCTATAGATCAGAGCTCAGGCTTCTTTATGTATGATGTCGTAAGAATGACAAAGCATGTTTTTCAACAAACTGCATGACAGTCTTGTCTCTCTGTACTGAAAAAGAATGATGAAGCATCTTTGCATCATCATGCTCTATAACCCTGTGCTTCTGGAACACAAGCACAGGGTTATAGAGCATGGATTACAGCAACTGCAATCCAGGTTATTGTGTAGGATGTGACCATTCTAAAAAGATGTGTTTGGGTTTGTACCAATTATGTGCTATTTGCAGCCATCCACAGCCATCCACTTCTATTCAGTTTCTGGTGACTGGAGGAATGAGCATACGAGTGTCCATATGTGAGCGTGTTCACCGCACACTATGCAGAATGACTTGCATTAATCTTTGTTTACTTTCATGAAGCTCAAAGAGGGCTCAGATTGAGCAGTGACTTTTGCATCTGGTGCCTTAGGTTTGCTCTTGACGTGTGTTAGATCCCTTTCAGGAACTGACAACTGCAAGAGGAGGCCAGTGTAGCTAAGAGGAAGTGAAGCAATACATGACCACAGAATATACTGGTGTGTGTGTGGGTGTGTCTATGTGTGTGTGTGTGTGTGTGTGTGTGTGTGTGTGTGTGTGTGTGTGTGTGCGCGCGCATGCGTATCCCTTTTTCATTAAAGGGATAGTTTACCCATTTCTAAAAATGTGATATTATTTCACTCCCCGCTAGCTGTTATGTAGGACAGTAGTGGTGCTATCTTCCTCTTCCTTGTTACTGAGTGCTGGATACTGGCTGGATGCTCCAAATGCTAACTGTTAGCTTTCTGCCATTTAGTTGGACATCTCCCTCTGCTAAAATTCTGAAAATCGCGTGGTATTGTAAGAATTGGACCGACCACAAGGGCCGGGCTCAGCCCAAAGAAGTCACGTCGGGTTGCCCTCCAGGGGTCACCACCTGTGAGACAAATAGTAGGGGCCAGGAGTGTTGCCACACGGGTGGTGGGTTGGTGAGGAGGAGCGGAATGGATCTATGGTATGGAAACTGTTTTTTGGCATGTGGAATGTCATCTCTCTGGGGGCAAAGAAGCAGGAGCTTGTGCATGAGGTGGAGCGATATTGACTAGATATAGTCGGGTTAACTTCTACGCACAGCCTCGGCTCTGGAACCAAACTCCTGGATTGGGGCTGGACTCTGTTCTTATCCGGAGTTGCCCGGGGTGAAAGGCAGCCGGCAGATGTGGGGCTAGAGTACCCAGCCTTCCTAGAGGCACTAGGAAGTGTCCTACAGAAAGCACCATCTGGGGAATCTGTGGTGCTGCTTGGTGACTTCAGCGCACATGTGGGCAACAATAAGGAAACTTGGAGAGGGGTGACTGGGAGGAACAGCCTGCCTGATCTGAACCCAAGCGGGGCTTTGTTGTTGAACTTCTGTGCAAGTCATGGACTGTCCATAACGAACACCATGTTCAAACATAAAGAGACTTATACGTGTACCTCATACCAGAGCGCCTTAGGTCAACAGTCGATGATTGATTTTGTAGTTATGTCATCAGACCTACAGCCATGTATTCTGGACACTCGAGTGAAGAGAGAGACAGAGCTGTCAACTGATCACCACCTGGTAGTGAGTTGGATCAGATGGCAGGGGAGGCTGCCAAACAGACCTGGTAAACACAAGCGGGTAGTGAGGGTAACCTGGGAACGTCTGGCTGAGGAATCTGTCCAGAAGGTCTTCAGCTCACACCTTCAGAGGAGCTTCTCCCTGATCCTGAGGAAAGTTGGGAACATGGAGTCTGTATGGACTCTGTTCAAAGCCTCCATTTTTGAAGTGGCAGCTTGGAGCTGTGGCCAGACAGTTGTCAGTGCCTGTTGCAGCAGCAACCCAAGACCTAGTGGTGGACAGCATTAGAGAGGGAGGCTGTCAAATTGAAGAAGGACACCTTCTGGGCTTGTTCAGCACACAGGACTCATGAATCAGTTAAGAGATACCGGCAGGCCAAAAGGGATGCAGCAATGTCGGTCGTGGATGCAAAAACCGGACCATTGTGGTGAAGAAGGAGCTAAGCCAGAAGGCAAGGCCCTCAATTAACCAGTCGATCTTTATTCCAACCCTCATCTATAGTCATGAGCTCGGGGTAGTGGCTGAAAGAATTAGATCATAGATACAAGTGGTGGAAAGGAGTTATCTTCACAGTGTGCCCAGGTGCACCCTTAGGAACAGGGTGAGGAGCTTGGACATCTGAGAGGAGCTCGGAGTAGAGCTGCTGCTTCTCTGCATTAAAAGGAACAAGCTGAGGTGGTTCGGGTATTTAGACAGGATGCCTCCTGGGCGCCTCCCGGTGGAGATGTTCCAGGCACGATCACCTGGGAAGAGACCCCGGGGGCGGCCCAGGACATGCTGGGGGAATTATGTAGCCCAGCTGGCCTGGGAATGCCTTTGGATCCACCAGGAGAGCTGGTGGATGTGGCCATGGAAAATATTGTCTGGACTGACCTCCTCAGCCTGCTGCCACTGCGACTTGGGTCCAGAAAAGCAGCCAACAATGAATAAATGAGGATGAATGAATGTATACATGCATACACTATAACTCGCACATCAACCACACCTCACAATTTATGAGAATTGTGTAACTGTAATTATAGCATGAGACCTTGTCTCACAAGTTCCATAACTCTCTCAGACTATTTTTTCCTGTTTATCTTTGCACATGAAAGGCATTCCCCCTGTGCAACCTGAAAGTGTATTTTTCAAACACTGTGTAATTTACTGCCACAAGAGGAAGACAAATCATACAGAGGTGGAAAGGTCTGTACTATAGGTTTAATGCCTAATATGTACATATAAATCCATCCCATAAAGCAGATATATTAATGTTAAAGTTATGTCCCTGGGAAATAAAAATATAGTTGAAGAGAAAGGTAATAGTAGAAAACAAATAGTGGTGAGTGAGAAGGAGAGTTTGGCTTTTAACTTTGTAACAGTGAGAGTGTGGGTGTTTTGGTACATATTTAACATATTTAAGTTACATGAAGCACTCATATCCTTGAAACATGGGGAATGACAACATTTCACCACTGTGGAATACCAGAAGAATGCCCTGCAAAACATCTTCATACTAACAAGTTGCATAATGTAGCACTGAGTCTTCAAATCTAAAGGTCGTGAAAAAAATGAAAAAAATTGGCCAATGTGGTGAAATAATTTTATTTGTCTCCAAGATATACCAGTCTGTTTCAAAAAATTTCAAGAAGCAACTGACAGCATCTTGAGACAAAAATAACAAAATGATCTGCCTTATTTAAAGTCCTTGACATGTGATTCAAACAAATTCTAACTTAGGTGAAATGAAACAGGAACAAATGAAAGATTACAGGGATTTTTAGAATGTCTGAAAAACTTTGTATTATTTCCAACATATTCTCATTCCCAAGTCATCAAATACTGCAAATTTGGTCAAGCACCTTTCATGTCTGACACAGATGCCACAGTGAACTGGGTGAACTATCCCTTTAAGTGCTAGTAATAGCAAATCTATGCTTAGAGAGTTGTTTTATAATTCAAACTTCCTTCATTTAGTTTAAGTGCTCCACAGCACATTACTGGCTGGAATCTTCACCTGCGTTTACTCATGATCCATTATTTCTTGATTGTATCATTCACATATAAATACTACCTGTATAAACACTACCTATTGTCAGTGAAGTACATGTCTGGAGGTTGGAACTCAAAGAAAAGTCCCCAGTTTCTCACTACAAATTACGAGTTGGAGGACCTTTCAAATGGATTTTTTAACTGAAAGCATGCTTATTATGATAATAATGTAGTTTAATTGATAATGGCCAAATATAATGAAGTGCCCCTGGCTGATTGACCAACTGAAATGAAATTGTCGCTATTATGACAGTTACTCTATTTGAATTTATCAATGCACCAATAGTTATAACTATTAATAACCTTGTATTGCCTGGCAACAAACAATTGCAGCAGAGTAAGAGTAAGCAAGCAGAGTTATGGTTAATATTATGTGGCAACAAAATGTGCAGAAGGCTCAAAATAGATCCAGACCCACTGAAACAGATGGTTTGGCTCAAACCACAAGACTGGGGCACTGCTACAATACCAATTTACGTCTTTTCTGCAGCAAACCTGCAGAAACCTCCATGAAATAACTCACAGCATGGTGCTGGACACACACACATACACACACACAGACACACACACACACAGACACACACACACACACACACACACACACACGTGCGCACCCACACAGACACATATACACACATGCACAGTAGCCCTTGAAGTGACCATACAATGCTGCTAAAAAGAGTAGTTGATGTAATTAGTGTTCCAAACCATTTCCTGTTACACAGAGGACTTTTTGAAGTGACTGGGTTTTTATTTGGCTCCCACTCTTAAAAGTTGGTCATTCTGATAAGTAAAAGACTCAACAGATATTAAGGAATAACATCCTAGATGTAACTCACATGAAACTAGTTACATGTAATAAAACACAAAATAAATGTATCTGTGCTCTGTTACAGTTACTGAGGGAAAAAAAGTAACTAAATTACAGTTCAAATGACACCAAACTTGGTCGGCATGCTAACCATGTTCAGTGTTGGGGAGTAACGTTTTACATGCAATGGTGTTAGGTAACGCATATCAGCAAACCTGCTGGGACAAATTTGAATGAAACAGCATTGGGGTAGGAGCGTCTCTATGTTTAGGCAGGCTCCATTCATCTGGCAGTATGTGCTAAAAGTTTTAGCGTTCGTGATTGGTTCTCATTTGAATTTGCACTGCCTGTCTTCTGCCAGTCGTCTGCCTAAACCTAACCCTAACGCAATGTGCATTGCTCTAATCAACCACTCTGTCATGCCTGGCAGTGACCACCTGACCACATCAAGGCAGTTTGTTTTTTGTGATCTACATACTCGTGATTTATTTTGGTGGTTCTGCATAGAACAAAAAAATCTAAATCAAAACATTCTGATCTTAATTCATTTTGTATTTGGCAGTCCATGTAGAGTACTACTGCTATAAGGTTTACAGTGCCCAGTTCCCAGTATAAACTTATGTTTTTAGTATTTTTCAGCTTTATTGCCCATTTTAAAACATTTATTAGAAAAGTAATCAAAGAGTAACCAAATATAATAGGTTACGTTACTCTGCTGAAGTGATTTAAACAGTTACATTACTTATTACAATTGTAACAGGGTAACTAGTCATCTGTAATCTATTAGCCTACATTTAAAAGTAACCTTAGGCATTATGACATTAGGCATTATGGCAACTGACATGTTCAGCCCTATATATCTGAGCTGGACTCATTGGATTCCAAACATAATAAGGAGCCCATTTGCAATGACCGTCTTCTGTCTAGTAGATGCCTGCGAATGGTAAGTACACACTGTCAGCATTAGCATAAAATAACTTTGCTAACTTTACCTAAACAAACTTACTTACCCTAGTGTGCAAGCCAGCTCTTGATTCCATAGTCCCTCAAAAAAAAACAGAGCCCCCACAATGTTGGACAGACACAGTTAGGAACTTACTGGCTATTACATGTCAAAGTAGGCCTTGACGTTACAAAATGTCAGGTATAGACACTATGACAATATAAGTTCACATTAACACTGAGCTTGTATGCGTTGTCTAACATAACTAATTAGTTAGTGTTATGTCGATATTAATTTAATCACAGGTTTCTGTATAGTCACGGTGCAAAATTTTCAAAATCTCACAACTCAGTTTTCATGTTTTGGTGTCTGAAACTAATAAACCTATCATTATTGTTGTTCTTTTTAGTATTGTCTTCTCAAGCTCTCTGCTGTAACATTGAGGTGTGCAACTACAGTGCATTTATAAAGTATTCAGACCCCCTTCATTTTTTCACGTTATGTTGCAGTCTGATGATACAATCATTTAAATTCATTCTTTCTCTTATTAATCTACACTCAGTGCCATATAATGACAAAGTGAAAACAGAATTTTAGAAATTTTTTGCAAATTTATTAAAAAGGAAAAACTGAAATATCACATAGACATAAGTATTCAGATCCTTTGCAACAACACTTGAAATTTAGCTCAGGTGCCTCGCATTTCTCTTGATGGTTGCTGAAATGTGTCTACACCTTGATTAGAGTCCACCTGTGGTAAATTAAATTGATTGGACATGATTTGGAAAGGCACACACCTCTCTATAGAAGGCCTCACAGCTGACAACGTATATCAAAGAAAAAACCAAGCCATGAGGTCAAAGGAACTGCCTGCAGAGCTCAGAGACAGGATTGCTGCAAGGCACAGATCTGGGGAAGGCTACAAAAAAAATCTGCTGCACTGAAGGTTCCCAAGAACACAGTGGCCTCCTTCATTCTCAGATGGAAGAAGTTTGGCACAACCAGGACTCTTCCAAGAGCTGGTCGCCCGGCCAAACTGAGCAATCATGGGAGAAGGGCCTTAGTAAGAAAGGTTACCAAGAACCCGATGGTCACTCTGACTGAGCTCCAGAGATCCTGTGTGGAGATGGGACAAAGTTCCAGAAGGACAGCCATCACTGCGGCCCTCCACCGATCTGGGCTTTATGGCAGAGTGGCTAGATGGAAGCCTCTCCTCAGTGCAAAACACATGAAACCAAGATTGAACTGTTTGGCCTCAATTCCAACCGTTATGTCTGGAGGGAACCAGACACCGCTCATCACCTGCCCAATACCATCCCAACAGTGAAGCATGGTGGTGGCAGCATCGTTCTGTGTGTGGGGGGGTGGGGGGAGGGGGCAAAGCTTGTTGCAAAGCTTGTTGTGTCATACCCAAAAAGACTGGAGGCTGTAATCGCTGCCAAAGGTGCTTCAACTAAGTACTGAGTAAAAGGTCTGAATACTTATGTGAATGTGATATTTCAGTTTTTTCTTTTTAATAAATTTACAAAAAAAATCTACAATTCTGTTTCCACTTTGTCATTATGGGGTACTGAGTGTAGATTAATGAGAGAAAAAAATGAATTTAAACAATTATAGCATCAGGCTGCAACATAACAAAAGTGAAAAAAGTGAAGGGGGTCTGAATACTTTCTGAATGCACGGTATGTGACGAACTGCCTGAGTCCCCGTCCTACATGAGCCTTCATCCTGTTCTGAAGCCAGTATGTCTTAACCACTTTCCTTTACCCTGTTGGCATAAGATTGGAAGTGATCCTTCCAGATTAAGGGAAGGACCTGAAGATATTTCTTGCCTCCAACTATTTGCATTGTTGACTGTTGTCCTCCTCATACTCTGGTCTGGTTGTTTCAAACAGCCTAATTAACCCTATAAAGCCATTTGTATCATATATGATACACATTTTCAATTCCATTTTTCGTTTTCAGTTTCATCAATACTTGACCAAAATCCTGTTGTATACCTTTGAACACTTCCCCTGTTCACCCTGGACCATACCATTGGCACTTCAAGTACATATCATATATCATACACCAGAAAGGTCATGTAATAACATATTTTTTGAATTTTATATATATAATATATATATATAATATATATATATATTATATATATATATATATATATATATTATATATATATATAATATATATATATTCAATTTCAAAAAATTGGAATTTTCTGCCAATTCTTTCATAGTTCAGGCCTCATAGGGTTAACTTCAAAAGCCAGTTAGTTGCTGACCAATGATCCAAGCTCTGAACTGAAAACATTTTCATCAGCCTGCTGCTCTCACCCATTTTGATAAATTTGATATTATGTTCTGATTTTCTTCATTTTTACAGCATTTATTATGCACATTATTATTATATCTGTGTGAAAGGGTTTTAAGCCCGGCTAAGACTACAAGACTTTTGGCTGATTTATCCCTGATTTACCCCTTCCCACAATCGGAGGAGAAATCTGGTCAGGGACCTTGGTCGGTACCAACTCACAGCCCAGATTATCTGGTAATGTGGGGGGTTACAGATCCAAGCTTAAACCTCCTGACTGCTCGCAGACTCATTAGGTGTCAGAATATAAAAATCAAAAACCGCTCCCTCAACTAATTACAGTTCTTGATGAAAAGGCTTTTTAAGTATCCCTATGATTTTTCCCACTGAAGGTATATGAATCAGACAGATTGTACACTCAGCATACCTCAGCAAAAATAGCCCCAATAGTTCAGGAGCTCACAGAGATCACTTGGTGTGATTCTGTAGTGAAATTCATCGTAGAGCTGACCCACGTTTGCACCAGTTTGGAGTTGAACCATTACAACAGAGGTGTTGCTGGATGGCTGGCCACTGACTTCTGAATTCAGCCCCAGTCTGTTGGTTTGCTGGTCTATGACCCAGCACACTGAGCTCATAACACTCCTCCATATGACTACATCCAGTGCCATTTTTCACCAGATCCTTTTAGGAGAATTTGTAAGACTTCAGTTTTTCTTTTCCTTTTTTTCTAGTACTCCCTTCCATCTTTTCTTGATATTAAGGAGATGTCCAATAGGCAATGGTTTTGTTTCTGCAGCAGACCACTGCACACTCTTTGACTTCCGTCGTCTCCGTCTTTCCTTACAGAATAATACACTTGTTATCGTCATGGTCAGTTGGTTCCAACTGGGAACTACTTTTTCAGGTTCCAAACCAATTGGTTTTTGGTTGAAATGCACAGAACAGCTATAAATTCGGCTCTCATAATCTCATACCAGTTCCTTGTTTGGTTGAAAAGGCCTATCACACCCCCAGTGCAGTCTAAAATGGCGTGTGTCCTACCTGAGATGAAGCAAAGCACTACAGAGCATTTACTGTAAATGGTTTACTAAACAGACTTAATGAATATTTTCCATTCCAATTAGGATGACTGAATGAATATTTGAACAAATGTGAAAAAAAATAAGGTAGTTAGGGGAATTACCAAACTTACAGTAATATGCCTCCCCAATCTCTTTATTAAAGAATAATCAGTTAGTACATATTATTTGCATAGAATCAAAAAGGACATTACAAATAACATTTTGGCCAGCTTGCACTATATTCTTCTTGCCCAGTACAAGCTGGCCAGTGTCAACCAACTTGTTACAAAACCCACCACAGCATTCATATGCTGAAATACCTCATAGTGAAGAAATCAGCACAAAATTACAAGTTACACAGCCATGAATCCAAGCTACAGAATTAATAGATATTACACCAAAACCTGGATTGGCTGAACTTACGCTTCAGCCTAACAAATGTTATGGTGCTGAATTACTTGGATGATTAATGTTCTTAACTTTCCACTTACAAAAACTGCATTGCTTTACACTGAACTACACAGCAATTTGGTCTCCCGGATATGAACCATTCAAGTGGTTGGGCTGGCAAAATGTATTAATTTGAATCAGTTGATTATCTTCACAGACATTTGGAAATTCTTAAATATTAGTATTTATCTTTTAATCTTTACATTGGATTTTGCTGCACTGAATGTCATGTCTGACATGTCAGTATAGGCACAAAATTATTCAAGTAAAGAGTTCCACATTGTTTCCACATTGAAAAACTCAGTGGTCCATCTTTAAACAACAAATATATCCTCTGTATTCTGACAAAAGCCTCATTTAACAGTACATCTTTACTCAACAAAATTTAAGGGAAATACAACTCATCAAGTATATTTTTCTATTTATGGCACGTGAGCAAAGTCAGTTTGAGACCTGGTTAATTAAACAGTTGTCTTTTCGTCAAAAAATGTGTACACTTTTTTATTAACTTGTAGGCATGTGCCAATTAATGTCAGTGCCAGTTAAAGGACCATACCAGTAACCCTGCATGTTTATCCAAATATCTACATAATGTATATACTTAATGTTTCTACTAATCTTTTCCCAGAGAAAGGAGTCATATTTTAAAACTATGATATCATTTTTCTGACCTTTTTATCCAGCCATTGGTTTCCATTCATTCCTCTATGATATGAAAATTTACCAACCATTCTTCACACCAGTATTCCATCACCATAATAAAGCTGTGAATATTAGTTTTCCTAAAAGGAGCAGCATTGTTTTGTTCTGATGACTTGAAATTTGGTGCAGTCTCTCCACCAGAAAATAGTCCCCGAGGAAACATTTGCTTTACACAGCCAATTCTGTTATGTGGTTTATGAATGCGGATGACTTTGTTAGCTACAGAAGCATAAAATTATAAGGTGGGTGTTACAACCAAAAAATCTAATTTGAAAATTGAGGGATTTTGTTTATGTGTTGTCAAATCCATAGTACCACAAGATTTGCAAAATGATATGTTGCAAGGTAAAATGTGGGTAAACTGTAGGAAACAGGCCAAACATTCAAAAATCACTAGCATGGACCTTTAACACAACACATATTTCTGTATATCCAAGTGCTTCTTCATCTTTGTGAGTTATAGAGTTTTACCCTTCATCTTCAAAATGATACTAACAGAAGAACAGAAGTACATTCAGGCCAGAATAGGCGGTCACGGAGGTCAGACAGTGGTGAAAGTAAAGTGGGTGATGTGTTGGTATTCCTCACCAGGATGCAGCAAAGAGTCCGGAAACAAGGCCTACAACATGTACACACAAAGACAAGCACAGGCACAGAAAAGAGGAAGAAGAAATGAAAGCCACAACAACAAAAATGGTTTAGTAAACTTGACTTTTAGGATACTATTGCTATTTACTGTAACTACATCACAAGTATAAAATGAGAAAATTCAATCCTTTAAAGGCCCCATGCTGTCCACTTTTCCAGGCTTTTATTTTAACTGTTGATCTCCCTGCAAGATGTGTTTGTGGTTTTGAGTACCTGTGGTCTGATAAATATAGTTTCACAGCTCCTCTCTCTTGCCTTTCTCCTGGAGCTCTGGCAGCACGGCTTGTTTAGCCAATCAGAAGAGAGAATCAGCCCCTCTCCACTGATTGGCTGACTGTTTTGAGTGACATATGGTCGGGCCAATCACAGACAAGTAACTGAAACCTACGCTGCTCAGCAGAGCTCCAAGGTACTCACCAGTAAACAGGAATTATCATCTTATATAGATCTATCTTATGTATGATTGTCATGGCTACTGCTGAGCGTGATGTTGTACGACCATAGATGTCTGAGCCCGACTCAGATCCCAAACCACAGACGGCAGAACACACCGGCAAAGCCGGTACTGTATTGTGTCAGGTTGATGAAACAGTTGGCACTGAAATGAGCCGAACAGACGGGCAAATGTGGACTAAAATCCTGCGGGACCCGGGAAAAAATGACCATCAGCCACTGTGCAATGAAACATGAGCCTCCTTGCATCCGTCTATGGCAGAACAACGTTTCTACGTCATGTGGCTAACTTGTTAGCTTGTTATCTGGGGAGCGGAGGCGGGCTGGCTAGTTTAAGTGGGCGGAGTCACCATATGTGTGACATCACAGAAAGGAGGAAGTGCTGTCCGTGCGTTTTAAAGGGAGAGTTTCAAAAAATGGGCTGTGTGCATTTCTCCGTTTATCACAGGTTTAATGCATGGGACAGTATTTATGTGGCCCCGAGACCTTCCCTATCACCAAAAAACATCCAAATTGCATTTTTTCATGCCATGGGGCCTTTAAGACAGGGGTTTTGAACTGCAGGTCTGTGAAAGTATTGCAGGTGGTCACTGACAGAATAACACAGTACCTGGTTAACAGCATCAGGCCAATTCTGTGTCTCCAGACAGAAGGAGCAGTGCTTCTTGTATTTAACTCCACCCTTTCCTGTCACAGAGCCATCCAAGAAGTTGGCAGTGTAGAATTGGACTCCTGGTTGGCTGGTGGACACCTCCAGGACACGCCCACTAGTTGGGTGACACACCCTATGATGCCAGAAGATGGAGATGGTCAAAGGTCTGTCAAACCATAAAAGTGTATTAAAGAAAAAGGACACAGGTTCTATGTCTTTCCCACTCTGTTTTATGGCTCTTGCTGTGTGCATTATTGAGCAAATGAATCAGTGAGGGAGTGAGAGAAAATGCATTATTCTACATATTCTATGTTCAGGATTAGCAGTGAACTTCAAATGCCGTCCCGTATGCACGCACACACACGCACACACGCACGCACACACACGCAAGCATGCACACCTGGCAGTGTGTCTCTCAGCCCAGGGGTCTCCAGGTAAAGCCAGACAGAAATTGTGGTCGAACCCTGGCAGTGGAATTTTCTTCAACTGAGGGCCAATTAGAACTGGACTTCTGAGGTCAAAGGGCGTACCATCCACTGCTCTTACCTCTCCTGCAGACACAGACAGATTAACCAAGTTACTGATCAGTCATTACACATCACTGAAATGATGTAAAAATGACGGCTCACTGAATATACTAATTATAGAAATAAACTTACACATATTATAAGAAAGAGTACGAGTAATCATTACACAGAACATATAAAAGCATCACAGGGTGATTCAAAGAAATCTTGGAGAGTGCTAAACAAGGTCTTAAATAGGGGCCAGAAAACCAATTTGCTCCCGGACATTGGTAACACACACATGCACTCACACACCACAAGCAGCACTACCAGCAATAACAGTCTTGCGGATAAATTTAATGATTATTTTGTCTCCATTGGAGAAAACTTATCTAATAAAATCAGCCAACCTCAGGATGCCTCCTTTACCTCCATTACCTGTCAGGTAATGTTTGACCTGAATTGTTTCTTCCTAAAACCAACTGATTGTGATGAAGTTTGTAAAACTGTCATGCACATGAAAAGCTCACATTCAGCTGGAGCTGATGAAATCTCCAGCAGAATCCTGAAAAGCATTGTTAGTGTAATTGCTGAACCTCTTGTTTATTGTATCAATCTATCTTTACTTTCCGGGGTAGTGCCAAAAATGGTGAAAATTGCATGAGTTACACCGGTCTTCTCGTGATAATAATGATTTGTGCAATTATCATCCAATTTCTATCCTGCCTTTCTGGAAACAGTAGTATACAATAGACTGAATAGCTACCTGGACAAGCTAAACATCATTGTGCCATCCCAGTATGGTTTCAGGAAAAACAGTACTACCTGTATGGCAGTATTTGACCAAATTGAAAAGATCAATGACGTCATTGATAAAGGTGACTGTGGTATTGCCATTTTTTTGGATTTATCTAAAGCATTTGACACTATTGATCTTGACATCCTAGTTAGTAAGTTGCATCACTATGGCATCAGAGGCCTCGTGCCTGATAACCCGAAGTAACCCGAACTGTGTGAATGTGCAGCTTAAGAGATTTGGTAATACTTTTATACTATATACTGTATTTAATACTGTATAGGTCTTCCCCACTCAATAACAATTTTCCCACAATGCATTTTCATGTAGAGTAGATTACTATGAACATATACCACTTCACCACTATAGTAAAAAACAGTATAATACTTCTGAAATATGGCAACTACAAAAATATTTGTTAAAGTGTAATTTGTCAGGTCTGCAGTTCATCAATCAGTCAGCTTTGAATGATCATAAGCAATATTACGCTGCAGCATTTCCCTAAGCATTTATCTTGAGGCTAGAGGGAGGTGAGTACCATCTCAATGGGTCCAATGTCTTTTTTGAAACCAATCTGACTCTATGGCAGCAGATCGTGGTCTAGATGGACAATTTGTCAGTTCAGGAGGATTCATGCCAGGATTTGACCAGCAACTGACAGTAAGGAGACACCTCTGTGGTTCTTCCAGGCCTATTGGTTTCCTTTTCTCTTACACAGATGAATAATTGAGACATCACTGAATTCCTGGGGGACAGTTTCTAACTTCTACAATGACAAGGAGAGATCAGTCAGTCATTTTGGGATTAATTTTTACTTCAGCATGTTGACTATTATATATACAAGACACAAGAAGCCTTAAAGTCATAATGAAATGTTATTTTGTTTCCTTACTTTGATATAGTGAAACAGGATATTTGGGGAGGGCAACAATTGGGGTCCGGGTATTATAATAATACCTCGGTTGCAGAAAGTATTCTGACCCCCTTCATTTTTTTCACTTTTGTTATGTTGCAGTCTGATGCTATAATCGTTTGAATAAATTTTTTTTCTCTCATTAATCTACACTAAGTACCCTATAATGACAAAGTGAAAACAGAATTTTAGAAATTTTTGCGAAATCATTAAAAAGGAAAAACTGAAATATCACATTGACATAAGTATTCAGACCCTTTGCAACAACACTTGAAATTTAGCTCAGGTGCCTCTCATTTCTCTTGATGGTTGCTGAGATGTGTCTACACCTTGATTAGGATCCAACGGTGGTAAATTAAATTGATTGGACATGATTTGGAAAGGCACACACCTCTCTGTAGAAGGCCTCACAGCTGATGCAATGCATATCAGAGCAAAAACCAAGCCATGAGGTCAAAGGAACTGCCTGCAGAGCTCAGAGACAGGATTGTTGTAAGGCACAGATCTGAGGGAGGCTACAAAAAAAATTTCTGCTGCACTGAAGGTTCCCAAGAGCACAGTGGCCTCCATCATTCTCAAATGGAAGAAGTTTATGAATTTAAACGATTGTAGCATCATGCTGCAAGATAAGAAAAGTGAAAAAAGTGAAGGGGGTCTGAATACTTTCTGAATGCACTGTACTTCAATGATTTATATTATTCTCAAAGTCAATGACAAATCATTTGACCAATAAAACATTTTCGACCCATAAAAATGCGCTACACATATTTCATTTTTTTGCTGATGTTTTTGATTATATTTATCATAACTATGATCTCATGTTTAACATATAACATAAGACTATGAACATAAAGCTTAATAAAAAGGACCAGCAAACCTTGAAAAAGTTGAAGTTAAGGAGACAATCCCAGATACAATAGGCTATTGAGTAGGCACTAAGTCAAACCCAAAAGCACTAGCTCCACTGCATCTGAATATAGAATTAGTTAAGACTTTATTAACTGTAGGAGCAAGTAGTCTATCCTTGATAAAGTACATATTTATATATATTTTTTCTCTTTTCTTGGCTATAGGCTATAAGAAATTGTGGGATGAATTGGAAGCACTCCATGTCTTTGTTGAGCCTGATGGATGGACATGAAAATGTGTTACTCAAAAAAGATGTAGAATATCTCGTAGGTCAAATATAATCAAAATAATCTTTTGTTGGATGTCCTTTGGGCTGATCTGCATTCTAACTGTGACCTACTATACATGTACGTCTGTTATAATGACACCCAGGGCAATGCTGTGCCATCTCATCCCCTCAAATCACCCCCTTGTTGAAAGCTAAAACAACAGAAAGCACCCTGTCAGACAGACTGAAAAACTCGCCTGGACTAACTTGTCTACTTGAAAGTTGCCTCACTCTTGTAAAACTGACAAACAATAAATTTCATACATTCAAGTCCTGGATAAACCACTGGTCTAATCTTCAGTACTTGAGGCAGATTTCCATTTTAACTAACACACATTTTGTGCTATAAATAAATAGTAATTAGCTTCTGTGTCTCCACTGAGGCAAGACCTCCTTAGGGGAAATCAGGGCAAATTGGAGAGGAATGAAAATGTTTGTCTGACAGTGCATGAAGGCACACACACACACACACACACACACACACACACACACACACACACACACACACACACACACACACACACACACACCAAATGTACCTGCACTCACATGCACAGACAACAGTATTAAGGCACATGTGCAGCAGGGAAAAGGAAAACAAAATATAAGCACAAAAAGTGGATGTATGGGGAAGTCTATGTATTATATTTTTTTACGATTACATATAAATAATTGTAGTTTGAAAGTGTAATATTTCTCACTGATTGACAGGCTAAATGTATTGCTGCTTGCAGTGACACTAAAACAGAGAACACGTAAAGCCTCAGACAGTGGAGGAAAAGTTTTTCAATCGATGCATACAGAGGACAGTCTATTGGAAAACGAAGACATTAGAGGGAGTGGACATTGATGCCACAAGCCACTCAGCCAACTATAGGACCCTTGCAGTTTTCAACTGTTGGAGAGGTTTGTGTATCCATGTCACCATGAGAGCTGCTCTGTCCAGAGCATTAAGCTCCTGACGGGTCTCCCAAATTATGCAAAGTGGTCTCAGGTGCGCTGCCAGACAAAGAGCAATTCAGAAGCCCCTACGCAGTGTTGACATGTGGAAACACACACCTTGCCCATAATTCAGATTTCGGTACATGGAATGTCACCTCTCTGAGCGGTGCAGAGCGTATGCTGGAGGTCAAGCGATACCAGTCAGATAGGGTTGGGCTAACCTTCTATATAGTCTCGGATCTGTATCCATATTCATGGATAGGGGCTAGTCTCCACAGTGAAGCGGCAGGCAGGTGTGGGGTTACTTGTTATTCTCCTGCTGAGCACTGCCATTTTGGAGTTTGTCACAATGAACAAGAGCATCCTCCATAATTCTACTGGGAGACTTCAATGCTCATGTTGGCAATGATGGAGAAACTTGGAGAAGGGACGGCCTACCAATCTGAACCCTGGTAGTGCTTAATATTGTCCTTTTTTGCTAGCCATGGACAGCCGATTACACAAAGTGCACTTCGTACCCGAGCTCCAACGCCAGCACTTGATAATCAACTTCATAGTTGTCTCAATAGATCTGCGACAAAATGTTTTGAGCACTCAGGTGGTCTAAAGAACACACCTAGTGAACTTAAACATGGAGGACCATGTAGAGTATATCCATAATGGGAGAACTGTTCTGAACATGTCCAGCTTGGGTGAGACTCCTGGGCTGACCCAGAGCACGCTGTGAGGATTACACATTCCATCTTGCCTAGGAATGCCTTGGGATCAACCAGGAGGTGCTGGTGGATGCAGCTGTGTAACAGGATGCTGAGCCTGATCCTGTTGCCACTGCGATCTGATCCTGGATAAACATTGAATAATGGATTGCCATATGGATGAAATTTCTATGCTATGTTCGACAGGCTGCTGATTTCATTACTGGTACATCTGGCTTATTTGTTTTTAGAATAGAATAGAATAGAATAGAAATACTTTACTGTCTACCTTTTGCGTGCAGAAGGCAGAAATTTGTCTTTGACTTGTATACATTAAAAACACTTTTACATAAACATACTAAGTACATCACAAGACACGTTAAAAAAAGTTACATAAATCATAATAGAGCAACACTAAATAGCACCAAGAGCTTGATGGTAAGAACTGAACTCTTGTAAGTATATAGTGCATTGTGCTGAGGTAGGATTTAAATAACATGTTCCATAATGACTGCCTGACATTTTGGACTATGTCAGGTAATTATTTAGCCAAATTAGAGTATGTGGTCAGTTAATCATCACAGCCTTGTTTTTAATACATCTGATTAGCATACTAGCTAATGTAACTTGTAGGGGCTAGCATTAGAAGTGGCTAATGATTTGCTTAGTTTAACTGAGCAGACTTACCTCCATCTAAAACTCTGAACTCCTTTGAAGGACTATTCCATTTACTACAATTTACCCACATTTTACAATACAACAAAGCATTTATAAATTATGAGGGGATACTAAAGATTTCACACAGAGCACTGTAATGGTGGTAGAAAAAGATGGTGGATGTGGCTGGCGGAGGTGCCGCTGCTCCGGGCAAATCTAGAATAAAACCAGAGATCGCAGCTGCTGATGGTAAAATCATTGTGGGATGACAAATTTTTAAACTTCCTTGTTATCAAAAAGAAAACTCTGAGCCAGGACGATATTGTTTTACTGGCTGTGAATCACTTTGGGTCAGAATGGATTGAGAGCTCCAACAAAGTTCTCTTTGAACTCTGCCCAAGCTCCACACATCGCTACAGAGCACATAAAGGTTCACAAAAAGACACGAATAATGTTACAAGTTGCCTGAAACTACTCAACGAGGTCGGTGAAAACATCCCTCGCTTTGTGTCTCATTACCTGGATGAACTGCCGCCTGTGACTTTTAACAGCCTTGACGTCTCCTGCCTGCTGGGGAGAACTGAACAACTAAACGCAGACATTTCTATCATGAAACAGGCTATGGCTGTGCAGACTAACGTCTGTGAGGACTTTTGTACAGTAACAGTGGATTTAAACGCCTGTGTGTGATCGAGCAACCAGGCTCGGGTGGAGGGAGTGTGCTTGCTCCCCGGGTCGGAAAGGAGGATTCGGGCCGGAGTGTGAAGAGTGAGGCGCAGGAGCCTGGAGCCCTGGTACGAGAGTGTGTGATCACGCCCCGGATCGACGTGGAGGGCTTGAGCCAGGGTGAGGAGAGTGTGGCCTGGACGCTTGGAGCTCAGAGCTTCCCGAGTGTGGAGCAGAGTGGCGGAGTGGAGTGGCGGAGCGGGGGGGTCCCCAGCGTGGAGCCGTGTGGTGAAGGAGGGCCGCCATCGTAAACGTGTCACTGGTAATGCTGCTATACAGTCCAAACACCGACTAAATCCTCCAAGAGTGAAGAGGACAAGGGGCATTGTTGGAACCAGCGCTGGGGGCAACATGCAAGTTGTAAAGACTAAGTTGGTGAGTGCTTTTGCCACTAAATTCTCGCCAGCCTTAGACATGGAGACTCTGGCTAATTATCTGAGAGACAAACTTCACCGTGATGTTACCTTCCAAAAGACTGAAACTGCCAGAAGTCGGTTTAGCTCCATTAAAATTACTGCCGAGTGTAATGAGGTTGGTGAAATGTATAATCCACAAGTTTGGCCAGAAGGGATCTTTGTACAGCGTTTCTATGAGGCGCGCAATTCCAGGGCTACTGCAGGGCCAGTGGATGTAAAAACACCTGCTACTACAAGGAATGTGCCTGAGGCTGGGGCATCTGCGGCAGTCTAAACATGATCTTGTGATATGACCATCAGGGTTGTGTCATATAATGCACGTGGTTTGCGTGCAGGACAGACAAGCTCATGGAGAACGCTGATACCTTGTGTATTCAGGAGACTCTACTCACTAAACAAGATCTGGATAAACTTATGAAAATTACAGACCAATTGCGTTGGCTAGCATACTGTCTAAAGTATTAGAACAGATTCTTTTAGATAAGCTTAAAGAATACATAACTACTGACAACCAATTTGGTTTTAAAAGTAAACACAGTACAGACCTGTGTATATATGCTCTTAAGGAAGTTATTAGTAAGTACAGTAGACATAACACTCCAGTGTTTATGTGTTTTCTGGATGCATCTAAAGCATTTGACCGTGTCAATCTCAGTAAACTGTTCTTAAAATTACAAGTGCAACCCCTTATCAGATATGGGGTTCGCCCATACCTTGCAGGTGAGATGGGGTAGAATTACATCTGCATCATTCAGGATGACCAATGGGTCCGACAAGGTGGAATTCCTTCACCTGTTCTTTTTAATGTATATATGGATGATCTCTCTAAGAAGTTAAAAGCATGTAAGACTGGTTGTATGGTAGGGGAGAGCCTCATTAACCATCTGATGTATGCTGATGATTTAGTTGTCCTGTCTCCTTGAAGTGCTGGTTTAAAACAACTGCTCAGAGTGTGCTCAGGTTATGGTGTGCAGTTTGACATTAAGTTTAACTCTAAAAAGAGTGTTGTCATGATATTTAAAACTAAAGAATACCAGAAGTTGAACTTTCTGCTGTTCCTTCTGTCTGATCAAGTGCTAAACACACACACACACACACACACACACACACACACACACACACATATATATATTTATATATATATATATATATATATACATACATACATATACAGTGGTGTGAAAAAGTGTTTGCCCCCTCCCTGATTTCTTATTTTTTTGCATGTTTGTCACACTTAAATGTTTCAGATCATCAAACAAATTTAAATATAAGACAAAGATAACACAAGTAAACACAAACTGCAGTTTTTAAATGAAGGTTTTTATTATTAAGGGGGAAAAAAAATCCAAACCTACATGGCCCTGTGTGAAAAAGTGTTTGCCCCCCCTGTTAAAACATAACTTCACTGTGGTTTATCACAGCTGAGTTCAATTTCTCTAGCCACAACCGGGCCTGATTACTGCCATACCTGTTCTCAATCAAGAAATCACTTAAATAGGACTTCTCTGACAAAGTGAAGTAGACCAAAAGATCCTCAAAAGCTAGACATCATGCTGAGATCCAAAGAAATTCAGGAACAAATGGGAAAGAAAGTCATTGAGATCTATCAGTCTGGAAAAGGTTACAAAGCCATTTCTAAAGCTTTGGGACTCCAGTGAACCACAGTGAGAGCCATTATTCACAAATGGCGAAAACATGGAACAGTGGTGAACCATCCCAGGAGTGGCCAGCTGACCAAAATTACCCCAAGAGTGCAGCTACGACTCATCCAAGAGGTCACAAAAGAAGCCAGAACAACATCTAAAGAACTGCAGGCCTCACTTGCCTCAGTGAAGGTCAGTGTCCATGATTCAACAATAAGAACGAGACTGGGCAAAAATGGCATCCATGGGAGAGTTCCAAGGTGAAAACCACTGCTGACCAAAATGAACACAAAGGCTCATCTCACATTTGCCAAAAACATCTTGATGATCCCCAAGACTTTTGGGAAAATATTCTGTGGACTGACAAGACAAAAGTTGAACTTTTTGGAAGGTGTGTGTCCCGTTACATCTGGCATAAAACTAACACAGCATTTCATGAAAAGAACATCATACCAACAGTCAAACATGGTGGTGGTAGTGTGATGGTCTGGGGCTGCTTTGCTGCTTCAGGACCTGGAAGACTTGCCATAATTGATGGAACCATGAATTCTGCTCTCTACCAGAAAATCCTGAAGGACAATGTCCAGCCATCAGTTCATGACCTCAAACTCAAGCGCACTTGGGTTATGCAGCAGGACAATGATCCAAAACACACCAGCAAGTCCACCTCTGAATGGCTGAAGAAAAACAAAATGAAGACTTTGGAGTGGCCTAGTCAAAGTCCTGACCTGAATCCTATTGAAATGCTGTGGCATGACCTTCAAAAGGCGGTTCATGCTTGAAAACCCTACAATGTAGCTGAATTACAACAACTCTGCAAAGATGAGTGGGCCAAAATTCCTCCACAGCACTGTAAGAGACTCATTACAAGTTATCGCAAACGCCTGATTGCAGTTTTTGCTGCTAAGGGTGGCCCAACCACTTATTAGGTTTAGGGGGCAAACACTTTTTCACACAGGGCCATGTAGGTGTGGATTTTTTATTTCGCCTTAATAATAAAAACCTTCATTTAAAAACTGCATTTTGTGTTTACTTGTGTTATCTTTGTCTTATATTTAAATTTGTTTGACGATCTGAAACATTTAAGTGTGACAAACATACAAAAAAATAAGAAATCAGGGAGGGGGCAAACACTTTTTCACACCACTGTATATGTGTGTTTCAAGTATTATGCTAAACATGCAAAATCACTGCAATCCTTGAAACTAATTTTCCAGCTCTGGGTCATATCAGCGTTTCTATGTCTTGTTTTGTTGCTCAGTGTTGTGTGTGTGTCTTGTCTTTTACCTGTAGGAATTGATGTGTCATCCACAGGCAGGTATGACTGAGCACCAATGGACACTTCATGGTCATAGATATCTGCTGCACCCTACACATGCACACAAAGAACAGAGAGATACAAGTTTAGTACCACTGTCCCTTGGGCACTGCACTGCACGCACAAACACAGTGCACGTTCTGATGCTTTGTGTCAGATCTCCACTTTGTAGATCTGACACAAAGCATTGGAGTCAAGTTGTAGGGTTTACTTTATTTTTTTATTTATGGCCCAGTTAAATAAAAACAGCTATTAAACAAATACAAACTCTATAATATAACCCATCCTCTATGATAATGCCCTATTAACATATTGTGGATTGTATTTTTTGTATTGCTTTTGTTTTGATATGATCCGCTGGCTCGCCAAATTGGTCACAGCTGAGATGTACGGGGGGTTTAAGAGGACACAGAAGTGTCAGGCGCAAAAACTAAAAAGCCCTGGGAGTCTGTGGGAGACCAGGTTGAAAATTTGTTGCTGATGAAAGTGCACTAATTGATTTCACATGGAAACAGTGTATCGCTTCAATCACCGAAGACACTGGATTTTGTGCTGGAGAGCAGATCAGTCCATCGAGCCGGCGTGACAGTTCAGATTTTTTTTTTTTTTCCTGAACTAACTGAATGGAGACTTCCATTTTAAAGACACTATTTTGGATTATTCATTGCTCACTGGGATTTACAGAGACCCTGCCAAGGATTTGTTTGGTGAGCACGGAAGCGGACATCGACTGACTCTTTGTTTTTTTGTTTGTTTGTTTGGGAACTGGCTCTTGTGGTGTGACAACATGCAGGTAATGGACAATGAAACAGCGTTTTCACTGATGGAGCTTATGTTTTGTTCTTTGTTGGTTTTTTTTATGCCACATTATCCCACGTTATTTATCACTATACATATATATCAGTATACATTTAGTTTGGCTGTTACAAAGTATCAGAGCTCCATTTTGGAGATTTAAGTCAAACTAGTGCTGCGCGGTATACACGGTATGACGGTAGAAACGATATAAATTGAGCCACGGTAGAGATTTGTGCTCTACCGTGGTATCGTCAACTTATCGATCACGGAATTGCGGACAGAATCGCGGAATTAGCCAAATAAAACGGAATCTATTTTTAACTCAGAATTTGACATAATAACAACCGCACCGGCACCGCACAAGCACACAACTCATAATACTACATACTAGGGGTGCTCCATCACGGGTACCTCACGATTCGATGCAATTTCGATTACGGGAGCTTCGATTTTTCGATTATAGCGATTACAGTGTTTGTCGATTCGATGCGATTATTGGTGCCACGATTCTTCGATTATTGCGATTTTTACAGCTATTTTCCATGCAAGACTGATTTTGTGTTAATCTGTGGCTAGCTTTGTAAATAAATAGCCCATAAATTAACTCATGTCACTCTCAAAATAAAGATTTTTTGAACATTTGACTAGGAATTATTTTTCAAAGACAAAATATTTTGACTGTAATCTGGGAGTGAAAGAATTGCATGAGCCAGTTCCATCATAACAAAGTAATTAAAAAAAATTGGTACACAGGCACTACAGTACACCACTGACTTTTATGTATGTATGTATGTATGTATTATAGTTTATAATTTATCGTGTTGCGAAAGTACTTGACGGTGGCGTTCGTTTTGTGGGTGGAGATAAAAGGCCGGCGGATCAGGAGGGGGCTTGTCTGTAAAGTCTGGTTTGACGTGCAGCTTCATGGGATGCAGGGCGAACAAGGGCAACCGCAAATTAAAGCCCGACTCCTTCAGCATTCGCCACGACGAAAATGGCCTAAAATATGTCACCGTGTCTTTCAACGAATGCACAAAAAATCACAAAGATGATGAAAAAACCATAGAAAGCCTGCGGGGATTCATATTTGAGAAGCCAGGTAACCCACTGTGTCCGGTGGCCTCCCTGGAGAAATAGCCTACCTCTCCCTGCTGCCTCCTGATCCACCTGCCTTTTATCTCCACCCAAAGTGGACACAGCGTGACAGCGCCGATGTATGGTAAATTAACAGTATACTTTTATTATTATTGTTACAACCGACGTTAGGCATAGCATACGTCTGCGCAAAAACACACCTGTCGCGAAACGCACGCCACCGTCCAAACATAATTGAACACTATTTTAACAATTGCACTATTAATGGAAATATCCAGTTCAACATTAACGAACCCAAATAGCCTGATGTGAGTAGAGGAACCAAAGTTCAGTGTTTATGTTTGCAGCTAATTTTAAATATTAAACCAAATGTTCTGTGACACTTTTTGCACAAGAGAACTGTTTACAATATTCACTTTATTTTTGTGAGAATTTTTGTACTTCTAAATCAGTACCTCTCTTGTTCTTTGGACAATAAATGCTCAAAAAATTACATTATATCTTTGTTTTTTTTTTTTGTTGTTATTGTTTTTAAAACAATTTAGCCTTGCAAAGAGTCTAAAAAAACCCATTTAGAAACACTTCCATGATAAGTTTTACAACATTTATACCGCGATATATACCGTTACCGTGAGGGATGCAATTTATACCGTGATATGAATTTTTGGTCATATCGCCCAGCACTAAGTCAAACATCAGATCAGTTTCTCTATTTGGCATGCCCTCTTACCCTACAAATGACAAAAACACATCCTCTATTGTACCACAGATACATAATGAGATTGTACATTCTAGTTGCACACTGCACTTGTCAAACTATTAATATACACTCCATATGTATCTTACATTAATATTATTATGACACTAATGCACAAAAACACATCATCCAAGACAGACTGCACTGTGCTGCTTTCCAGACATCATTGCCATCAAGTGAACAAATGTGGCCATTAGGGCATCAAGCAGGGTTAATCATGAGGGACAGCAACGCATACGGAAGCATGGCAACAGGATGTTATTTCTTCCAGTCAAAACAACTGGCAGAGTCCAACACCCACTGGAAACAAGCTTGACCTAGTGCCAAGAACACAGACGTAGCCCTAGCTGCGGTTATACAGGGCCCGCAGCAGCACATGGTATGGAGTACCAGATGGTTTGGTACTTCATACTCCCGCAGAACACCCCAACGGGACACCCCTGGGGACACGGTCGTAAGCCTTCTCCAAAACCACAAAGCACATGAAGACTGGATATTCAAACTCCCATGAGTTTCCGTACAAGAGTAAAGAGCTTCTCCACAGTTCCACAGCCAGGATGGAATCCGCATTGATCCTCTTGAATCAAAGACAATCGGCCGTAGAGTCTCCTTTTCAGCACCCTTGAGTAAACTTTCCGAGAGCTAACTCTCCGGTCCTCCCCTTTAAAAATCGGAACCACCACCCCCCATCTGCCACCCCTTAGGCACTGTCCCCGACCTCCACACAACACTGAGGAGATGTGTCAGCTATTACAGTCCAACAACATCCAGAGCCAGGGTAATAGCCAGAGTCCTCAGCCAGACGTTCCCAGTTCACCCTCACTATCTGCTTGTGTTTACCTGGTCTTTCCGGCAGCCTCCCTCATCATCTGATCAAACTCACCACCAGGTGGTGATCGGCTGACAGCTGGCCCTCTCTTCACCCAAGTGTCGAGAACATATGGCCACAGGTCTGATGAAACAACTACAAAGTCAATCATCAACCACTGGCTTAAGGAGCCCTGGTTCCAGGTACACTTATGAGCCTCCCTATGCTTGAACATGGTGTTCATTATGGATAGTCCATGGCTTGCATGCAAGTCCAACAACAAAGCACCACCGCTCTGGCTCCTTCCCCTCCAGAGAGGTGACATTCCACGTTCCAAAAGCCAGTTTCTGAACTGTAGGTCCAGTCCGTCAGGGCCTCTGCCACAACCCAACATCTGTGTGGCATCGCACCCGGCTCCTACTACTCCCTTCGCAGGTGGTGAGGGCCCATGTGACTTTTTCGGACTGAGCCTGGCCAGACCCCCGTGACCAGTCTGGCCAACAAGCACTTGCCTGCTTGAACTGCTCTTTGTCTGACCTCTCTACCGTGCTACATGCTCCCAACAGCTCAGCTCCCAGGGTCACAGGAGTACACAAACCCCTCCACCACAATAAGGTTAATAGATAACAGTTCACTGTTACCGCTTACTTATGACAATGCTCCTTATCACTATTCCTCTTTCCTCTTGCAATCCTTTAAGCTATCTTCTATAAAAAATGCTTGAAAGATTAATTCATTTTGTGTCCTTACCTGTCCACCCAGGTTGAAGTAGGAGTGGTTGCTGAGGTTGATTGGGGTGGTTTTTGTAGACTGAGCCTGGTATTTAAGTGTCAGTGTTTCCCCCTGCACACAGAAGTATCAGCATAAGAGCACACTTTTATTGATGTTGTCAAAAACTGCTTAAATGAAAAAGAAAAAAAAAACAGACAAACTGGAAACAGTAGTCCATTTTATTTACATAGCCAGAGGATACCAAATCAATGACTGCTTCATTTGCAGTCACAATAAATGACCCAATTTCAGACCTACTACTGTATGCACTTATACACATGATTATCAACAATACCACAATCAATTGTTGGCATATTTCAATTACTACATTATCTTCATAACACATACAGACACCACAAATCATACAGGATACCAAGAAATTACAAAACATATATAACATACCACACACAAGAGAATACTGACAAATTGTTTTGGATACCCTGATGCGGGCTACAATAAGCTTGTCGTTAGGGTTGGGACCACTTATTGACAATGACTGAAAAATCAACAACATCAGATGTAGATTTAGCCCCCCAGTGGTTGAACTGAAGCTGAGAGTGGGGCACTTCTGCCTATCCAGTATGCTGAAAAGGAAGGGCTACTGCAAGAATGAAACCAAACTATTTCAATGGCTTTCAAGTCACTGTTTGGTAAAACTGAACACTCATAATTGGCAGGTTTTGGGATAAGACATAATAAGACATTACATTACTCATCTTTTCCTTAAGATATTGTAAAGTTAGGATCTATTTTAAAACTGCTGCTATATCAACACAGCTCTCCATTAGAGAATTTTACTCAGGATGTTAAGTATTGGCATTGAGATGCAGGACGTCGAGAAGAAAAATCATTGATTTGCCCTATTTGCTCAAACTAAATTATTTTTTCAGTATGCTTATTGGTGGCAAATCTCCACATATGAAGTGACTTTTCCAAACTAAAGAGTGAAATCCAGAAGCATCCACTAAACAGCAGTGAGTGAACTCTCCATACATACAAGACTGGACTCACCAAGGACGACTCAACCGAGAATACAAACCACACAGCCATACACTGACAGTACAGAAACACCCTCACTACATTACAAACATCCTAAAAATTAGTTATTAGACAATGATATAAAAAAAATTTGATAATTAGACCCTCAAGAAAAACGCGATTATGCAATCGCATGAATTCCCGCATAAATCACCCAAATGTCGCTGATAATGCGGGGGTCAATTATTTTCCAAAAGGGCGCATAATCCCCTCAATAATCGCAAATTCCCGCGGAAAATATGCGAAATATGCGGGTCTTGCTTGATTTTCCCGCAATTTCACCGCATAAAATGATATAAAAACCCTGCATATTTAATCGCATAATCAAGGATTTTAGCCCATGTAATCAAGGATTTTAGTCCGCATAATCAAGGATTTTTGGCCGTGTTTTTCTTGAGGGTCTAGATAATACATAAAATTATACAGTAACTACAAAGCGTAAAATAAAGATAAATAAGTAAACAAATGATAAAAAAGAAAAGAGACAGAGGTAAATCTCAACCACCAAAGACTGCTCATTTACAATATAAAACTATCATGGTGAATAGAGGGGGATTTTGCAGCAAATTAGTCAACCATGTATGATGGGGGATTCTTCGTATAGTTGATAAAGGGTTGCCATATTTTGTAAAAAAAAAAAAAAAAAAAAAAAAGGTGAACAAGATCCCTTCTTATGATTATTTTACTAGTTTTGCTGATAATTTTCTGTTCCAATTTTTCAAATATAATTTTCTGGTCATTTCTTGTAACTTTTCAAAAATTTTACAATTTTTTTGGGTAATTTTGGAAACAAGTTTCTTGGAATTTTTTCAACTATTTAAGGGGGAATTTTGTGATCATTTCCTTATCATTTTCTACTACATTTTTTGCACATTTTGTATTTTTTTTTTTTTTTTTGTAACTTTCTTGTTACATTTTTTTTGTTTCTTTTTTAGTAATATTGTGGCAATTTTATGCCAATTTCCTGATAATTTTATTTCCAAAATTTTGGTTGAGCAATCGGTAATATTTCTTTGCTGTACTTTTTTGATATATGGAAAGTATCTTTAAAAGAATTCAAATGAATTTGCTTTGCTTTCAAAAGGGTTCATTTGCTCATATCCACTTACTTATTTCTCAGTAATGCAGTGCTTTCAATTCTAGCAGCTACCCCTCTCTCTTCAATGTGGGGCTACTAAAGATGCCAAGTGCAGCTTTACATCTGAAAATCAAGTCTAAGTGGTTTACCTGCAGAGTGTAGGTGACAGAGACGTGTACCTCTCCAGGATAGCCCTGGTCACCATCTGGACTAGTATGACTCAAACATACACCACCTTCCACCGCCTCAGCAACCCAGATGGCCTGAAGAGACAAACACACATCTAAGTGTGTGCGGGGTGTGTGTGTGTGTGTGTGTGTGAGTGAGAGAGAGAGAGAGAGAGAGAGAGTTTGTTGGTGTCAGGCACACACTTCCATTCACAATTTCACGGCTGTCCTTTTGTCAATAGGGAGGGGAAATGTTAACTTGGCGTCTGCTTGTTGTGTTCAGAAAAGAGGAAAAAACATCATTCATATCAAAGACTATGGACAGAGAATGCAGAGTGAGGTACAGCCTGCCATCGGGGGCAGTGCTGAGCACTCTGCTAAACAGAGCAGAATATATGATAGTCAATGAGGCTAAATACTATAAAATTGACTATAAAATTGACATTTGACTCCAAGCCCAATATTTATGATGCAGACAGAATAATAAGATGACATAAATCCTAACCCTAACCCAGTTTCAAAAAAACAACCACATCTTTGTTGCTGATCTCAGTAATTGGTGTGGACTATCAGCACAGTGGCCTAGTACCACTAGATCATTTGAAATACTGAGATAACAATCAATTTGACAGGAAACGGGTAGAATTGGCTTTCATGTTCACAAAATTTGAGACATGCATAGATATAGATATAGTCTTTATTGTCCCACAGTAAATCTGTTTACACAGCCCATACACAAACAGCAACATACAGATAACCATGGTCATAATGCATGGTGATAATGCATGGTTGCCAGTTCCTGATGCAAACACCAGGGGGTGACGTGCCAATTTTCCCTTCCAATACTGAAATTGGAGCCATCGACCTTCAATCTATGAATTAGCTTTTCTGTTAAATGCTTAACATCTGTTGAAACAGAAAGTATATCAATAAATTAGTCAGTGCCTTCCTGCTAACGACCAGTGTATGCATAAATGATTTGATTGCGTGCATGGTTAATGATTTGCTTCACTGTGAAACACAGAGGAGAGGGAGATAAGGGAGAGAAACGTGTTGATAGAAACCCACAGCACTGTGACATAAACAGTTCAGCAACGACTTCAATAAGCAAGAGATGCTGTATGTTCCATGACAAAACCAAAACCAACCACAGTAGCAGTGAGGAAACAGTTTAACTTTTCTAAGAACACTGGAGGACTTTTAGCTCTATCTCTATCCCGAGCATCTGCTTAAAACGTGCCGTATGTTTGATTTAGCCTAAAATCACCCCAGGCAGTGCAATTAAAAAGAATAATTGTGTTTTAACTTCTCAGTGCTGACATTAAAGGCTGTGACAGTTTGAAAGCGGTGACAGCTTAATTGAAATATGCACTGACCTCTGGACTTATCAGCGTTATCAGACATGCCCACCTCCATGCACATGCACAGACATGCATATACATACACACAGTGCTCCAACTCCACCAGCTGTGTAATGTCTTTATGGAGTTGTTACTTGCTGCACTGAGAGCCACTCCATCTGAAGAGATATTAAGGGAAGGAGGCAGTCTATGTGTGTAGGTGTGTGCGTGTGAGTGTGTTTGTGTGTGTGTTTATAGCAGGTGATGGAGCAGCTAACTGAATTATCTGCAATTAGCCAATGCACATTTCGGGCCTCAAGCCTGATGTGTAGACTGTTGCTCTTAAAGGACCATAACAGTGATTTTCCAGTATGTTTTTAGCATCATATCTACAAAATGTAAATCCTTCACATTTCTGCTAAACTTAAGCAAGCAGTTGTATTTTAATACTCCAATATGACTTTTCCTACCTTTTATCCAGCCACTGGTTTCCATTCACTCCACTGCAATATGAACATAAACTTACAAAGACTTTGACAGACACCATCATCATAATAAGGTCGCCCAAATTAGTTTTCCTAAAGCAGCAGCACTGTTGTGTTTTGATGACTTCAGTGACTGAAGTAGACCATTTTCACAGCAGCCATTTTGACATGAAATTGTAGGGAAAAAATAAACTAATGACACTGATGAAAGTTCTGCTCCATTTTGGTCCAACAACACCAGAGTTCTGGCCTAACTTAAATGGAATGGAACCTTAATTAATGTCATTAGTAACACCAGTGTTTATCCTGCTGTTTCATGTCAAAGTGGCTGCTGTGAAAAAGCGATTCTGGGCAGAGTGAAACGGCCTCTCCACCAGGAAATAGTCTGTCTGATTGCTCAATACAGCAAATTATCAGTTCTGTGTATTATGAATGGGTACGACTTTACTAGCCACAAAAGGAGAACATTACAAGGTAGGTGTTGGAACCAAAAATTTAAACTTGAAAAGAAAAAAAAATCCCCAAAATTTGGCACATTTTATTGAAAAAAAAAAAAAAAAACAATTGTAGGTTGGATTACAGCATTTTTAACAATCCGTTTCTAACTCAAATTCTTGTTGGTTTTCTGCAAATTAAATTAAATTAAATGACATGGAAAATAAATGATGTTCCCATACACTGCCATTCGTTTACCTTATTGAAGCCTCTCAGCCCTCCATGCAGTGCATTTGGTCCGTTATTAATATCCAGCTGGTATTCTGTTCCGTCCACTGCAAACCTTCCCCGTGCGATCCTGTTGGCCACACGGCCCACCACTGCCCCCAAGTACCGCTGATCTGACACATAACCTGACAAAACAAGAAAACACACCACATATTATACACAAAATAATCACCATTTCAGTTTGTTTTCAGAGTAACACATCTCTAACACATGAAGCATGTGGTATTAATGAATCTAATGAGGCAAATAATACATCACAGCTTATTATTACTCTATGGTATTATTAATGACAAAGCACACATACTTCCTCAGTTTTTATCTATCTATTCATCTATTGTATTATTTGTGTGTGGACTTAAAGGGATAGTTCACCCATTTGGAAAATCTGATACATCATTTCCTCTATAGCTGTTATAGATGATAGTAGTGGTGCTGGATACTGGCTGGATGCTCCAAATGCTAACTGTTATCCTCCTGCAATTGAGGTGGACTTCCCCCCGACTGACATTCTTCAAAATAACCATCTTAATCCAATCAATTTTTTAAATAAACAAGGTTTGTGTTTGATAATGTGTAGCAGAGTTTTTACAGCCCAAATGGCATCAAAATATTGGCCAAAAACATTAATCAATGATAGAACCATTTTCTTGTATGGTCTCAGCTCTCTGTGCTGGTCCACAGCTACAACAGTGACTGGCAGGTGCCTCAAAGGTTTGTGAAACATGTGCTCGAAGGGAGTGGAGGAAGAGAAGAAGCTAAGCACAACATTACTTGCCAACTATCTTTTAGTACTCTGGAGAAAAGAAAGGAATCTACTTCTATCCTAAAGTTTGAGTCTGATGAAATGTAACAGAACTTTTATATCCTGAAAAGGTTTTTAAAAAAAAAAAAAAAAAAAGTCCCACTAACAGGACACTTGACCAGAGCAGACCCTCTCTCAGAATAACAACAGTAATTATATCATTCATTTCACACACTGCAGTACCTTCCAGATGATCATAACCCAGAACCAGGTCCTCCAGCCGTCCATCCCTCCCCTTACTGCACACAGACCTGATGATGGCACCCAGAGTCAGCACCTCCACTTTGACCTTGGGGGCCCGCAGAATCCACAGGTCCACGCTGCCCTGGCCGGGTACCTCACCCCAAGGCTGCTGGCTCACTTCAGTCATCCTCCATAGCATGTGACAGGTAAAGATAAGTGTATGCATGTTTGCCTGTCTGTGCCAAATGTATGTTCCTCTAAGCATATACATGTATGTGTATGACATTGTGCATTTCTATGTATATGTATTTGTGTATGTGTATGAAAAATATGCAGAAATATGATAGAACTACAATCCAAAAAATAATAGTAAAAACAAACGTATGGGGACATGCTCTTTTACTATTCTTTATTTTAGAAAATTGTATAACTTCTTTGGCTGTGGACTTTGCACTCATCCAGTGGTCACTTGAGCTTGGTATTTTAAGCCAATGTACACAAGTAGCTGTGATGACCTGAAGTGTTCAGGGGCACTGTCAACGCACACACACGGACACACTTGGCAAAATGAACGTGTTTCCAGCCATGGCAGCAGTTACTGGTGTTTATGACCCAAGAGCGACATGAAGAAGTGTATATTTTCAAAATAAATATGCAACATAAAGGACAATTAGCGATCCAAACATAAAAAACAAAGTTGGCCAAAATCATAAATCAATTCATTGAGAAATAAGCATATGAAGACATCAGTAAATAAGCAAATAACTGGGTCACCGTTGTAGATTTTATAATGTACATATTACTCAAATAAAGACTATCTTACATAATTTTTATTTCCACAGGAATATTTTCTTGCCTGTCTTTAAACTACTGCTTCTTTCAGCATTTAAACTCCTAGTGAGGGCAGCACTGTAAGACAGCTTTCAGGGATAAAAGTTGCATAGGCTGTTTAGGGGCTTAATGTATCCCTCAATTCATCAGCGGCACGCTCAATCAGAAAATGTGCTGTTTCCGGGTTAAATGATGCTTTGCCTCAAAACAATGTGCAGGGTTGTCTTCTCCTGATAAGTGGGTGTGTCACGGTGGAATCCAACTCAGCACTGGAACATATATAGGTCCTAAAGCCCAGTGAACTAAAATATGTTTATACACAACAGAGGTATCTGTTCAAGCAATCTGATTGGTCAAGGGTCATTTAGTAAAACATCAAGGGAGCCACATCACTTCTAACAGCTGACATCAGCAAACTGAAGCAACATTCTCCATGAAAGAAACTACACTTCCCGAAGAGGAAAACCAAACCAGGAGAAATCTGACCACTCATCAAAAATGAACAGTTACAGTTAAACAAGGTTTAGTTTGGGGAAATACACTTTTTGGCTGAACATTAAAATTGGCAATCACACCTTTATTTCAGCAATGATTAAAAGAACTGTGACCTTTTGAATGGTTACTATTAAAAGCTGTGCTTCTTCTATCAACATCCGCACAAGCAAACCTAGCTGGTAAGCACTTTAAACGTTGATTCCTATTATTTAGAACCATACATAACTCTGAGTATTTATATACATTATTACATACTGCATTCTGGCCTGGGGGGTGAGCTCCCAGCATGCCTTGGGGCGACGGACTGTTGCCTAGCTCCAGGTCACTGCTGTTCAGTATTCCCACTGCATCTAGTAGCATTGCAGCGCGCATGGCTTATCATTTAGCCTTTGTGCCATGCTGTTAATTTTAGGTACAGTGTTTTTTTTTGTGCAGCATGAATGTTACTGTTTTGGTGTGTCCCCAGTAAGTCATTTGGTGAATCTTACTAGCTAAGTCACACTGTTGCTACAAGCTGTAATGTTAATAGAGGAGGTGCAATGTTGTCCAGAAAATCATGTTGCTCATTAACACTGACTCGTTTGCCGTTAAAAAAAAAAAAAAAAAAAAAAAAAAAAAAAAAAAGCAGCTGACATACCTGACGTTTTCGACCCAAACCTTTCCGCACTCGGCAGGGTAAATAGTAGAACCCTACGTCACCAAAGCGCACTCACGAGACATGAAAACTTTTTTTTTTTTTTTCTTTACAAAGATGTACAGAATGATACTCTGGGTTACACACGCCGAAACGTTTCTAAGGATATACATATTTACTACAAATATGTTGTTCAAATAAAAAAATCCCCTCGCACTTTTACTGACGGAAATAAACAAACAAACAAACAAACAAACAAAAAAAAAACATTAACTCTCAGCGTAGCCGACTGCTTTTGTGCTGATGACGGAAGTAGCTTGTACGTGCACGTGCGTGTTTAGGTCTACGTTAAAACGTACGCATTGAATGTATACACAGGTCTGCCTGTAACTCAAATGTATGTGTGTGTGTGTGTGTGTGTGTGTGTGTGTGTGTGTGTGTGTGTGTGTGTGTGTGTGTGTGTGTGTGTGTGTGTGTGTTCGCGTGCGCGTTCGTTCAACTGCCCCATCCCAAACATCCGCGCTGTGACACTGCAGTAAGGTGAGCGCGTGTTGTATGACAGTTTACGCACTCAGGAAGTGCTCCTGGTGAAACATGGCCATTAGAAGTCGGGTTCTCACCTCACAAAGCACTAGAGCGCTTCACGGAACAGTCCAGTCCAACAGTCCAGTCACTCAGCTGTGCTTCAAAATAAGCGTCACACGACAGGCCCACGGCCTCATATGATGACATCATCACAGTGGGCCAGCATGTTTTGGTAGCTGTTTTTACAACCTCCTGCAGCACTCAATGGACGACCTATGGCTGCACATACACAATGGTCTGGACGTCTGGCCGTCAGTGTAAATGTACTGTCTGCTAAATGGATAATTACCTCATTAACTGCGGCTTTATTATCTATGCCATATACTGTTGATCAATCCCAGAGAGAGAGAGAGAGAGAGAGAGAGAGAGAGAGAGAGAGAGAGAGAGAGAGAGAATGTTCACAGTCATTGGTCCATTGCTCCATCACTGTTCATCTCTGTTCTTTATTATTGAAAACTCCAGCCCCTGCCAACACTTCACTGCAGGACAGCTGCTTTATCTGCACAGTCAGTAAAGAGACACACCACTCTGTGGACTGATTGTTCACGGTTGTGGTACACTGTTCATCCTGTAGACCCCTATGTTGTATTTCAATAAGCCACCAACTCCCTTTTGAAGTAATTTTGCTCAAAAGGGATCCTCATATCAGGGGATATTTGTTTGTGTTAAGCATTTAAAGAAGAACCATGACATCAACCCAGCTTCAGTGATCTGATATTTAAATACATCATTTTAATTATATGGGTCCCTTGCAGTGTTTTTTCTGCTGGCTAATTTCCCAGTAATTTTCTTGTTTTCTTGTTTTGTTTTATTTTGTTTTGTTTTGTTTTGTTTTTTCCTGCTGATTGCCTTTCCCCCCATGTTTTTCAAAGTCAAGTGTATCTGTGCAATTTTCATATGGTTACACCAAAACAAAAAACAAAAACGAGGCTGCAGGGCCGGTGCATTAGCACGGCTGAAGAGACAACCCTTTAAGCCGCCGCCTCCCAGCATTTTCCAACGCCAGGTCAATAACTAACAAAATCGACGAACTGCGCCTGCACATCGCATCCAACAAGTGTTTCCGTGACTGCTGCATTTTTCTGATATCAGAGACATGGCTGCAGCCATCTATACCGGACTCGGCTATTCAACTAGGAGGTTGCACGATGCTTTCTACTCTGCCCTGCACCAAAAGTACTGAGCCCTAATTTCATTGCATTATCATACCGTATATGATTGTGCAAGATCTATCTATCTATCTAATACTGAAAAATAGTGGTTAGATTTAACCAGACAGTGGAATTTTTCTGAAATGATCCCTCATACAATATCTGCATTGTAACAGTTTCTAGTGAATTAAATAACAATGAAATTAAACTATTCCTCATTTTACCAAGGACCCCCTGGAGGCCCCTCATGGAGGTGAAAGGGTGCCCCGACTCCACTTTGAAAACCACTGATCTTGCTGTCAGGATATTGCCATTTGTGTCTGCAGTTTATACACTGCTATGTATATGTGCACAATTACACAGAATGGTGTGGATGATTAAGTCTCATGTGAAATGAATATCACTTTAAGTTGAAATGAAATAGATTTTATTGTCCTAGAAGTCACCAGATAGATGTGTCTCCTTCAGGTCCACTGAGTTGAATATGGGATTCCATTGGTGCCCACTGAGCCCATTTCTGCTGCAACACTGACATCTGCTGGACTATTTGGCCTGCAGAAAATAACTGGTCAAAAAGCAGTGCTGTCCCTAGACATTTGGGGGGCTCCAGGCCAAAAATCATCTGGGGGGCCCTTGTGTTTTACCATGAATAGATCAATGTTGGTCTAAAAGATAAACAACTTGAAAGATTTTATTTCACCCTCTGACTCCTTTTTTTTTTTTTTTTTTTGGACGATTTTTTCGTCATTTTTCTTGTATTCTTGTATTGAATTTATGGTAATTTTTCTTGTAATATAATTTTAAATATATAACGATTGCAGGTGTAAATAGTTTTCTGGTAATTGTTTTACTAGTTCTTTGATAATTCTCGGGTATTTTTTGCTAATTGTTTTTTGTAGGGGTAATTTTTTGATAATATTCTTATACTTTCTGATTTCTTTGATCATTTTTATTTTTTTTTTATTTTTCTACTGGTTACTAAGTTTCTCAAAATAAAATTCATTTATTTTGCTTTTTTGTTTGTTTGGCTACTTGTTTGTTTAAGAATGTTCTTTTTTTTCCTGTTAATTTGCTCATTGCCTTTTTCCCATGTTTCTAAAAAGAAATCAGATGAATTTTCTCCATTTGCAAAGGGTTAATTGAGCTTTCAAAAAACAACAACAGATGATTGGTTGTGGGGGCCCTATATTGAGGAAGGCAAGGTCCTATGGTGCTGTGTTTTTATTTGCCTACAGGGCAAAATGGTTCTGCACAGCAGCTATAGAAGAAAATTTCACTCAGACTTTATGAATGGCAGTATTGTATGGAACCTTAAAGCAGAGATGGTCTAGAAACAAGATGGCTTCAACAAAGCTGCACACCTACCTTAGGAGACAAGTGGTGCATCCTGAGTCTGTTCACTCCAATTTGAAAAAGCTTTACCTACAGATTATGACTGGTACGTATGGCTCATGGACATTCAAGTAAATACTAGGTGCTTTTTTTGACAAGCCACATACGTATTTTTCCCACACCTTCCAACTCCAAAGTGATATTTTTCAGACAAATAAATCAGGAGATAAGTTTGTTCAGTGGTTCTCTGTTGTAGCTAGCATTAAAAGCTGACAGCACCCATTTAGGACAAAAGAAGCATTTTCATATGACTGGCAGCAATGGTAGCCTAATGCATCATCTTCCTTTATTGCAGTATCTTAGCTTAGAGGAAGGAGGCAAACTGATTCAGTCATTCATTATTCATTTTCTGGAGCCTATCCCAGCGCTCATTTGGTGGACGGCAGGTGGCAAATTCATACCAAAATTAATTGGTGTTTTTGTCTTTAGAACAAGAGTGAATGTAGTGTGAACTTGAGAAAAGATATGGTAGTTCACCTTTAAAACATATAAGGGACGAGATTAAAACAACAGATAAATAGTAAATGGTGAATGTGTTTTGTTTAGAATCTTGTAACCTTGCAACACTTGGAAAGTGATGGTAAACCTTCTTTGTGTGGATTAAGGAAGTTAAGAATGTTAATGTTAATGTTTAAAATTAATGTTAGCTGGGGGGAAGTCCAGCTCAGTGGCAGGAGGCTAACAGTTAGCATGTGGAGCATCAAAGCTCAGCAGAATTGTAAATGGAGAACCTTTCCTCAGTGCGTTTCTGAAGATAAATAAAACAAAATAAACATCTGGTTGGGTGCGGGGGGGTCACATTTTTCAAAATGAGTGAACTACCTACTACTTTTAAACAACTTTTAAGATGAATTTCATCTTCAGCCCTTAGCCCTATCTCTGACCAAAACAACATTGGGATGTACTAATGAACTCACAGTAATCTCTTTGTGGACATTGGTCATACAGTTTTACTGCATTTCCATCATTTATGTATTTCTAATTTGTGGTACAGTTACAGCTGAATTTGGACCAAAAAAGCATTTGAATCTTGCTCAACTCAAAACAGCTGGCAGCAGAACCTTTGATTTGGTGCATTTGTGTGTGTGTGTGTGTGTGTGTGTGTGTGTGTGCGTGTGTGTGTGTGTGTGTGACTTGTTACATGTGGCTAGAATTTTTCAGAGTTGGACTGTTTAACTGATAAGAAAAATGCAATAACTAGAAGCCTTTTTTGGGAAGACAAGACATAATTTTATTCTGCTTACTGTGGAACACAGCTCTAGAAATGTCAAAAAATACCTTCCATAAATAATGAACAGACAGAGTTGTTCACAAATGTTTAACAATGTCTAGCTTGTATACATATTGTAGGTTCATACAGATATCACATTGAACCATAGCAGGAATATCATTGCTTTATATCCTCCACTCACAGATATTATATCAAATGATGCAAAAGAAAGGTTAATCACTTTAAATTGCATAAGTGTTTTTACACCACACCACACACACTGACCCTTGTCCCTATGGGTAGGCGACGAAAATGCACATTGAATTGCTTTGTATACAGCACCTACTGTACACCTATTATTATTATATACATATAAATATCCAATGATAGCTAGTTCAATATTCAGTGACTTCTTCACATTGTGCTTCTATAGGATACCGCTCTGTCAGACATGTATTGTTACATTAGTTTTGCTGTCTACCATAAAACAGGAAGCCTTCCTTAGAGAGGTCATGATATTGCTCTTACTTCACCGACTCTGACAGTCTCTGTGATAATGATAAACAAGAGACTGGACGATCCAGATAAACTGCTTTGATGCTGGTGGATGAGTCGGTTACATGTTCAAGATTTCTCATGGTGGCACAAGTCTTTGGTGGTCTTCACCAGGTTTCAGCTTCTCAAAAATACCTCAGCCTAAAAATAATCTTTTCCCAAAGGATTTGTGATAGGGATAACTTAGCGAGTAATGTTTGATTTCATCACAATATTTCAAGTCAAATTATCTTGCCTTTTCTTCCCCAACATTTCTCTTTGCAATGATGTAATATCTTTCAACACATGCATTCCACATGACCACAAACATTAACACATTCAAAACAAAACTGTGGCAAAACTGTCTTAACTCCCAGCAGTCATAGAGTTACTGTTTGTGATAAATAACTATAGCTTTTTGCTCATATGATGTAGAAAGCATTTTTTAAATGGTGTCAACTCAAAGTAATGACACTCGAATACTGAATAAAATTATTAATATTGACCTGGACTCAGTTTGCCATTTTTTTTTTTAAATTGTGGAGTAAATTAATGTGTTTTGGCACTAATAGCCCTCATTAGACACCATAACAATTCTGGCCCCTGCCTGCTCTATATAATATGCACAATCATCCTCAGGTGTGTAGGTGAAGTCCTTATAGTGATATTTCACCCGTTTTGAAAAAAATGATATTATTTCACCTACCCTTAGGTGCTATCTTCCTCTCATTGTTACTGAGTGCTGGATACTGGCTGGATGCTCCAAATGCTAACTGTTAGCCTCCTGCCTTTGGGGTGGACTTATAATAACTCATAATAATAATAATGATAATAATAATAATAATAATATTCTTGAAATGACCACTGTAATGCAAATCAAAATGTTTAACATCACTCGACAATTATTACCCTTCAAAACCTAAATGCATACATTGATTGTGCATGACCGATGCTCAAATTGCCGTTTAAAACGGTATTTACCATGCTATCAACATCCAGAAAGATCTGGTAACCTCTGCAGTTCGTGGATCACCCCATGCCAGAGGAGCAGTAGCCACCACACATGACTGTTCAAAAATTAACAATGTTTTTTCCAGCCATTCCAAGCTGTAAAAATTCTGGTACACATCATCAGACTCATACTTCATTAAACAATTGTTCATTAAACAATTTGAGTTGATTAGGGTGAATATTTCCAAAGGAAAGTCCACCTCATATAGAGCTGAACTGTCAATGATGGGTTCAGATGCAAATTATGCAACTAATTCTAAATGATGTCCTCCCTAACAACCTCCCCTACACACCAGAGGATGATTATGCATATTGTAAAAAGGAGGCAGGGACCAGCATTGACATGGTACTCTGATGACAGCTAGTTTCCAAAACGCATTACCTTACCTCACAATAAAAATGGTGAACAGAGTCCAGATCTTCGATAATCATATTAATAAATATCTGTAGTACTTTGAATTGCTTGTATTTCATCTTAACAGACCACCTAACCAGTTCTGATGAACAGAGGAAGCACATCTATCTGTAATTCCATTTGTTATTGACAACATTCTGCATGGATTTTCTGGAAATTTCTATGTTTTTTGTCAAAATTCTTTTGGCCGTCTAAGCAACCATGTCTCTTTAATTGTCTTTATGGCAAGATACACTTGAAGCAGAGTTTGTGCCAAATAACAGAGCTGCGTTTCATTAGCTGTTTGACTTCCACTCATCGACTTCGGCTCAGCCTTTGGTAATGCACAACAACAGACATTACATGGAGGCCACTTGGAGATCAGAGGCAAAGTGAGCAGGAGATGAGCTGGGAGGTTTAAATGGACAGTTACATGAATATTGGTTTGTCTATTCACGCTCATATAATTTGCCCCTCCTACAAGTTGACATTGCATCATAAATAACAGATAACTGTAATGCACTGTGTTTAACATTTGCCTCTGAAGTGGCCATGGTTGGGTCCAAGAGTCAAAGTACACTTCAGTTTTTCAGAAGAATGGAATGACACTAATGGTGGTGGAGATTCCCCCACCAGGCCACGCTGAGGGGAAGCCATGAAGGCCAGTTAAACCACTAATGAAATGTAGCGCAGAATTTCAACCTTACATTAAGTGTTAACCTAACAACAAGTCTTTAAAACTGTCAACTCATTTACAAAATCTTTATTTTAGACCTTACAACATTTAGGTCTACAGACCTTCACCCAACTGCAGCTTCTAACAGATTCTGTTCCCTTCTGATCAGTCACACAAAACTAGGTGTGCCGTTCAGTCATACTGAAACTGTGAAAATGGCCTTGTCCATCTTCAGTGAGCTGTGACAAAATGATCTATCTGTGCAGTAAGATACTTTGACTTAAAATATGTCATTGAAAGAACTGGATAAATCTGAGTAAAAGATGAAATCCTTTGCCCTGCCTGTCAGATTTTTGCAGTGTGTTGGTCTAGCTGGTGTCGCTGAGCATGGTCAATATGGAGCTGGCCTGAGATGCCAGCTTACTGCTGCTGTGATCTGCCAGCTTACTGAGGCTGTCCTTCATATTCACAGAATCCATCTCCTCCTTCATCGCACCTGCAGCAGAATGGCATTGAGGGATGGATGTAGGAAGAGAGAGACAAGTGGGAGTAGACAGGAGAAAAAAGGAGAAGTGATCAGAATGATGCATGAAAAGATTTTTAAAAATACTGTCGTCCTGAGCTCTCTTTCACTTTAAAGACCTGCTGCTGAAACAGGATGTTTGGGTGGGACATGGTACAGGGAAGTATCATTCACAAGTGTAAACCAACAGGATATCACTTTGGGACAGAAAGACAATTTTATCTGACGGCATAAGGTGGATAAGAGAGGATGGTTAAAGATTTGTGAGGGTTTCATGGGTTGAAATTTTAATTTATACCCACTAGTGCAGGATGATGTCAGTATTATTTCTACACTTTGTTTTTAAGAGAAGTAGAAGTCATGTGAGGTCATTTCATGAGAACTTGAAGGAAAAGAGGACATGTGAGATGCTGGTTGGTCTGTAAAACAGAGACTAGGAGTAAGCACTGCTCCACTGAACAGGACCTCAGGCCTCTTGAAGCCAGTCAGGGGTCATGTCAGCTGAGAAGGCTTATAAATCAGCTATTGTAGCCTCCCAACCCTAAATTATGTCCCTCCTTGTTTTAGCTGTTGAATAGGCTGCAACTGCTGTTGCTTTGTTCCACATACTCACACTCCAAGTGTACAGTACCTCAAGCATCATACCTGCCTTTACCTCATCTCCATTTATCTGGTCATTTTTAAGAATGTTAGCTTGGGGGAAGTCCACCTCAGTAGCAGGAGGCTAACAGTTAGCATCCAGCCAGTATCCAGCACCCAGTAACAATGAGAGGAAGGTAGCACCACTGCTGTCCTCCAGAACATTTAGAAGCTGAGTAGAATAATATCACATTTTCCAAAATGGGTGAACTGTCCCTTTAAGTGTATGAGGTAACTGTAAAACATACCGGAGTTGGCCAGGCTGCAGATGAGGCCTAAAGCGCTGAACTTGACCTCCACCGCCCCCGCAGGATCATCTAACATCTTCTGGAGTGTTGGGACCAGTTCAGCCTCTCTGAATGGAGCCTGCACAGACTCTGTAGCATTCACACACACACACACACACACACACACACACACACCTATGCATGATTGAATGCGTTTGCACATATGACTAATTAAAGCACATTCCGTTAACATGCATTCTGAATGAATTATACACTTTGACTGATCTGTCACTTCTCTAACGCCTCTTAAAAAACAGCTGTGGAAACAGATTATCTTTGCTATATTTTATTTCACAGTGCTACTCATTTATTTGTTTGACTATAATTTCTAGCTGTAGGATACAGTACAAAAGGCTGACAGCTTAGAGCTGTGGTTTTAAGAATAGCACATTATTAGCATCCTCACTAATAGCACATTCTCTCTTAAATATAGTGTAGCATCACATAGAATGCTGTGAATCCAGCCTTTGTAGTTCTTGTATTAAAATGAATGTTTTCTGGGATTTCCACACGCATTACAGCTGCAGATGAGTACTGCAAAGTATAGTGTGTGTTTTGCTATCTGAAAACAGTCTTTTTTATCACTGCTTGTCACAGAGGAAAACAGTTCAGTGCTTGGCACTGGCTTCCCCTAAAATGTGTTGTTACATAAGTTGCCATCACAGTTCCTGTCTGCAGCTGTAATGCATTTGCTCAATGCATTCCATTTTTATCCGACAGCTTATACACATATTTAATTCAAATTCAGTTGCTGGCTGTGTGTCTGTCAACCAACTTGTCAGCAGCTACATGCCTAGGGAGGGGGGAGGGATAAATCAGTGTTCTTCTCTTCATCCTTTCATCCATTCATGACAGTGGTTTAACTTTGCAAATATAAAATTTCAACCAGGTATATCATGGGCCACAGAAGACCTGATGAACTTTTCAGGCTACTCAGTCAAAAAGGGGAGTGGCAGTGGGTGGGACATACCACAAAAAGTCACAAAAAAGTGATGCAAGGTCCTGGACAACACACTAACTTTTCACACTGGTTGGGCCACACCCACTTCCAGACAGGCCACGCCCATCTTCTTCTTCTTCTTCTTCTTCTTCTTCTTCTTCTTCTTCTTCTTCTTCTTCTTCTTCTTCTTCTTCTTCTTCTTCTTCTTCTTCTTCTTCTTCTTCTCCTTTCTCATCTTCTTCTTCTTCTTCTTCTTCTTCTTCTTCTTCTTCTTCTTCTTCTTCTTCGGCAGTTTCTCCAAAGGGGATCTTGTGGGGTGTCCTCTACTGCCGACAAGTTGGATGACACAGCCACGCCCACTTTTGGTCGCGCTCTCTATTACAGATTCTGGACCAGAGGTAGTAGCTCTACAGAGAATCGTTAATTTGTTCAATCTGTTTATCTCATAGTGTGTTAAGAGAATGAAAAACTCTACCAAAATAGCTGTCTTTATGTCCATCTGCATCACATGGTACTGATCAAAGTGTTTACAGATTACAGAGCTCCTACTCTATTTTCCCTGATCAGCGGAACTTTGGATTTTAGAAAGTCTCTGAAACTGCTTTACCGATGTCAACAGCAGATGCTATTGCCAGGGCAACCAGAGCTTCATTCTGCATGATCACATGTTCACTGCTTGCCATGGAGATAAGGTGCCGTACCCCATCTGCTTTGGTTACAGCATGGATAACTTCCTGTCAGGGGGAGGGAATCAATTAGAGATGTTCATTAAGTCTCTGTTTTTTTGTGTGTAAATGTGAGCCAAAAAAAGAAGAGAAAGAGACTGAGAGTGTGTAAGTACATAGGAAATGCTATGCTCTTATACAGAAACAACTAGGATCTTCATAATATAAAATTAATCCAAATCACAGGTGTGATGATGAAGGTATCTGTGTATGTGTGTGTGTGTTCTGTTATTTCTGTATTCTGATGACCAAATGGGGACTGCCTGTCAGTCCAAAGTCCCACTATTCCAAAACTCCAATAGTCTGAATAACATCCACAAAATAAACCTGGTTAGGATTAAGCAGAGGGTTCCTCAAAAAAATCCATGATTTATATTTCATACAACACATGATGCACTGTGTAAATAAGATAGCTTTGGAGTTGTTGTAAAGTTTATTTATTCACACTGATGGAGCTAGGCTAATGACTCCCATTGACTTTTAGTTTATGCTAAGCTAACACAAAATAATACCCATAGGAACTAAACCGATGTACACAGGTGAAAATGGTATCGAACATCTTGTCTCAGTCAGGGGAAGTCGGGGGACTTTATTTTGCCCAAAACACGGGAGTATTCCTTTAACGTTAAGGTAAATGAGTGGTTGCATTTCTCAGCAGGCATGCAAAACTCAGTATAACATTGGCAGTCACTGAAATCCAACTCCAGATTGTGTATTTTTGGAGCAATGGGCCTTCAGAGCAATAGGCATTTGTTTTTGAGATAACAGGTTGTCAGACTAATGGGCTCTCAGTCCCAAGCGACATTTTTCAGACTGCTGGGATTTTGTAATAATGGCCCCTTGGACCAACTGCATGGCACCAACCAACCTCAAAAGCACAGAAAGTGAAGACATTTGGTTGCTTTTCAGTTTTCCCAGAGGTTAATGACTGTTGGGTAATGATTTGAACCACTGGAGGGTGAACCATGCCCAGTTTAGTGAGATAAATACACAGTGCTGAAATACTGACAGTATAAAGTATATGACTATACAGTTTACAACTCAAAAGTGTTTAAAGTTGAAGATTAGAGTTAGTATATGTTTTAGTTTAGAGTTTGAGGATGGGTCAAGGGCATCATTATTATAGTAATGTGTGTGTTTGTGTGTGTGTGTGTGAGAGACTAACAGGGTTTCGGCTGTGTCGGATGAGGGCTGCCAGTAGGCGGTTGGCTTCTCCCCTGACTCCTGCATGGTCCTTAGCGTCACACCACTCCATTACTCGAGCTAACAATACTGCATCCCTCCCCAGCACTGTGGCTGCCTCCTCTGACAGATCCAACCACACAGGGCAGTCAATGAAGGAAGGATGGAGAGAGAGAGAGAGAGAGAGAGAGAGAGAGAGAGAGAGAGAGAGAGAGAGAGAGAGAGAGAGAGAGAGAGAGAGGAAACCATCAAAACAGAGATTGGACAGAAAAAAGGGCATTTGAGTGACTAAAATATAAGCAAGTGAAGAAACAGAGACAGTAAATGTTGAGATAATAGGACAATGACATCTATGATGTGAAATGAAGAATAATGAACAGCATATTATTGCAGAAGACTGTATAGGCTGAAAGGAGAGAGAAAAAACTATACAGCAGACATTACTCAGAAGATAGAGCATACTCTGCTTGCTTTAATTGACTGTTCTCTTCACATGAACCCTATGTTCAATACTTTGTCATGTCATAGAAATTATGTTTTGTTTTGTTAGGTTTTGTTCTTGTGTCTTGTCTCGTGACTTCCTGTTTTATTTTGAAATCCCACTCTCCTCTTGTGTCAGGTCACTTGCCCTTCCCCTTGTGTGTTTCCCACTGGTCTGATTGTCTGCCACGCCCTGATTGTTTCCACCTGTTCCCCATTACCTTGTGTGTAGTCCCTGTTTCCCTTTGTCTTGTTTTGTCCTGCCAAGTCAAGTGTTTGTCCATGCTCCATGTCACGCCAAGTCAAGTCTCGTCATGTCAGGTTATGTATTTCCTTCGTTACTTTGTTTTGCCATAGTTAAGTTTTTGTGTCTTTGCTACTTTGTTTCGTCATAGTTTTGTTCTCATATTCTTTTGATACTTTGGTCTTGCCTTTGTTTCCTGTAATTCCTCGTTAAGAGAGATTTTCTGTTGTTACTTTTGCTATGGTGATTTTCCGTTGTTACTTTTGTCATAGAATATTTCTCTTGTAACTTTGTTTTGAATTTAAGTTGTTACTTTTCTAATTAAAAGAATTAAGTTGAACTCTTGTGAGTCGTGCGATTGGGTTCAATCCTTGTAGTCTAAGAACTGACATACTTTGCATGTGTGTGTGTGTGTGTGTGTGTGTGTGTGTGACTGTACTGAAATAGTATTGCTCAATCCATTTGCCATGAATAACACACACACACCTTGTCCATCCACCATCATGCGTAGTGTTCCCAGCAGCTTGAACTGAACTGGTGGCATGTCGGATCGCAGGAGCGTCTTGATCCTCTCCGTCACCCCGTCCTCCAGCATCCGCACTTTGTTGGTGGCTGGAAGACAGAGAGGTCAGTCTGACAGAGGACAAACTTGTTCTATTTTGTGTGTGTGTGTGTGTGTGTGTGTCTGTCTGTCTATGTCTGTGTGTATATGTCTGTCTATGTCTGTCTGTATATGTCTGTCTGTGTGTCTGTATGTCTGTGTGTCTGTCTGTATGTCTGTCTATGTCTGTCTGTATATGTCTGTATGTCTGTCTATGTCTGTGTCTATGTCTGTATGTCTGTCTGTCTATGTCTGTCTGTCTGTCTGTATGTCTGTCTATGTCTGTCTGTATATGTCTATGTCTAAGTCTGTCTATGTCTGTCTGTCTGTCTATGTCTGTCTGTATATGTCTATGTCTGTCTGTGTGTCTGTATATGTCTGTGTCTGTGTGTCTGTATATGTCTGTCTGTATATGTCTGTGTCTGTATGTATGTCTGTCTTAGAGTTCTCATCGGGCCTGAAAATTAAGAACCGACCCGACCCGGGCGCGACTGGGCCAGCCCGAGGCCCGACCCGACCCGACTAATTAGCCGAACTTTAGGCCCAACAGCCGATAAAGCCCGAAAAAAAAAAAAAAAATCGCCAAATTCCCCATTATTTAGCAGAGCCGGTCGGCCGCGGCACCGGGGCACCATCAGTCGGTATGAGGCGGGCCATCAGGCAGCTCACCTGTCAGATCCGGCAGACCTGACGGGTGGGCGCGGTATCGGACGGTGCCGCGGCCGGCCCGCCTGATACCGACTGATGGTGCCGCGGCATGTGCGGGTCAATACGGTAGTCTAGAAAACTGGAGATTTTTTTTTTTTCTCGTGCGCCCCCAAGTAGGCTAGATTGCGCCCTGGGCAGTTGCACTGCCCATAGCAAAAACCGTCCCTGCTGCCGAGTCTGCCAGCACAGCGGGATCCTGCTGCAACTCTCTCTCACTTGTTTGCGCTGCGCACGCACAGCTGGTCGTCTGTCTGTCACTGAAAGTTTAGCCTCCAAATCCAATCCAGTCTCTCACTCTCTCCACCAGTCACAGAAAAATGAAACGTCATAATCAATAACACAACACATAATTCTATTTTTTTTTTATTAAAAAAAAAAAAAAAAAAAAAAAAAATCCCCCACAGAACCCGAAGCCCGACCCGACCCGCCTAATTCACGTAAATTTTAGGCCCGACCCGACCCGAAAATGTCGGGTCGGGTCGGGTCGGGTTCGGGCAGAATATGAGAACTCTATTCTGTCTATGTCTGTCTGTATGTCTGTCTGTATGTCTGTCTGTATGTCTGTCTGTTTGTCTGTATGTTTGTCTGTATATGTCTATGTCTGTCTGTGTGTCTGTATGTCTGTGTGTCTGTATATGTCTGTCTATGTCTGTCTGTATATGTCTGTCTATGTCTGTGTGCAATCTGAATCTGTTGATTCTTTCAAATCTAGATTAAAAACTCATCTCTTCAGCCTAACTTATGGCTGACAGTTAGTGGTACGGTGGGCTGGTTCTCTGTCTCAATGAAGTAACCCAAGCACTCACCTGCCGACGAGATTATGAGATTATTGCTCTCACGGAGCTAATTATCAATTAGTCTTCTGCAGATAATTAATGTTCCACCTTTGTCTCTGTGTGAGTGTGTGTGAATGGTTGATGTGTGTTTGTCCGAGTGTGTGCTCTGTCTATTATAGATCCAGGTCTTCATGGTGTAGGTGGCTGTGTGGCCCGGGTCCCTGGCTGCTCTGGTGCATCTGGCTTCCCTTGGCGTCATCATCCCTCATCCGCCACCTATCTATCCTCATACATTCTATTGTTTGTTATCTGTGTTTACAACATCTATTGCACGTCTGTCCGTCCTGGGGAGGGATCCCTCCTCTGTTGCTCCCCTGAGGTTTCTTCCTATTTTTCTCCCCGTTAAAGGGGTTTTTTAGGGAGTTGTTCCTCATCCGATGTGAGGGTCTAAGGACAGAGGATGTTGTATTTTTCTGGAAAAGCCCTTTGAGACAAATTTGTAATTTGTGATTCTGGGCTATACAAATAAATAAAATTGAATTGAATTGTGTCTGTCTATGTCTGTCTGTGTCTGTCTGTCTATGTCTATGTCTGTCTGTGTGTCTGTCTGTCTGTCTATATCTATGTCTGTCTGTCTATGTCTGTCTGTGTCTGTCTGTCTGTCTGTCTATGTCTGTCTGTGTGTCTGTATGTCTGTCTATGTCTGTCTGTCTGTGTGTCTGTGTGTCTGTCTGTCTGTCTATGTCTGTCTGTCTGTCTGTATGTCTGTCTATGTCTGTCTGTCTGACTGTGTCTGTATGTCTGTCTATGTCTGTCTGTGTGTCTATGTCTGTCTGTCTGTCTATGTCTATGTGTGTCTGTGTCTGTGTCTGTGTCTGTCTGTCTGTCTGTCTGTCTGTCTATGTCTGTCTGTCTGTATATGTCTGTGTGTCTGTATGTCTGTCTGTCTGTCTGTGTGTCTGTATGTCTGTCTGTGTGTCTGTTTGTCTGTCTGTCTGTCTGTCTATGTTTATGTCTGTCTGTGTGTCTTTGTCTGTCTATGTCTGTCTGTCTGTCTGTATATGTCTGTCTATGTCTGTCTGTGTGTCTGTATGTCTGTATCTGTCTATGTGTCTGTATGTCTGTCTGTCTGTCTATGTCTGTCTGTGTGTCTGTATGTCTGTCTATGTCTGTCTGTCTGTATATGGCTGTCTGTCTGTCTGTATGTCTGTCTATGTCTGTCTGTCTGTATGTCTGTCTATGTTTGTCTGTCTGTATATGTCTGTCTGTCTGTGTGTCTGTATGTCTGTATATGTCTATGTCTGTCTGTGTGTCTGTATGTCTGTCTGTGTGTCTGTATGTCTGTATGTCTATGTCTGTCTGTCTGTGTGTCTGTATGTCTGTCTATGTCTGTCTGTCTGTATATGGCTGTCTATGTCTGTCTGTATGTCTGTATGTCTGTCTGTCTGTCTGTATGTCTGTCTGTCTGTCTGTCTGTATATGTCTGTCTGTCTGTGTGTCTGTCTGTCTGTATATGTCTATGTCTATGTCTGTCTGTATGTCTGTATGTCTATGTCTGTCTGTCTGTGTGTCTGTATGTCTATCTGTCTGTATATGTCTGTCTATGTCTGTCTGTCTGTATATGTCTGTCTGTCTGTGTGTCTGTATGTCTGTCTATGTCTGTCTGTGTGTCTGTATGTCTGTCTGTGTGTCTGTATGTCTGTCTGTATATGTCTGTCTATGTCTGTATGTCTGTGTGTGTGTGTCTGTCTGTCTGTCTGTCTGTGTGTCTATGTCTGTCTGTCTGTCTGTCTATGTCTGTCTGTCTGTGTGTCTGTGTGTCTATGTCTGTCTGTCTGTATGTGTATGTCTGTCTGTATCTATGTCTGTATGTCTGTATCTGTCTGTCTATATCTATGTCTGTATGTCTGTCTATGTCTATGTCTGTCTGTCTGTATATGTCTATGTCTGTCTGTGTGTCTGTATGTCTGTCTATGTCTATGTCTGTCTGTGTGTCTGTATGTCTGTATGTCTGTCTGTGTGTCTGTATGTCTGTCTGTATATGTCTATGTCTGTCTGTGTGTCTGTATGTCTGTCTATGTCTGTCTGTCTGTCTATGTTTATGTCTGTCTGTGTGTCTTTATGTCTGTCTATGTTTATGTCTGTCTGTGTGTCTTTATGTCTGTCTATGTCTATGTCTGTCTGTGTGTCTGTATGTCTGTCTATGTCTGTCTTTCTGTCTGTATATGTCTGTCTGTCTGTCTGTGTGTCTGTATGTCTGTCTATCTGTCTATGTCTGTCTGTATGTCTATGTCTGTCTATGTCTGTCTTTCTGTCTGTATATGTCTGTCTATGTCTGTCTGTGTGTCTGTATGTCTGTCTATCTGTCTATGTCTGTGTGTCTGTATGTATGTCTGTCTGTCTGTCTATGTCTGTCTGTGTGTCTGTATGTCTGTCTATGTCTGTCTGTCTGTATATGTCTGTCTATGTCTGTCTGTCTGTATGTCTGTCTGTCTGTCTGTCTGTATGTCTGTCTATCTATGTCTATGTCTGTCTGTCTGTATATGTCTATGTCTGTCTGTCTGTATATGTCTATGTCTGTCTGTGTGTCTGTATGTCTGTATATGTCTGTCTATGTCTGTCTGTGTGTCTGTATGTCTGTCTATGTCTGTCTGTGTGTCTGTATGTCTGTCTGTCTGTCTGTGTGTCTGTATGTCTATGTCTGTCTGTCTGTATATGTCTGTCTGTCTGTCTGTATGTCTAAGTCTGTCTGTGTGTCTGTATGTCTGTCTGTCTGTATATGTCTGTCTATGTCTCTGTGTGTGTGTGTGCCTATGTCTATGTGTCTGTATATGTCTGTCTATGTCTGTCTGTGTGTCTGTATGTCTGTCTATGTCTGTCTGTGTGTCTGTCTGTCTGTCTATGTCTGTCTGTCTGTAAATGTCTGTCTATGTCTGTCTGTGTATCTGTATGTCTGTCTATATCTGTCTGTATATGTCTATGTCTGTCTGTGTGTCTGTATGTCTGTCTATGTCTGTCTGTCTGTATATGTCTATGTCTGTCTGTATGTCTGTCTGTATATGTCTGTCTGTCTGTGTGTCTGTATGTCTGTCTATGTCTATGTCTGTCTGTCTGTATATGTCTGTCTGTCTGTGTCTGTATGTCTGTCTGTATGTCTGTATGTCTGTGTATGTCAAAGTCCATGTCTGTCTATGTGTCTGTATGTCTGTATGTCTGTATATGTCTGTATGTCTGTCTGTATATGTCTATGTCTGTCTGTGTGTCTTTATGTCTGTCTATGTCTGTCTGTATATGTCTGTCTGTATATGTCTGTCTATGTCTATGTCTGTCTGTGTGTCTGTATGTCTGTCTGTATATGTCTGTCTATGTCTATGTCTATGTCTGTATGTCTGTATGTCTGTCTGTCTGTGTGTCTATGTCTGTCTGTCTATGTCTGTCTGTCTGTGTGTTTGTGTGTCTATGTCTGTCTGTATGTCTGTCTATGTCTGTCTGTCTATGTCTGTCTATGTCTGTCTGTATGTCTGTCTGTCTGTATATGTCTGTCTATGTCTGTCTGTCTGTATATGTCTGTATGTCTGTATCTATGTCTGTCTGTCTGTATGTCTGTATCTATGTCTGTCTATATCTATGTCTGTATGTCTGTCTATGTCTATGTCTGTGTGTCTGTATGTCTGTCTATGTCTATGTCTGTATGTCTGTATGTCTGTCTGTATATGTCTATGTCTATGTCCGTCTGTGTGTCTGTATGTCTGTCTATGTCTATGTCTGTCTGTCTGTCTATGTTTATGTCTGTCTCTGTGTCATTATGTCTGTCTATGCCTATGTCTGTCTGTGTGTCTGTATGTCTGTCTATGTCTGTCTTTCTGTCTGTATATGTCTGTCTATGTCTCTCTGTGTGTCTGTATGTCTGTCTATCTGTCTATGTCTGTGTGTCTGTATGTCTGTCTGTCTGTCTATGTCTGTCTGTGTGTCTGTATGTCTGTCTATGTCTGTCTGTCTGTATATGTCTGTCTATGTCTGTCTGTCTGTATGTCTGTCTATGTCTGTATGTCTGTCTATCTATGTCTATGTCTGTATGTCTGTATATGTCTATGTCTGTCTGTCTGTATGTCTGTCTATGTCTGTCTATATGTCTGTCTATGTCTGTCTGTATGTCTGTCTATGTCTGTCTGTATATGTCTGTCTATGTCTGTCTGTCTGTATATGTCTGTATGTCTGTATCTATGTCTGTCTGTCTGTATGTCTGTATCTATGTCTGTCTATATCTATGTCTGTATGTCTGTCTATGTCTATGTCTGTCTGTCTGTATGTCTGTATCTATGTCTGTCTATATCTATGTCTGTATGTCTGTCTATGTCTATGTCTGTGTGTCTGTATGTCTGTCTATGTCTATGTCTGTATGTCTGTATGTCTGTCTGTATATGTCTATGTCTATGTGTGTCTGTATGTCTGTCTATGTCTATGTCTGTCTGTCTGTCTATGTTTATGTCTGTCTCTGTGTCATCATGTCTGTCTATGTCTGTCTGTCTGTGTGTCTGTATGTCTGTCTATGTCTGTCTGTCTGTATATGGCTGTCTATGTCTGTCTGTATGTCTGTCTATGTCTGTCTGTCTGTATGTCTGTCTGTCTGTCTGTATATGTCTGTCTGTCTGTCTGTGTGTCTGTCTGTCTGTATATGTCTATGTCTGTCTGTCTGTATGTCTGTATGTCTATGTCTGTCTGTCTGTGTGTCTGTATGTCTATCTGTCTGTATATGTCTGTCTATGTCTGTCTGTCTGTATATGTCTGTCTGTCTGTGTGTCTGTATGTCTGTCTATGTCTGTCTGTGTGTCTGTATGTCTGTCTGTGTGTCTGTATGTCTGTCTGTATATGTCTGTCTATGTCTGTATGTCTGTGTGTGTGTGTCTGTCTGTCTGTCTGTCTGTGTGTCTATGTCTGTCTGTCTGTCTGTCTATGTCTGTCTGTCTGTGTGTCTATGTCTGTCTGTCTGTCTGTGTATGTCTGTCTGTCTGTCTGTATGTCTGTCTATGTCTGTCTATATCTATGTCTGTATGTCTGTCTATGTCTATGTCTGTCTGTCTGTATATGTCTATGTCTGTCTGTGTGTCTGTATGTCTGTCTATGTCTATGTCTGTCTGTGTGTCTGTATGTCTGTATGTCTGTCTGTGTGTCTGTATGTCTGTCTGTATATGTCTATGTCTGTCTGTGTGTCTGTATGTCTGTCTATGTCTGTCTGTCTGTCTATGTTTATGTCTGTCTGTGTGTCTTTATGTCTGTCTATGTTTATGTCTGTCTGTGTGTCTTTATGTCTGTCTATGCCTATGTCTGTCTGTGTGTCTGTATGTCTGTCTATGTCTGTCTTTCTGTCTGTATATGTCTGTCTATGTCTGTCTGTGTGTCTGTATGTCTGTCTATCTGTCTATGTCTGTGTGTCTGTATGTCTGTCTGTCTGTCTATGTCTGTCTGTGTGTCTGTATGTCTGTCTATGTCTGTCTGTCTGTATATGTCTGTCTATGTCTGTCTGTCTGTATGTCTGTCTATGTCTGTCTGTATGTCTGTCTATCTATGTCTATGTCTGTATGTCTGTATATGTCTATGTCTGTCTGTCTGTCTGTATGTCTGTCTATATGTCTGTCTATGTCTGTCTGTATGTCTGTCTATGTCTGTCTGTATATGTCTGTCTATGTCTGTCTGTCTGTATATGTCTGTATGTCTGTATCTATGTCTGTCTGTCTGTATCTATGTCTGTCTATATCTATGTCTGTATGTCTGTCTATGTCTATGTCTGTGTGTCTGTCTGTCTGTATGTCTGTCTGTCTGTCTGTCTGTCTGTCTGTATGTCTGTCTATCTATGTCTATGTCTGTATGTCTGTCTATCTATGTCTATGTCTGTCTGTCTGTCTATGTCTGTCTGTCTGTATATGTCTATGTCTGTCTGTGTGTCTGTATGTCTGTATATGTCTGTCTATGTCTGTCTGTGTGTCTGTATGTCTGTCTATGTCTGTCTGTGTGTCTGTATGTCTGTCTGTCTGTCTGTGTGTCTGTATGTCTATGTCTGTCTGTCTGTATATGTCTGTCTGTCTGTCTGTATGTCTAAGTCTGTCTGTGTGTCTGTATGTCTGTCTGTCTGTATATGTCTGTCTATGTCTCTGTGTGTGTGTGCCTATGTCTGTGTGTCTGTATATGTCTGTCTATGTCTGTCTGTGTGTCTGTATGTCTGTCTATGTCTGTCTGTGTGTCTGTCTGTCTGTCTATGTCTGTCTGTCTGTAAATGTCTGTCTATGTCTGTCTGTGTGTCTGTATGTCTGTCTATATCTGTCTGTATATGTCTATGTCTGTCTGTGTGTCTGTATGTCTGTCTATGTCTATGTCTGTCTGTATGTCTGTCTGTATATGTCTGTCTGTCTGTGTGTCTGTATGTCTGTCTATGTCTATGTCTGTCTGTCTGTATATGTCTGTCTGTCTGTGTCTGTATGTCTGTCTGTATGTCTGTGTATGTCTATGTCCATGTCTGTCTATGTGTCTGTATGTCTGTATGTCTGTATATGTCTGTATGTCTGTCTGTATATGTCTATGTCTGTCTGTGTGTCTTTATGTCTGTCTATGTCTGTCTGTATATGTCTGTCTGTATATGTCTGTCTATGTCTATGTCTGTCTGTGTGTCTGTATGTCTGTCTGTATATGTCTGTCTATGTCTATGTCTATATGTCTGTATGTCTGTCTGTCTGTGTGTCTGTATGTCTGTCTGTCTGTCTGTGTGTCTATGTCTGTCTGTCTATGTCTGTCTGTCTGTGTGTTTGTGTGTCTATGTCTGTCTGTATGTCTGTCTATGTCTGTCTGTATGTCTGTCTATGTCTATGTCTGTCTATGTCTGTCTGTCTGTATATGTCTGTCTATGTCTGTCTGTCTGTCTGTATATGTCTGTATGTCTGTATCTATGTCTGTCTGTCTGTATGTCTGTATCTATGTCTGTCTATATCTATGTCTGTATGTCTGTCTATGTCTGTCTGTGTGTCTGTATGTCTGTCTATGTCTATATCTGAATGTCTGTATGTCTGTCTGTATATGTCTATGTCTATGTCCGTCTGTGTGTCTGTATGTCTGTCTATGTCTATGTCTGTCTGTCTGTCTATGTTTATGTCTGTCTCTGTGTCATTATGTCTGTCTATGCCTATGTCTGTCTGTGTGTCTGTATGTCTGTCTATGTCTGTCTTTCTGTCTGTATATGTCTGTCTATGTCTGTCTGTGTGTCTGTATGTCTGTCTATCTGTCTATGTCTGTGTGTCTGTATGTCTGTCTGTCTGTCTATGTCTGTCTGTGTGTCTGTATGTCTGTCTATGTCTGTCTGTCTGTATATGTCTGTCTATGTCTGTCTGTCTGTATGTCTATGTCTGTCTGTATGTCTGTCTATCTATGTCTATGTCTGTATGTCTGTATATGTCTATGTCTGTCTGTCTGTCTGTATGTCTGTCTATGTCTGTCTATATGTCTGTCTATGTCTGTCTGTATGTCTGTCTATGTCTGTCTGTATATGTCTGTCTATGTCTGTCTGTCTGTATATGTCTGTATGTCTGTATCTATGTCTGTCTGTCTGTATGTCTGTATCTATGTCTGTCTATATCTATGTCTGTATGTCTGTCTATGTCTATGTCTGTGTGTCTGTATGTCTGTCTATGTCTATGTCTATGTCTGTATGTCTGTCTGTATATGTCTATGTCTATGTGTGTCTGTATGTCTGTCTATGTCTATGTCTGTCTGTCTGTCTATGTTTATGTCTGTCTCTGTGTCATTATGTCTGTCTATGTCTATGTCTGTCTGTGTGTCTGTATGTCTGTCTATGTCTGTCTTTCTGTCTGTATATGTCTGTCTATGTCTGTCTGTGTGTCTGTATGTCTGTCTATCTGTCTATGTCTGTGTGTCTGTATGTCTGTCTGTCTGTCTATGTCTGTCTGTGTGTCTGTATGTCTGTCTATGTCTGTCTGTCTGTATATGTCTGTCTATGTCTGTCTGTCTGTATGTCTGTCTATGTCTGTCTGTATGTCTGTCTATCTATGTCTATGTCTGTATGTCTGTATATGTCTATGTCTGTCTGTGTGTCTGTATGTCTGTATATGTCTATGTCTATGTCTGTCTGTGTGTCTGTATGTCTGTCTATGTCTGTCTGTGTGTCTGTATGTCTGTCTATATCTGTCTGTGTGTCTGTATGTCTATGTCTGTCTGTATATGTCTATGTCTATGTCTGTCTGTATGTCTAAGTCTGTCTGTATATGTCTGTCTATGTCTCTGTGTGTGTGTGCCTATGTCTGTGTGTCTGTATATGTCTGTCTATGTCTGTCTGTGTGTCTGTATGTCTGTCTATGTCTGTCTGTCTATGTCTGTCTGTAAATGTCTGTCTATGTCTGTCTGTCTGTCTGTATGTCTGTCTATATCTGTCTGTATATGTCTATGTCTGTCTGTGTGTCTGTATGTCTGTCTATGTCTATGTCTGTCTGTATATGTCTATGTCTGTCTGTGTGTCTGTATGTTTGTCTATGTCTGTCTGTCTGTCTGTATATGTCTGTCTGTCTGTATGTCTGTATATGTCTATGTCCATGTCTGTCTATGTGTCTGTATGTCTGTATATGTCTGTATGTCTGTCTGTATATGTCTATGTCTGTCTGTGTGTCTTTATGTCTGTCTATGTCTTTCTGTCTGTATATGTCTGTCTGTATATGTCTGTCTATGTCTATGTCTGTCTGTGTGTCTGTATGTCTGTATGTCTATGTCTGTCTGTCTGTATATGTCTATGTCTGTCTGTCTGTCTGTATGTCTGAATGTCTGTCTGTCTGTCTGTGTCTCTGTCTGTCTATGTCTGTCTGTGTGTCTCTGTCTGTCTATGTCTATGTCTGTCTGTGTGTGTCTGTCTGTGTGTGTGTGTGTGCCTATGTCTGTGCGTGTGTGTGTCTCTGTCTGTGTGTGTGTGTGCCTATGTCTGTGCGTGTGTGTGCCTATGTCTGTGCGTGTGTGTGCCTATGTCTGTGTGTGTGTGTGCCTATGTCTGTGCGTGTGTGTGCCTATGTCTGTGCATGTGCGTGCGTGCCTATGTCTTTATGTCTATGTGTGTCTCTCTGATTTGGACTGAGTCTATTCATGGTGTGTGTATTTATTGTACCGAGCTACTGGATGCCTAAATTTCCTCCAGGATCAGTAAAGTATTTATCTATCTATCTATCTGTCTGTCTATCTATCCATCTAATAAACCCACACCTGCACTGCCTTTCAGTAGGAGATGTTACTGTGTACATTTTTCCAAATGGAATTCCTTCTACTCCCTGCTTTTTGTTTGCGTTTCTAATGGAGTGACATCTCTGCTGTTTGCTCTGATCAGTACCGGGAATGGCCAGGTTTCTGAGTGCACTCAGTCCGGCATGTTGAACAGACACGTCTCCCTCGTCGACATGCTGCTCCAGCAGGGTCAGGATGTGAGGAACCACACCCAGATCCAGCATCTTTATACAGTTACTGTCTGACAGAGACACACACATCAGGTCATCTTCACTGAAGACGGGCAAGGTCATATTCAAAATCTGCTTATTGATCAATGTCTTAAAGGTGGACTCAGCACCGGCAGAAAATGTCTGCTGCACTGCCCTCTAGAGGTTGAAACTTTGAGGCATGTTGCACTTCTGGCCATACCCACTCAGTGAGGTAGCCACATTCCAATTAACAGCAGCTAAAAATACCTGCCAGCTTGGTGCACCATGAAGTGCAACATATTTGACAAACATCTACAGGACACTGCAGCGGAAGGTTTCTACCTTATGAGTTAGTCTTTAAAGTTTTATTCTGCCGATGCCTTAATCACACTCACTAATATTGTCTGACTACAAATAATGATATTGGAACAGTTATTTAAAATAATGTTTGCATATATATCTATATCTATATATCTGTATCTATATCTATATCTATATCTATCTATATATATATACAGTACAGGCCAAAACTTTGGACACACCTTCTCATTCAATGCGTTTTCTTTATTTTCATGACTATTTACATTGTAGATTCTCACTGAAGGAATCAAAACTATGAATGAACACATGTGGAGTTATGTACTTAACAAAAAAAGGTGAAATAACTGAAAACATGTTTTATATTCTAGTTTCTTCAAAATAGCCACCCTTTGCTCTGATTACTGCTTTGCACACTCTTGGCATTCTCTCGATGAGCTTCAAGAGGTAGTCACCTGAAATGGTTTTCACTTCACAGGTGTGCCTTATCAGGGTTAATTAGTGGAATTTCTTGCTTTATCAATGGGGTTGGGACCATCAGTTGTGTTGTGCAGAAGTCAGGTTACTACACAGCCGACAGCCCTATTGGACAACTGTTAAAATTCATATTATGGCAAGAACCAATCAGCTAACTAAAGAAAAACGAGTGGCCATCATTACTTTAAGAAATGAAGGTCAGTCAGTCCGGAAAATTGCAAAAACTTTAAATGTGTCCCCAAGTGGAGTCGCAAAAACCATCAAGCGCTACAACCAAAGTGGCACACATGAGGACCGACCCAGGAAAGGAAGACCAAGAGTCACCTCTGCTTCTGAGGACAAGTTCATCCGAGTCACCAGCCTCAGAAATCGCAAGTTAACAGCAGCTCAGGTCAGAGACCAGATAAATGCCACACAGAGTTCTAGCAGCAGACCCATCTCTAGAACAACTGTTAAGAGGAGACTGTGCAAATCAGGCCTTCATGGTCAAATAGCTGCTAGGAAACCACTGCTAAGGAGAGGCAACAAGCAGAAGAGATTTGTTTGGGCCAAGAAACACAAGGAATGGACATTAGACCAGTGGAAATCTGTGCTTTGGTCTGATGAGTCCAAATTTGAGATCTTTGCTTCCAACCGCCGTGTCTTTGTGAGACGCAGAAAAGGTGAACGGATGGATTCCACATGCCTGGTTCCCACTGTGAAGCATGGAGGAGGAGGTGTGATGGTGTGGGGGTGTTTTGCTGGTGACACTGTTGGGGATTTATTCAAAATTGGAGGCACACTGAACCAGCATGGCTACCACAGCATCCTGCAGCGACATGCCATCCCATCCGGTTTGTGTTTAGTTGGACGATCATTTATTTCTCAACAGGACAATGAGCCCAAACACACCTCCAGGCTGTGTAAGGGCTATTTGAGCAAGAAGGAGAGTGATGGAGTGCTGCGGCAGATGACCTGGCTTCCACAGTCACCGGACCTGAACCCAATCCAGATGGTTTGGGGTGAGCTGGACCGCAGAGTGAAGGCAAAGGGGCCAACAAGTGCTAAACACCTCTGGGAACTCCTTCAAGACTGTTGAAAAACCATTTCAGGTGTCTACCTCTTGAAGCTCATCGAGAGAATGCCAAGAGTGTGCAAAGCAGTAATCAGAGCAAAGGGTGGCTATTTTGAAGAAACTAGAATATAAAACATGTTTTCAGTTATTTCACCTTTTTTTGTTAAGTACATAACTCCACGTGTTCATTCATAGTTTTGATTCCTTCAGTTAGAATCTACAATGTAAACAGTCATGAAAATAAAGAAAACGCATTGAATGAGAAGGTGTGTCCAAACTTTTGGCCTGTACTGTATATATATGTATGTGTGTGTGTATATATATATATATATATATATATATATATATATATATATATATATATATAGACAGATAGATATCTATATATCTATATATCTATATATCTACACATATATATAGATATATAGATATATATGGTAGAGAGTTGGGTTATATAGTTCCATTATATGAATCCACATGGTGGCCAAATATCCTTATTAGTTGCTCTGTATTCTCCTGGACTGCTAATCCACAATAATGGGTTTCTATTTCTCCATTCACTTACTTTGCAAAACAGCTCCTAAAATAACACTTTCAGTGCATAACTAAATGACAGCAAAATGGATCATGCCAATATAAAAAAACAAGTGTTACTTTTTTGGAGTAAAGTAAATGTATCTTTTCTTGTTATTATTCTATTTGAATTAGAAAGTAGATCCAGCAGGTAGCATCTTTGGGAAACTTGCACATAGCAACTTTTCACCCAAAAGAACCTAATAGTACTTTAACAACTAATTAATTACAATTACAATTAAATAATTACATGAAAAAATGGGAACTGGTACTTTTTACACTGGCATAATCTATTTTGTTGGCATTCATTTGTATGCTAAAAGTGTTATTTTGGAATTTTGTTATGGAAGTGAATACAGAGATAAAATGCAGTAATGTAGATTAACAGTCCAGGGGAGCACGGAACAGCTAAATGAAGATATTTCAAAACCATGTGACCTCATATGAGATCCAGCTAACTATACAATCCAATGCTCTACCAAGTTCAATTCCGGTTTAAGAGGAATACATTCAAAGCAAAGGTAAAGAAGCTCTTCTCCAGCAAAGATCTCACCATTCCTGGCAAAGTTGGCAATGGCCAGAGCTCCAGACAGCTGGAGCTGGGTGTTAGAGCTCTGCAGCCAGGAGAGGACATCCTGATACACCAGGCCTGATCCCTCACCAAAACACTTCTGCATGGACTCATCTGACACACACACAGTCAGACAAACATTATAAAAATAAAAAACAGCACATTCTGGTAACCAGGCATGTGCTGTCCTTTGATTAGATCCATTTCAAACAGGGCCGTCTTATGATTTAGGGTGATCAGGCCAGACAAAAAAAAAATTCTGGGTTCCGGTTCCCGACCGAGTGTCCCATTTAACCCCCGAGTCAGGTTATTTTATTGGCCTCTGTGTAAAAATAAAATAAAAAAATAAAATAAAGGCACTATGCGACCGAGTGTGACCTTGTTGGCATTGGTCAAAAGTTAAGCAGGGCTTTTATTTTGATCTATGTTGCACTCGCCTTATTTGTGATGTTCTCGCATAATTTCGGAAAATAACTTCATGGAATCACGCGCCACCGACAGCACTGGCTGGAAAGAATGGACTTCCGCACGGTGTGTGTGATTTGTCCTCACAAACCACCAGTGAAAATAATCCGACTTCAAGAGAAAACCTTTGCAGATGTAGTGAAAGAGGTGAAACAGTGCCATTGTAGGTTTGCAGCAGGCAAACATGACAGGCGATCCGTCATGTTTGCCTGCTGCCCCCACCGTGGAGCTTGGCTCTATGGCAGTGGGCGTGACGGGTGTATTCGACTTCAGGTACCGAGTGCTGCGATGCGAGCCAGAGACACCTCCCTCTGCTGGTAATAACGCTGCTCCGTCCGTTAAAAATGTGGTAACTTATGCAAATATTGAATTAATTATATTTAAAAAGCAACCCATGCATTGCTTCCAAAAATTAAAAAAAGAATAAAATAAAATAAAATCCCTACCTACCCATCCTTCCCGTGAATAAATAAAATAAAATAAATCCCCCTTACCCATCCTTAAAATGCTAAATAAAATAAAAAATAAAATAAAATAAATTCTCTACCTACTCATGCCCTTAAATGACAAGAAACCGGAACCCAAGGTATTTTTTTGTTTTGCCTCAGGTAACACGCCACAAAAGGGAAAAGAAACTTGTTACACTTGCTGGGACTGTTCTCAACAGTTTGTCCTGCCTCTGAAGGAGGCTGTTTCCTGATAAAGTAAGTCACGTTACTTGACAATATTCTGTTGTTTGACACAGGTTTTGCATAGTGTTTGTAGGAGTACTTCATTGGAAGAGGGCATTATTATTTGCTCAGGTTGTAACATTAGTGTAATAGGTCTTGGTAAATGGAGGTTAGCAGTAATGTCATTTGTTAGTTTTTAACACTGATGTGTTATTGGTGATTTCCTTTGAATTTTCATTGTTACATTTTTATTAGCCAAGCCATTCTTAAATGTCAAGCACGTTTCTAGAACTAAGCTTTAGCTTGCCTCTAGAAATACATATTTGTACTTGTTTGTCAGTGGATTGCTGTGGCTCATGAATGAAGCTCTGAATAAGGAGGGAGGTTTCATGCGATTCAATGGAACATAAATACCATTTTCATTAATAGTATTTTCAAGAAAGAAAGAGAGAAAGAAAGAACTTTCATGTTGACAGTTTTACACACAGGCGTGTTGAGGACAACAGAAAAGCTCCTCTCCTGCCCCAGGTTTATGTTGCATTGTTGTTACTGAACACAAGTATATTCAGACATGCAAAGCAAATCCATGAATAAATCACTCACCTCCTAAAAGCAGGGACACTATCAGGTTTGAAGCAATTTTGATGCTGCAGAGGTCATGAGGGTCGGAACCCCCCTGCAGTCCCCCAATCATTTCTGATAAAGCCTCGGGTACTCCTGATTCTGCAAACTGCAGCTTCAGTGTATCTGGGGATACAACAGGACCATGTCAGTATGGGGATTCCCATATTTCAAGCCTTTGAAACTTCAGTGAATTCACATGATTTCTTTAAAATTATAGGGAAAAAAGGCAATTAGCAAAAACTTACCGGAACATTGTTAAATAAATAAATAAATAAATAAAATGCAAGAAAACTATGTTTATAATTATTTAAATTATCTATTTAAATATCAAATTAGTGAGAAGCATTCACAAGCATATGACCCTTTGAAATAAATTCACTTGATTTTTTTCAAAAACATGGGAAAATGGTGACAAGGAAATTACCAAGAAAAGACCCAAACTGAGCAACAAATTAGCAAAACATAACAAGAAAGTGGTCAAAAAAGTATCTCCTTTCATTATTTCTGGTTAAGCAACATTCCTCCATTGTTGATACAACTGTCTGTTTGGTCTTTGTCTCAGAATGAAAGTTGAAGTTGCACTAGTCCATATTTTTATTTAAAAATCCAGTCACCTTAACAGCCTGAACCACAAAGTGGGGCTACAACAGAAAGGAATGCCCTCTCCCCACTCTCTGTAGATGCTGTAGAATCTACAGCATCTGCAGTGTAGATTCACCCAGACAGACCAAATTAAATTCTGGTGGAAAATCCCCCCACACAAAGTGAACTTACTTATCGCTGTCCTATCCTGATGCTCTATACCATCTCCACCCCACCATACTAACAAGACATTTAGTTTACTGGTATCACATTAGAGGATTTGGGTGGAGGTCCTCAAAATTCAAACAGTTGCCTCTGCCAGCGTGTGTAATTGCCTAATGCTGTTCTAATTTAGACCCAAATAATATTTGGTTCTATTGTTGTCAATCCTGGTCTTACCGCTCTCGCCCAGTGAGCCCAGTACTTCCAGGATGACATGTCGGCGTTCAGCATCAGGTGCCCGTTTCAGCTGGAATGTCAGTACCTCTGCAACACCCTGGTCTGTCAGGGCCTCCCTCGTCGAATCTGAAAACACACGGCTCTGTAACTGTAGGCAGTATAGGATGTAACTAATTACATAGCTATTTTTCCTGTTGTTAATAATCACCCATGTCAGCCAGGTTACACAAGGCCAGCAAACAAACATTGACTAGGGGGTCGTTCTCTGGATACTCCCTCATGATGGACACCAGTCTGGGGATCACACCACTCTGGACCAACTGGTCTTGCTGAGCCGCTGTGTAGGAGCAGAGATCAGGAAGAGTGAAATTGAGGAGAGCAGGCAAGGAAAGGATGGAGGGTATGACAACATGAGAAACGTAGAGAGACTTAAATAGACACATGACTGACTGAGAAAAAGATGCAAGCACGTGTCTGTTAAATCTGTCCATCTGTTTTGTCTCCCTTTCTATTTGTTTAAAGAGATAGTTCACTCATTTTGAAAGATGTGATATACACTCCTGATCAAAATTTTAAGATCAGTTGAGAAATTGCAAGAATTTACATTTTGCACTGTTGGATCTTAAGAAGGTTCTAAGTGGAGCTTCAAAATGCAAAAAGAAGAAATGGGAGTGAGACCAAAAAAAAATTTGAGTAAGCAATTTATTGCAAACAACCTTTAAACTGAAATAGGCTGTTCATCAGATGATCAAAAGTTTAAGACCACAGCCTTTAAAAGCCCAAATCTTGGCAAAAATGTGGATTCAGTGTCATTTTCTGTCAGGTATCCACACTGTCATCACCTCCTGATGGCAAAGGCAAAAAAGCTTTCTCTCTTTGAACTTGTTGGATTGTTGAGCTACATAAGCAAGGCCCAACAACAAGGCCTCTCGCAGCGTGCCATTGCTGCTGAGGCTGGACGCAGTAAGACAGTCATTTCTTCCTAAAAGATCCTGAGGGTTATGGAACAAAAAAGTCAAGTCTTCAAACGGCACAAAATTGCCCATTTGGAGTTTGCACAAGAGCACCAAACATGGGACATTGAAAGGTGGACGAAAGTTTTATTCTCTGATGAGAAAAAAATTAACCTTGACGGTCCTGATGGCTTCCAACGTTACTGGCATGACAAGGAGATCCCACCTGAGATGTTTTCTACACGGCACAGTGGAGGGGGCGCCATCATGATCTGTGGGGCTTTTTCCTTCAATGGAACAATGGAGCTTCAGGTTGTGCAGAGGTGTCAAACGGCAGCTGGCTATGTGGAGATGTTGCAGGGGGCATCCCTCATGACTGAAGGCCATCGTCTGTGTGGTAATGACTGGGTTTTTCAACAGGACAACGCTGCAGTTCACAATGCCCGCCTGACAAAGGACTTCTTCCAGAGAAATAACATCACTCTTTTGAACCATCCTGCGTGTTCCCCTGATCTAAATCCAATTGAGAACATTTGGGGTTGGATGGCAAGGGAAGTTTACAGAAATGGACACCAGTTCCAGACAGTGGATGCCCTCCGTGAAGCCATCTTCACCACTTGCAGCAACATTCCCACTAGCCTCCTGGAAACACTAGCATCAAGCATGCCCAAACGAATTTTTGAGGTGATTAACAAGAATGGCGCAGCTACCCATTACTGAGTCCTTTTTTGAAAATTTTATTTCTATTTTAGCGGGGGTTTTTTTGTTTTTTTTTTTGAGATATGGTCTTAAACTTTTGATCAGCTGATGAACAGCCTATTTCAGTTTAATGGTTGTTTGCAATAAATTGCTTACTCAATTTTTTTTTGGTCTCACTCCCATTTCTTCTTTTTGCATTTTGAAGCTCTACTTAGAACCTTCTTAAGATCCAACAGTGCAAAATGTAAATTCTTGCAATTTTTCAACTGGTCTTAAAATTTTGATCAGGAGTGTAATCCCCCCTCACACCCCCCACCCCACCATTTTGTTTACCCATTTTGAAAAATATATCATTTCACTTCCCCCCAGCTGTTCTGTAGGACAGTAGTGGCTCTATCTTCCTCTCATTGTTATTGAGTGCTGGATACTGGCTGGATGCTCCAAATGCTAACTGTTAGCTTCCTGCCATTGGGCCCCCTTTACAGGAACCTTCCTCCTACTCGGCCCTCTCAGTGGAGACACGGCAGGTGAGAGGGCCGAGCAAGAGGACGTTCCTGAAGTAGCTCCTGCCCCCCAAATACTACCAGGAACATTTTGGTGGAAACGGGCCTCTTTTTAAAAATGACCACCTTAAGGGAATACAAGAAAACATTATGGGGAAAATAAAATCCCCTTTTTCCAAACTGAGACCCTGATTCCACCTGGCATTAACATCCAGCAGCTGAACTGTCAGCTGATGGATCAAATGCAAACTGAAGTGCAGGTCAGCTACAAAGCAGCTGTTTACTGAATAAAAACACTACCTGGAGGTTAGGAACTACATGGGAGCCTGGGAGAGCTCCCTTAAAGACATGATTTAAAATATGTATTGACAGCATGCATACAGGAATATTACAGGTAACAACAGTGGGAGAGTCCCCACCCAAATGCACATTCATGGGTCTAGCCAATAATAATTTACAGATGTGAAATACATCTTACGTAATTGACAGCACATTAAAATGAGGCTGGAGTGAGGAAGAATGTCCCCTTTTGTCAAATACCTGGTCCATGTTAAACGCCTTTTATTTTTACTTTATTCATATATTTATTTACTTTTGGCTTGCTTTACAGCACAAAAGAGAAAGAGGGTGTTGTTCTTCCAGCACAAAGAGAGCTCAAGCATTTAGTGTCTGTAAATGGAGAGTGAAAAAATTATGGAAAAATCACTTAAAATCAGGTTTAATCTGTTCAGGGAGGGGAGGAGGGCCAGGAAGCAACAGTGTTTCTATTTAATGTGGCCTTCGTTTGGAATAACACAAGCACCAACAGCACCACTAATGTGAGATACCAACCAATCATTACCACCATGGTCTCATTGGTTTACAGTCATTTTAACAAGGTATCACAATTACCTAAAAATGACATACGTTAACTCTGTAGATATAGTATTTATGTCTGCCTAAGGCCTGATGGGTTGAGAGTCATACCTTAGCACTTACTCTACATAAGGACACTATTCATCATTACTGAGGCTTTGTTCAGACTGCCAGCCCAAATCTGATTTTTGGCATATCCACATTGTATGCAGATTGATTTCAGAAAGTCTAGGCAGCTAAAAACCACATGAAATATGATTTTTGCTAATTGGATCCAAACCACATTTGGAGGTGGTTTGAAATGCGATTCCAATCACATTTCTACAGATACGTCTCAGTCTGGATGCTCTGGACACTCAAATGGGATTTCAAACTGTCCTTTATGTCACTTGCAATGCAACACACAATGATGTCAAATCATGAGCAGCTGAGCAGAATCCATGCTGCTGCTACAATTACAATTACAATTCACATTTGGCAGAAACTTTTATCCAAAGCGACGCACACAGGAGATATTTATACACCACAAGGAAAGACCGATTTAGGAGAGAACTACGACATCAAGTGCCGGAAAACTCTGGTTCTGGTTCAAAGGACATAGGTGCTACAAGGCAGTGTAAAGAGGGAATATAAGGAGTGCATAAAGTGCATTGAGGAAGAAGGAAAGCATCAAGGCAGATTGTTTTTTTACACAGTCCATTAGGTGGGCAGGTGTTCCTTGAAGAGCTGGGTTTTTAGCCACCCCTTAAGGACTGAGTGGGAGTCTGCGGATTACTAGCAGAGCAGCATGGAGGACAACACACAGAACAACAGAAGCTGAAATAAATTTTCTGCCGGCACTTGGGGGGAGGCTTCGGTATATTTTTTCTGCTTCCGTGTTGGAAAGCCGTGTCACCAGCGTACATAGTTACCGACGCCTATGTTGTTACCGTGCCATAGGAACTTGTGCAGACAGGTTGGTGATGTCTGGGCAACAAAATCAGCCTGATCACTTGTAAATAACAGTGTGGACAGTCTGTCTTGAAGATCTGATTTGAGAAACTAATCTGATTTACCTGCAGTCTGAACAAGGCCTAAATCCAATGGCAGTGTTGAGCTTGCCTGCCTGTCAGACCAACTCACAGCTGTCAAAGCAGATGCGTCCAATGGCCCTGCCAGTGTTCAGCAGCATCTCTGGGTTATCACTGTTCAGATGGGGAAGCAGCGCCGTCACCAAGCCTGCCGCAATGCATGGCTCCCTCACCGCAGCTAAAACATACAAAGAGATGAGAATGAAAGCAGAGCTGTTTCATATAGATCATTTTGGCTCATTAGGGTCTGGTACATGTTATGCACCCATGAGTTTTCTCACAAATACTGCATACATTTTAGTACCTCCTCAGACCTCAGATGAAACAGTATTATTCCTCAGACTAAAAGGCTTCAGGTCTCAGGACAAACTTAATCAAGTCTCAGGTCTAGTACAACTGGGAGGATCAAGAAAATAAATAAAAGACACATTTTTGCAACACACTGCTACATAGTACTTTGCTTCAATATAGTAACAGCATGTAACGATAAAGGCTGCACCGCTGTCCTACCTTCCCGTGCCATCTCTGCCACCAGCAGTGCCACCTGGCAGGTTAAGCCGCTTCTCCTCCGTAAGGCCTGGGCCAATGAGGGCAGAATACCACTTCCGGCAATCTCTACAGCAGCGCCCTTTTCTGTGGACACACAAACACACAGATAAACAGATATGCACTTATTTGGTTTGGAAATAATGGACTGATTTCTATATACCAGAAATGGAAAATTGGTTTTGATTCATTAACATAACAAAACAACAAAGAGTATCATTAGCATTTTTAATTCAACATAAACTTTTATTATCAATTCAATTATTATCAGTCAATTTGACCCCAGTAATTTAAACTAAATGATTATAATAAAAATTGCTATCCAAGTTTACTTGTCAGGTATTTAATGATTCTTGTTGACATTTGTTCTATGTTTTAAACAGCTAGAAAAGCTTGGGGTCAAAATGACCTAAAAGAAACACTGATGTGTGCAAAATGTGTCCAGGACACAGAAAACATATCATCATGTTTACTCACTTGTTCCCATTAAATTAGTAAAAGTCATTAAATGTGAAGCCATAAAACAATGTTAATCATGTATTTAGAGATGTTAAACATTGAATGGGGTCAAATTGACCCCAAATATAATAGGAGGATTAACCCTCTGTTTCATGTCACCTTATTTTATTTATTTATTTAGAAGTCAGGACAATGCACATTAATGAACATGTACCACAGTACATGTAAATATGCCAGATTGTAGCCCAAGGGCTAATTTCCATCTGGAGTCCTCTAGGTAGGTTGGTGTTACATTACAGGAAAATGTTAAAACATAGAGCAATACAATACATTTCAAGTAGAGTTCTCATCGGGCCTGAAAATTAAGACCCTTGAAGGTGGTTATGAATACTCGTCTTCTTGTTCAATGTAACTTTGTTATGTGACTCTGTTTAATGTGCATTGTTTATGTTCAAAACTGGAAAAAACATCCTCAGTAAAGTTTAGTATGCAACGCTATCATACTCCAAGTGGTCTGTCCAACATAATTAAAATATATCCTCTGTAGTGCCATCCAAAGCTAATATTTATCAAATCATCTACAGTAGCCTACATACTAAATATATTCCCATATGTAAAGGCATTTATTTTTGAGAATGTTAGCTGGGTGGATGTCCACCTCATTGATCCGGCCAGTATCCAGCACTCAGTAACAATGAGAGGGAGATAGCACCACTAACCCTAACCCTAACCCTAAAGGGCTTAGAGCGACAAAGAAGCTGGCCTGAATTGTTCAGACAGACGGGAAAATAATGGACTAGCAGCTAAGATCATTGGATGACCTGTAATATAAAGCTGTACAGAAGAAAGCAGTTTGCATTACTACCCCCTCGGCAAACCGAAAGATCTACAAAGCATCTTTTGTTCCTTTTGCAAATCAATTAGTAAGCTGCACATGCTGTCATAGAAAGTGTTACTGAGAACTTAGAACAAAAATGAAGCAACCTACAAGAGTCTATGTCACATACAGCTAATATGTCTGTAATCTCACAGGAGAAGGAAGTGTTTGTGTGAGTGTGTGTGTGTGTGTGTGTGTGTGTGTGTGTTTGTGTAAGGGCTGTAGATCTGACATAGGGGCACGGGACACCTAGGAAAGCCTGTATTTAGCAGATGTTGATGAGAACACCACAACAAGTGGGGGGCGGCAGGGGGTTGGCGCGGATGCATTGCCATGACAACCCCCACCCCCAACCCCCACATAGATTAGGGAGGATGCATTTTCAAGCTCAGCAAGCTCAGATGGACTGGAGGAGAATGGAAAGAGGAGTAAGGCAAAGGGAGAGGAGAGGAGAGGAAGGGAAGAAGTGTGTATGTGTGTGTGTGTGTGTGACATATCCACATAACTGAGAAAGTGGGAAAGACAGACCGAGAGAGAGAGAGATAGAGAAGACGGTCAGGCAGTCAGACAACTTTTCGCCTGCTAATCTGTTGTGGCTTACATCCTCTTCCTTTCTCTCTGATAGAAATGCTGATTAGTCTGCCCTCTTAATCCACCTGAGAGTTGGTGTTGCCAAGGTAAGATTGCCTCCAGCCATACACACACACACACACACACACACACACACACACACACACACACACACACACACACACACACACACACATTCAGCACACTTCACTCAAGCAGCTGTTCAATATAATAGAGAGGTGAAGCAGGACATTCTCATCTGAAGCTCTGCAGCTCCCTCTCTTCCTGGAGGGCTTTTAATAGCTCTTAGATTTGGGCCAAGGCTGCACTGCATATGGCTGAACAAATATACCATGTCTCACTAACAAACTCTGGTGAAAAGAGCACCCCATCCTCCTGCATACGATTGGCAGAAAAGGAACATGGGCATTTCTGAGGGAAGATGTTGATTCAAGGTCTGCAATGTCCACAGTAAGAGAAACACAAGCTGGGTGGGAAGTTTTACATGTGATTACCCCTCAGGGATCAATAAAGAATTTCTGCTTCTGATTCTGATTCCCTAACAGTGTTGACTGAAATCTGCCATTGCATTGCTTTGGTTTTGTGCGTGTGTGTGTGTGTGTGTACGTAAGGATATCGGGCCTCATTCATCAAAACTGTGTGATAAACCTCTAAATTCTCTCACAAGTAAAATTCACAATGTTCAAATTAACATAGAAATTGGCATTTATCAAATGTGCATGCTGGGGCCATCAACAGATTGTTCTTATTATATTTAATCACGATTAACCTCAGAATTTTAATAACTAATCACAATCTACCACAGTTTTGTTGCATTATTTTGCAATCCAAAAGAGTTTTAAAGGACCATACCAAAGATTTTGTACGTTTACTAGAATAGCTACAAAATGTGTATACAGTTGTCCCTCGCTATAACGCGGTTCACCTTTCGCGGCCTCGCAGTTTCACAGATTTTTTTTTTAGACTGAGCAGCAGCACGCAAAGCATCTTGGGATACAGGAGCCTGAGAAGGATAGTCGCGGTGCATCCTCCGAATCGGCTACCAACGGCTGAAAAGGAGGCCGCATTTGAAGGATCCTTCGGCTTTGGATGAATTGGGACAGGCCTTTGCGCAGTGTTGTGATGTAACTGGCCTTCAAATGTGGCCTTTGAAGGATGCAGACCCTGAATTGGGACACAGCTACTGACGGACTTGAGTGTTTGTTGTTGCTGTTATTTGTGAAGCCCTGTGAGCGCCTGTGAGGTGTCATACCAGATTGCCTGATGTGTAATCACACAAGTAAGCTCCCTAAATCAATCATGGGAACACAGTGTTTATTTCACAGATCAACACCCCCGCCACACACACACACACGCACACACACGCAAAAGTTTTTAAAAATTAATAATAATAAAAAATATATTTCCGTGAATTTTTTCGCGGACCCCCTGGCTGTGCATCGCAGACCCCACTTTGAGAACCGTGGTATTCTGGTGTTATGTTAACCCCTTTGTGTGTAACTGGTCTAATCACTGAGTTTTCTTCTGTTCATTTGACTTTTTATGAGTTTGGTTTTTGTAACTACATTTTTCTCATTTTCTTGGGTAAACAAATCTCTTCATTTCAAAATCCACCTGTGACTCCATGCCTTCCAGCTCGGTCCTTGACAGTCGTAAGAGTGTGTGTGTGTGTGAGTATGTGTGTGTGTGTGTGTAGGCATAGATGACTTACTCTTTTCTAGCAATGCAGACAACAATGTGTCCAAATGGGGCTTCAGCTCCTCCTCAATCAGCTCAGTGCTGACAGAGATGGCCTTCAGAGCATCACTCAGAGAGTCTGCAAAACAAACACACACACACACACACACACACACACACAGTGCCATACATGCCAATAGTTAAGCATTTGCCACTTTAACGTAAAATGTTTCTTTCAGTTTCATAGAGGTGTCATTAGCTAAGCCACATTGTACATAACTCTAAATATTCGGGACCCTATTTTCATGCAGGCGCTTTGCACAAAGCACTGCCAATCACTGGTGCGGTGACATTTGGGTGGGGAAAACAACAAGTCCCTGTATCTGTTTTTTGAGGAAATTAAACTGTCTTTTCTCGTTGGTTTCCCATTTGAATTGGAAAGAAGATCCAGCAGGTAGAATCTGCAGGACACTGACGCATAATAACCTTGTACTAGAAAGGAACAGCCTAATAAAACTTTATAGCCGTAATTACATGAAAGAAAAATGGGTACCAGGAGTTATTGTTTTTTATATTGGAATAATCTACTTGTTTGCATTTGTTTATGTGCTAAAAGTCTTATATTGGAAGTGTTTTTTTGTTTGTTTGTTTTTTGCAGTGGAAGTAAGATAAAAATACAGTATTATGGATTAGCAGCACAGCGGGCACAAACAAACTAATGAGGATATTTTCCCACCATGTGGACTTGTATCACACCCAGGCAGCGACACACCCCAACACTCTAACAAAGTTCAATTTTTCTTTAAAGGGAAGGGTAAAAGGATAAGTTGGTGGTCAATTCCAGGCCCTAACACACCAACTGATAACACATTCATCTCAATCCAACCCTGTTCCCAATTGCACCAGGTCTATCTTGTCATGGAAATACCAACAACGTCCCACCACACCCCTCAGTGTACTGCACACCTTCATCTAGCTGTGCTTTGTGGAGTCCACCCAGGCGCACAAGAATAGAGCCCTTGATGTTTTACTCAGTACAACATGTAGACTTTTTTTCAGCCCTATCATGGTAAGTTCAGCAGCTATAAGGTGAAGTCTGTTAAACTAGCTCAGGCAACTTAAATGGCCCTGTGAACTGGGTCAGTCGATGTGTTAGCTGTGCACATCAAGTATTGCCATCACCAATTTCACATACCCAACCACCACCCTGGCAGGTGGCAGTGTTAACCACTGAGCTAATACACTGTCCACATCAAAATATACATTTTCCACTTCTGATTCTTTTAGATTTAATTGAATGACTTGGCTTACTGCAGGTACAATCCCCCTGTAGGCTCTGCTTCTTCATATTTCCTCTTTGGGGTTTGCAAGAGCCTTCATACTAAATGTATGTATAATGTGCATTTATTCCTAAAAAAAAACAAAAAACAAAAACAAAACAAAAGCAAAACAAAACAAAAAAAATTCAGTACATGAATTGTCTGACTAAATACAGGAAATCTGCAGGAAATTTGCTGGAAAGAAAAGCTCCAATTCTGAAAAGGTTAAAAGCATCTAACATTGATCCATTTTCCACACGCACTTATTCTTAATCAGGCTCACAGGGGCTGGAACCTATGCCAGCATGTATTGACCAGAAGTCACAGATTCATCCTAGAAAGGTTGTGAGTCCACCAAGGGACAAACACAAACAGACTGATACATACATTTAGAGTCCTCAGTTCAGCTGTCCTGCATGTTTATGGGAGGAAAGTGACGTTAACACAGGGAGAACATGCAAGTACCACTTTGATAAGACCAGGGCAGCTCCAGCCTTGGAGCCACCTGTGCAGTGGCAGTGTTAACCACTGAGCTAATACACCGTCCACATCAAAATATAAGTTTTCCACTTCTGATTCTTTTAGATTTAATTGAATGACTTGGCTTACTGCAGGTATCTTTTCTGGATTCTTTTTACAGTAAGCATAGATGTCATACTACATGTGTATTATTTGCTGAGCCGGGAAAATGTATAATCCTACATGACCTAATGCAAATGCATTTTAGGTTGAGTAAATTTTGAATCAGCAAGAGGAGGCTGCCTGTATTAACACATATCCATGACATCCGAGGTTGGTCCACAAACACAAATAAGCCACTCACACTCATTCACTGATTCTCTCTCTCTCTCTCTCTCTCTTTCCAAAATTGTCTGTCTCTGTCTCTCAGATTTTCTTTTGATGGGTTTATGGAAAGGTTTAAACCACCCCTCTCCAGCTAAGTGAAATTTCATTTGGTTTGGGTCTGTTTATTCTGACTGAGTGTTTGCATGGGCATCTTTGTTCTGTTTGAGCATTTAACTGATTTTAATTATAATATTAGGCCCCATGTAAATATAACTACTACTTGCTCTTTACAGTTTGGCCATTGGTTACCTTACCCAATACCCACCTGAGGAGAAGACTGGTCACAAAATCATTGCATTCAATTAACCAGTCAAACTGGATGGATTAGCATCATATTTGACACATCAGGTAGCGGTGGGGTAGTACTATCTAGATAAACTGTCAGTACTGGAGTTCTCAGGAAGGCCTGAAGCAGTCAGGCAGGTCTCACAATGAAATTGGTCAAATTTAAAGATACAAAGTATCAGCACACAGTATTTGCTGTCCAACCACCACCTTCAAAGAATATCTGTGTCTCAACCCTTAGTTAGTCAAATCCCATTCACCTGTATTCTAAATGAATGCATCAATACAGCACATAATGCCATGTGTCCTACCAAGGATATACAAATGCGTTTGTATTCTAATCCCATATTGATGTATGAGTTCAGTGCATCACCTGGTCATATGGTGAAATAACTTCTATCATGGTTCTGTGTTTTGACTGTTCCTTGTGTTTGGTGTTGTTTTTCTTTACCCTGCTGTGTTACTCATTATTGTGTCTTCACCTGTGTCTTGTTACTCTGTCTTGTTTGCCCATCCCCGTTCCCACACCTGTCCTGAGTTGTGTATCAGCCCTGATTGGTCTGTTCCATTCCCAGTGTTTCCCTTAGCCTATCCTCAGTATTCTCCTGTCTTCCAGCTCCTTCTCCAGGTGGGCCTTGTTTCCCAAATTAGCTCCTAGTGTATTTAAGTCCTGTTTCAGTTCAGTCCAGTCTGGTTATTGTCTCCTCAATGTTCCATGTGTTTTGTAGTTTTGTCATTAAATAGTTTGCGTTCTTTGAAGAAACCTGCCTTGGATCCTGCATTTGGGTCTGCTTCCTCTCCTACACATGACAACCTCTGTCAGTCTAGACCAGTGAGTACAGCCACACTGAGTTGCCTCTGTGTTGTATTTATCTGGAAAGGGCAGTGCTGCTGAATGCCTCTGCAGTCTGGGACGATGGCAAACACATTTCTGCTACACTGCATCTGAGCAAAACAAAGCCCTGGCATGTTCAACGGCAGCACCTCAGGGATCCATGGCCAACATGTTAAAATGACTGGCCATCCCACCAGCCTCCTCAGTAACTGGTGCATCCTGTGAAAAATTCTGAATTAATGCAAAACAAAGCATTAACAATTGCTCACCCGTGACCTTGGACATCTTGTGTCCGTGCAATTAGACTGTGGTGTCAGCGCAATGCTTGGGAGAGCACTGCTCCATAACACTGAACATAAAATGAAGCTGCAAAGATCTATCTCAGGAGATTGCTTGTACATTAGTTGTGAGTTAACAGTCAGACAGGAAGCATGAAATGGTAGCAAGATGAAGCTTATGTCATTTACATTAAACTATTTTGTTGTCAGATGGTCAGGTAAGTTAGTGAGTATGATTGTTTCTGCAAGTTTATGTGTTGCAGTTGTGGTGAAGCTACAGAGAAAACTGTTTGCACACTAAGAAGCCATTGCTTGAGTATTCCTTTGTGAGAGTTCAAAAGTTTATTTTTACATTCCACTTAAGACAAACATCAACAAACAGCAGGTCTAAGAAAATGGAAAAAATTGCTTATTTGTTGTGCTGACTGGCCAATTGCCAGCTTGCCGGCCGATCGATTCATCAAAACAATTTTCAATTTTCATGATATGTGCAAGCTGTCAATCTGAATTTAACCAGTAACCTGATGTGCCAGATGGTTATTATAAAGAAACTATCTTGTGTAAGCAGGTAAGTGGAGCCAAATGCAAGAGCAGAGGCAGATTGCAGTGACCAATACAAGAATCTATTAAGAAATGCGGGAAACTAAGGAACCTGAGAAGCACAGGCAACACAGATATGCACATGGCAAATGAAAATGACCAGCCAAATATGAAACTGAGCTGAGCTTAATTCAGGGCTGGTGTGGAGGGAAACAGGCTGAGCTGGGCAAACAAGACTGACACAGAGAAGGCACAGGAAAACCAACACATCACAAACACAAGGAAACATATGGAGAAATGGAAAGCAAATACATAAACTTTTTGTGTTGGTATATGTTTACATCATTCAGAGTAAAAATCATACTACTTAAGATGACAATTTAACATGATTTCAAATACTGGAGATTCATTGTGGTGAAACATTTCTGAGGAGAGAGGCCAGTAAGCAAAGCTCAGTAATAACTAAGTAAATCAATACAAGTTCATTCACATACTTTCCACTTATAGTCTATTTAATGTATGTTGGAAATATTATAATATAATATTCTAATTTATGTTATCTCGCAATATGATTTGGGTTCACTTGCAATAAATTTAGCATTCTCTCATACTGCTTTTGCATTTCCTTCCATTCTTTCTGAACTGTATGTGTGTTTTCGCTCAGCGGCTCCCAGCGCAGCAGTGCAGCGCTCCAGTAGGATCAGCTCATTGAATTTGACTTTGAACTGGGCATAAATTCTGCTGATATAGTACTGCTACTAAATAGGTACGCTAATGTGATTAGTGAAAGGAAAATTAAATGCATTCTCAGATCTAGAGACCTATGTGCTGGAAGCAGCTGAGCGGAAACAAACATAAGACTCGGAGGGAACGGAAGTAGAAAAGTATTGCGAGGTAACGCAAAAGTATTGCAAGAGAACGCAAAACATATTGCGAGGGGATGCAAAAGTTATTGTGAGGTAACACAAAAAAATACAACTCACCACAGCCTTTTGGGGGGGGGTCTGTAATTTTCTCATTCTTGGCCCAAGGCCAAATTGTATGCTATTTTCCTGGTTTCCACCAGGGGTATTGTCATAGGTACTGCAGCATTGCAGGCTGGCAGAAAATTTGATTTTTAAAAAGTTGTTTTTGTATGTGTTTGGGTATGAAAGAGGTTTGTGTGTGATTATGGAGAAATTTGTGTCATTCGTGTATGTGCATGTGTGTGTGTATACATAGCTAAATAGCCAGAAATTACATAGCACTTCTCCTCAAGCTCAATCCCAATCCTTCCCCCTCAAACACACACATACCTGCACCAACACACACACCCTCCCATCCTTCCACATGCACACTTGCAAATGCACATGCACATACACTGGGTTCATTGTGCTACATCTATATTCTAAAGTTGTCTTTTTTTTTTTTAATAAATTTGCTGCTTTACATTTTTTTTTTTTTTTAAACTGAATGTTCAGTGTAAAGCAATGGTTGGGGTGATTCTTGCAGTGCAGAAAAATGCCTTTTTGGTTATGGCTTAATCTTCTGAATTTTCCCTGATGTTTCTTCTGTATCATGCACTGATATGGCTTGACACAGACATTCTGACACAAGAATTTCCTGCAGCCCAATAACAAAGAATTTTAAAATAAATTTGTATTTTTCTAATCCTGCACAGAAAGTTTACTTTGACACACAAATATTATATGTATATATACCAAACAAGTTATACATTTGTCATGCAAATGAAGTTTCATAACTAGATGTCTCTGTGGATATACATTTTACCACAGAGTGACATCACATCACTCTGTAGTGAGCCATTTATCTGTAGTAGAAAATTATGTTTGCAGGCCGTTAGTGTGTGTTGGGTTAGGGGTAGGTTGCGGGTGACGGTTCCCTGGAACGATCATGTGACCACCTCCAATTGCTCCAGTTGAACACAATGTAAATGCGACTGCAAGAGTTCTCTTGTGCGCAGTTATGCCAAAATTCCACTGATTGTGATGTAAGATCATTTTGGCTTTGTTCTGTCATTAGACACATGATTGTAAATCGCTTCAACAGAGCACCGTGGAAGCGTTTAGCTTGGAAGCTAAGTGGCCTAACCAGCTTCAAGGTCTAATGGGCATGTTTACAGGCCTCACCGAAAATGCAGCCTTTCTGATTGCCTTGGTAAGTAACATTCTCAGAATGAATGACTTTTTGGTGTGATCAGGATTGATGTCAGCTTAAAAAATTTAAATTTCAGATATGCTCAAATTTAAATTTCATTTAGTTTTGAGCATATCAAGGACCTTTTACATCATCAAGGAAATCAAGTTTAGATGAGGCACAAGGGTTAATGCTTATTTTACATTGAATTTTTGTGCTGAAGTCATTTTTCTTCTTCCCTTGCCAAATCCCATATGGGGATCAATAAAGTTTCATCTCATCTTATCTAGTGGTTTGGAGAGAAATACAGCAGAAACCAACAAGAAGACAAAAGGAATTATCTCCAAATGAAATGTAAAGATCAGAGTAGACACTGTGTAGAAGAGTGTGACAGAAAGAGAATCACTGCTCTTCACCTCCCCCTCCCACTGCTCTGCTGTCATGTCACTGACAGTGTAGGACTGCCACATCATACTGAGACCTTAGGCCATTGGACTGCAAAGGCAATATTTATTGTGTGTGTGTGTGTGTGTGTGTGTGTGTGTGTGTGTGTGTGTCTATTCCTCTTTACAATTATGTTGCTGTCAAAAAGGATCTAACCTGAGACATTCCAGTTCCAGGGAGTCAACATAACCCCCTTCTTGTAAACAGTCAGCTCAGAATTAACATGATGTCTGATTCCTCTCTTTATTAGCATGATAGCTATATGTAACGTGCATCACATATAGGGTTTGAAACCCTAATTGTAAATGATAAATATACACCAAATTTATCCTCAGATATTGTCAAAAGATGCGCAGAGCTTGAGGCCAAGTTATTCTCAAATGTTCAATTGGAAAAACAGTAGCAATTGCAGAAAGAAAAGGATGAGATTGGGTAACTTGCTGACACCTAACCCTAACCTAACTGAGCAGGGAACATTAGCTGGGATTTGATCATCCCAGCTGGCCTCCTCAGATGAGAGTGTCTGGTGTGTAAATGGCTGAAACACTCTGTGATCTCGTGGTGATGCTACTCATGAAATGGTCCTTGCCAATAACCACTAAAACTAGCTTGCACAGACCAAAAGATAAAAAATATATATATATATATATATATATGTATATATATATATATATATATATATATATATATATATATATATATATATGTATACATATATGTATATGTATGTGTATATATATATATATATGTATGTATATATATGTATATATATATATATGTGTGTATGTATATATATATATATATATATATATATATATATATATATATATATATATATATATATGTATACACACATATATATATATACATATACATATATATACATATATATGTATATACACACACACACATATATATATATATATATATATATATATATATATATATATTTGTATATATATGTGTGTGTGTGTGTGTGTGTGTATATGTATATGTATGTGTGTATATATATATATATATATACACACATACATACAATGGTGATTTAAAAACCACCATTGCTTGATTTTCCCTGTCAAATCCATCAATTTATGTTTTGCATAAGCCACTATTTTGTTCTAAACTAGACCTAAACCAATCCAAGCCCTAATCTTAACCATAAGATTACAATAATCTATTAGACCCTAACCACAACCTGGCACTAACCTTAACCAAAAACAGGGCTGTGCAGTCCACAGGGCAGGTTAGGCAAATGCTATAGGCGCCATCATGCCAGAGGGTGCCAGGGAGTGAGGTTTATTTATTTTATTTTTTTGTCCCTCACTGCACCCACTCGCCGCAGTCTTTCTATTCATTTCCCTAATGATTTAATTACTAACAGCCAACAGTCAGTGACCTTTGCGATAACACTGGGGATGCAGAGGAAGGGCCAACACATAAAGATAAAGGGGATGAGGTGATTCCAAAAGTCTGACAGCCCCTGCCACCCAGTACCGGACATCAGGGACTGCCACATGGTCTCAGGTTCACCGTGTCTCGCGGACCGGTGGTTGGGGACCACAGTGTTGGCGCATGTTGTTCTTCAGAGTTGTAGCAGATAAGTCACAGATGTGGGCTGGTATCTTTTCTCTTGAAAACTCATCTTGCAAGCCATCCATACTACCAAAATTGGGGATGGGGTAGGTGTGAGATATTGAGTGTATTTTTACCCTTTTTACCTTTTTACCCTACATTTATTAAAGAAAGGCCCAGGCTGTCTTTAGCCAGAGGCCAAGGATCAGGCTGTCCTGGGCTGCCCTGGGTTGTCCTTAGCTTCTGGCTCACTTAAGCAATCCTGCATTCACACAAGCATTCATTAACCCCAGCTATGAGTTAACCCCGAGCCAACAATTCATACTCGTGCCCTGAAGTCCTTGGATATCTATCTCACAAATGCTACATATGTCTAATGTTTACCTACTATATTTGGAACTATATTGTGCAAAATACCTAGGGTTAGCCCTGGAAAGCCGGTGCTAACCCTGCTTCAGAACAGTGTCAGATAGTCCAGGACTAAGATTGGGAACACATGCTTTGTCCTGGCATAAGTAGGGGCTGCAACTGACCCAATTTCCTCTAGGGGATCAATAAATCAACTGATTCTGTTTTGTGCCCAAAGAATTTTACTCCCCTAATGTGCTGTTCAGTGGCATTTCTGCATTTATAAGGGACAGAGCAGGCACAAAATTTGTGTAAAATTAAGTGCACAATGACTTGTCAAGAGATTAGCATGGTAGTGAATCCCAAAGATGGGGATACCAGGTTGGCAAATGTGGTTTGCTTAGATATTTTACATTCTGAATCACACAGAAAGTAAGAAATATTCATATCATGATTTTTTTTTTTTTTTTTTTTTTAGCTGGTTGCTAACATTACAGCATTACAGGAAAATACGTGTGTGTGTGACTAGCATACCACCGGACACCAGAGACTTGGATCATACAGCATGACAAATGTGAGCTTCTTAAACAGAACTTTTGATACTGTTTTGCTGTTGCTCAATTGTAAAATTCCTATTGGATCAGACGTGGCTAGCGTTTTTGGAATATGAGGTTTCTATGAAGGCTTGTCAGCTTTCTTTGTCAGGGACTGAATGCAGCACACAGTGACTACTTGATACAAATAATATGCATACTAGGTGAAATATTCCTTTAATAAACCATGGATCACCATCAATCCAGTTGCTGTAGTGTTTGACATGGACCTTCTCCATCTCTGCTCCGTAGAGTTTTGGTGTAGATTTTGAAACTGCAAAGTCCAAATTTTCACCATCAGACAGGAAGTGTATTGTTAGTCCTGCCTTACTCCCCCCTTGGTCTAGGTGCCAGACTGGTAGATAGATATACAGACAGATAGATATAGATATATCTATCAATCTATAGATAGATAGATAGATAGATAGATAGATAGATAGCCCAATTCAAATTCCCACCCTCAACTTCTCACATGAAATAACACTCAAGCATTTAACCTCAGGAGCTAAATAAATATTGCACACATACATGCATGTGTTGCACACAAACAAAGTTACACACAAATACACTGTGAGTAGAGAGCTGCACATGCTAATCACCTCAGCTAATCCCTCGTAAGTAGAATGAAAATAGACCAACAGGAGGGGGCTATCAGGATGATACACACCCTGCCACGTCAGGATCTGAAGCTCATGTCCTTATGGTGTGAGTATGTATGCACGTGTGTGCATGTGCCTGCATGTGTGCATGCATGTTTGTGTAGCATGTAAGCAGGCAGCAATTTAATAATCAGTCCCATAAAGGTGCCATCAGGGACTCCCTCGGTGCTTGGTACAGCTGCTCATTCAACTAAACTGCAAGTTTACAGTCATACATACTATACATATGAAACTATACATATGCACATATGTACCTCCACACTCATACATACAGACCTAGACAAAATAACACAAGGCTACAATAACTTTGCACCAAAGATGGAGACAAACTAATGGGCAGCAAAATTACCACTTTTTAATTTATTACATTTTGCTTTTATTTAACGCCCCCCTTCCCCAAAAAATAGTAGTCATTTCCAATACATAGCACAGCCTCTTGTTGCAGCCATCACTACTCTTGGACTGGTGTGGGCTCGGGCTATCTTGTGTGTTCTCCAATACCATCCATAGATATTTTGCAAAGAATTGGGATGGACATGGAGGTGTCCAAAATAGAGCAGAGATCTACTTTATGCAAACTTCAGCCGGATTGGGGTACAAGCATTAGAAAAAAAAATACTCAGTATATGGTTGATCGACATCACCAGGTGATATTAGCCATGCTTTGTTTTTGTTTTGTTTTTTCAGCCACAGAGGATAGCTGTAGTATAGTTAAAGGTTCACCCATTTTAAAAAATGCGATTTTTCTCCTTGTTACTGACTGGCTGTTTGCTCCAAATGCTAACTGTTAGCCTCCTGCCATTGAGATGGACTTGCCCCCAGCTAACATTCTTAGAAATAACCACCTAAATACATTGAAATTTTATTCTAATTCAAATGCTAAGCTGCCTGTGTCGGTTAGCACAGTGGCTCTCAGGGGCAAACCATTTCTGGCTCTTTGCCATAAGTCATATGGCTCTCAACAGAAAACGTGTTTCATAAAGAGTTAAAATTGAAATAGCTAAATTCAAAATTAGTACTCAGTTCTCTCTCTCTCTCTCTCTCTCTCTCTCTCTCTCTCTCTCTCTCTCTCTCTCTCTCTTCCTCTCATGAGTGCTGGATACTGGCTGGCTCCTGCCATTGAGGTGAGCTAACATTCTTAAAAATAATCATCGTAATCCACTCAAAGAAGGCTTAATATCACTTTACAAGTGTTGCTTTCCAAAAGTAAACTACATATACAATTACTCTGTGCACAAGGATGGTTTGTATTCTGTGTTCTGTTATCAACATCTAGAAAGATCCAGCAATTTCTGCACTTCCTTTTATCATTCTGTGCCAGAGGGGCAGTAGCCACCACAGTAGCCCTGTAATAATAATAATCAATACAAAGCAATGAGGCAAATGAGGTGGAAGTGAAATAATATCTTTTTTTTTTTCCAAAATGGTCAACTATCCCTTTAAGAACTGCAACAATCCATCCTCTGCAATCCATGGTGTTGTGTGGAACAGATGTCTAGCTGCCTCCACTGAATATCTTAGTGGTACTCTCCAAAACTTTGAATTGCAGTGGGATAATAGATCATTCATTTTGACAGCATTTCAAAATAGAACTCGCGGTAAATTTGCCAAGAGATCAAAAGTTTACATCCATATTTCCAAATCCATAAGGCATCCAATTTTTTCATGCCAATTCATGTGAATTATATGTTTTTACAACAAATGTGTGAATTGTATATGTTTATATCCCTCTGCAATTTAAAGTTGAATTGTATATGTTTATATAAGTAGTGAGAAGACTGAAGAGCTGAGAAGACTGAAGAGAGAAGAAGTGAAGTGAAGTGAGAAGACTGAAGAGCTGAGAGCGCATTTACTGAGCCGAGCGGTTTGCCCCAATGTTAAGTTTATAACTAGTTTGGGAAATAAACAATAACTCAATAAGTTTCCCATTTCCCATGGCGCGCAAAAACCGTTATGGGCTGCATTTATTTCCAGCAGCACATGGACTGTGTTTTTTAACTGATGGCGTTGAGGAGGAAAAAGCGTATACCAATAACAGGCCTACCATGAATTCTACTTTAATAAATGTATTACTTTGTAAATGTTGACACTGTCAGAGAGACTTCTTTATGTTTACTGAGATGATAGTGGGCGTTGCTGTTGGTGTGCAGAGCAGTATGTAAGTGGGGTTGACAAAATATCAGACACCTCAATATGATGCTCCTCACACCAACGCCCCCTACCAGCTCAATAATAACCATAAAGAAGAATTATCAGCTTTCTTACAGTCAACAACATTTTAAAAGTAATAGGTTTAGTCTAATGAAGTGGCCAGGAGTCTACATGCCATATTCATGTGAACACAAGTAAGACAAATGCTTAATGTCTGAGTTTCAAAACGTTATTTTTTAACTAATGCATATTACTGTTTTTTTACAGATGGCAAAAGAAGGTGGATGCAGTATGGTGTGGGACTACTTCACCAAGGATGTCACTGGTGAAGCAGTCTGTAGTATTTGTGCAGCTTCTGTAAATCAGGGATCAAGCAAGCAAAAAGCAAAAAACACAACCAGCCTATGGCAGCACCTTAAAGCTAAGCATGATGACATGATGATACAGCCTTTGATTTGTTTCATGTTCAAATTGTTCATATGCTTCTTGTTCCACACAATTTCTGATAATAAAAGTATTTGAAAATTGTAAAATGTTCTCCCTTCAATTTGTATCTTTGTAACAAGTGTTTGGAACTATATTTAAGCCATCAAAAGCAGGTATTTCGACTGTTTTTTTTTAATTGAAAAATGTAAAAATTTAACCGGCTGATATATCGGTTATCGGAATTTTTTATTCCTTAATATCGGAATTGGCATTGGCCCCAAAAAAATCCATATTGGTCGGGCCCTAATTGACACCCTCATCCATCTAAAAATGAAGTTTCCACCCAAATATTGAGACCTCATGGACCAAAAAAGCCTCTGTAAACACAGTTCCCTACCATTTTTATCTATCTATTTATCTATCTATCTATCTATCTATCTAACATTCTTCATCCCTTCCTCCCAGCTGATTCCCCAGCTGCCCCCCACACCCCACCCACCCCACATACACACACACACACACACACACACACACACACACACACACACACACATTCACACTCCCTGATGTCTGACGGGACAGGAACACATACATGCCCATTAAATGAAGGTGTGTACACGCAGCACAGAATCCCACAGCATGGCAGCAGGCTGCATGTGAAGCACAGAGCTGTGGAACAGAGGGATGGGAGATATGGAGCTACTCACCGGTCTCTGTCATGGCTGCTGGTCGGCAGGCTCTCCGCTGCCTGGCTGACTTTCTCTGCCTGCTATGGCTTTGTGTGTGTGTGTGTGTGTGTGCGTGCGTGCGTGCGTGTGTGCGTGCGTGTGTGTGTGTGTGTGTGTGTATGTGTATGTGTGTGTGTGCGTGTATGTGTGTGGCTTGAAGAGGAGCTGCCCTCCCTTCTTTGAGCCAGGCGTGCCCCGACTCTTTTTGAGTCAGCTCAGCAGTCTCTCTCCCTCTCTCTCTCTCTCTCTCTCTCTCTCTCTCTCTCTCTCTCTCTCTCTCTCTCTCCCTGCTCCCACTGCGCTTGCGTTTTCTCTCTCTGCTCATTCGTTTGCTATTCCAACCTCTCTCTCTGTTTCTCTCTCTCTCTCTCTGTGTTTCTTAATTCAAGTTTGCCAGTGCATTTTTAAGAATATGATAGCCAACAAATAAACATTCCATAATTATTTTTAACACTTTAAAACCAAGGAGACTGTGGACAGGCGTTCATTTTGAACAGTTTTATTTTACCATCTGAACAAAATTAATTTTGGTTTTCTTATTTATTTATTTATTTATTTATTTATTTAGCAGGGGTGGGTGGTGTAATTTTTCAAATTTAGACTGTCCTTTAGCAGAAAAGCCCCCACAGGTCATTTCTACAGCAGTTTATTACCAGCTTTAGTGCTGTTTAAGAGTGCAGCAACAGTATGGTGTATTAAGGATGGATCAGTCAACATGTCTTTCACTCAGCCAGCCCAAGTTCAGTTCCAGGCAAGAGCACTGGTAACTAGGCTAGGTGCTGCCTTGTGGTAGTATTGGCTAATATTAGCAAAAGTAAGCTAATGTTTCTTAACCTTAACCCCGACCTTCTTCTAACCTTAACCGTCATGACAAACCTTTTCCTACCGTTAACCGTCATGACAAACCTTTTCTTAACGTTAACCGTTATGACAAACCTTTTCCTAACCTTAACCGTCATAACAAACCTTTTCTTAACTTTAACCGTCATGACAAACCTTTTCTTAACCTTAACCGTCATGACAAACCTTTTATTAACGTTAACCGTCATGACAAGCCTTTTCTTAACTTTAACCGTCATGACAAGCCTTTTCTTAACTTTAACCGTCATGACAAGCCTTTTCTTAACCTTAACCGTCATGACAAGCCTTTTCTTAACATTAACCGTCATGGCAAACCTTTTCTTAACTTTAACCGTCATGACAAGCCTTTTCTTAACATTAACCGTCATGGCAAACCTTTTCCCATCGTTAACCGTCATGACAAACCTTTTCCCATCGTTAACCGTCATGACAAACCTTTTCCCAACATTAACCGTCATGACAAACCTTTTCCTAACGTTAACCGTCATGACAAACCTTTTCCCAACGTTAACCGTCATGACAAACCTTTTCCCAACATTAACCGTCATGACAAACGTTAACCGTCATGACAAACCTTTTCCCAACGTTAACCGTCATGACAAACGTTAACCGTCATGACAAACCTTTTCCCAACGTTAACCGTCATGACAAACGTTAACCGTCATGACAAACCTTTTCCCAACGTTAACCGTCATGACAAACGTTAACCGTCATGATAAACGTTAACCGTCATGACAAACCTTTTCCTAGCCTTAACCGTCATGACAAACCTTTTCCTAACGTTAACCGTCATGACAAACCTTTTCCTAACCTTAACTGTCATGACAAACGTTAACCGTCATGACAAACCTTTTCCTAACGTTAACCGTCATGACAAACCTTTTCCCAACGTTAACCGTCATGACAAACGTTAACCGTCATGACAAACCTTTTCCCAACGTTAACCGTCATGATAAACGTTAACCGTCATGACAAACCTTTTCCTAGCCTTAACCGTCATGACAAACCTTTTCCCAACGTTAACCGTCATGACAAACGTTAACCGTCATGACAAACCTTTTCCCAACGTTAACCGTCATGACAAACATTTTCCTAGCCTTAACCGTCATGACAAACCTTTTCCTAACGTTAACCGTCATGACAAACCTTTTCCCAACGTTAACCGTCATGACAAACGTTAACCGTCATGACAAACCTTTTCCCAACGTTAACCGTCATGACAAACCTTTTCCCAACGTTAACCGTCATGACAAACGTTAACCGTCATGACAAACCTTTTCCCAACGTTAACCGTCATGACAAACGTTAACCGTCATGACAAACCTTTTCCTAACCTTAACCGTCATGACAAACCTTTTCCCATTTTCCCTTTTATGCACTGCTAATTTAGCAGTGCATAAATTGTATTAGATTAGGTCGTATTAGATAGAACGTCTTGTGTTTTTGTGTAATTTTCTTTGTCATTTGATTATAAATATTTAATTATAATGATTATAAATCATTTACAAATGATTTTCTGGTCATTTTTGTTTTTTTTGCATTTTGCTTGCTCCTTTTCTCGGCATAGCTCTCTATAGTCTCACCTACTGCCTCTAAATCAGATTTCAGACTTTCATCTTCATCCCACTGAATCCTCCCCCATGCCTCTCTCTCTCTCTCTCTCTCTCTCTCTCTCTCTCCTTCTCTCTTGGAGAAGGCTAACTGTTATCCCCCCACCCCACCCACCACACACACACACACACACACACACACACACACATACACATACATACACACACGCATACAAACACACACACACACACACACACACACACACACACACACACACACACACACCTAATACGCTCTTAATCTTAATCTGTTAAGAGCTCATCAGTCGACTATTAGCTGAGGGTGAGACAGAGCAAGAATTCTTGACGTAAATACAGTTGCCCTGTGTCTTGCTGGGTTGTGATAGGAGAATGTCATAATCTCTAAAAACAAAAGCCAGCAAATGAATGGGGTGTGTGTGTGTGTGTGTGTGTGTGTGTGTGTGTGTGTGTGTGTGTGTGTGTGTGTCTTAGAGCTAGTGCCATCTGGCCCACCAGGCACATCAGGGGCATTCACGTTTGTGTGTGTGTGTGTGTGTGTGTTTTGAAAGCTCAATAAACGCTTTGAAACCTGAGCAAATTCACTTAATTTCTTTCAAAAATATGGGGGAAAAGACAATGAGCAAACTTAGCACACAAAAATCATAAAAAAAAACAAGAAAATTACCTGAAAATGTACAATAACAACAACATAAAAACTTGCAGCAGCCTCAGTTTGAATCTGACCCTGCATGTCATCCCCTCCCTCTCCTCTGCCCCCCGTCTCTCTTCACTGTCACTATCACATAAAGCAGAAATGCAAAAATAATAATCTTTAAAAAAAAAAAAATAAATAAATAAGAAAAGAAAATGACTTGATTTCTTTTTAAATGTTAAAAATGACCAGAGACTGACTCAAGATATAGCAAAAATTTAAAAAAATTAAATTTTTTTTTTTTTACAAAAATAGTGTGTGAGACATCCAGACGTTGCCTTCTCTCTGCATCAAAGCTCCCATTAGATACCTAGGTGTATGGGTCGGAGGTTCTCCATGAGGTGTCCCAGGATGTCTCTGGGATTTTGACTTTCAACAAATGTTCATTTCTATGACATGATGCCTGCCATCGTGTGGCCCTGTCGTTTCATGATGTGTGCAGTGTCATTTGTTTCAATACCAGCCAGTCAGTTCATATTATGGGTATATTGTCAAACATTTGAAAATGAGATATTTCAGGGTTTGCCAATATTTATGACTGTGAAAAAGTTTGAGTTTATTTAGAGACCCACGCCACCATTTTCAGTCATAAACAATAGACAAGAAGGGAAGAAATGTTTTTTTTTAAAGTTTTTTTTTTTTTTTTTTTTTTTTTCCCGATTGCAGTGACCCCAGTCACTGCAATCGGGAACATGGTGCACGCTCTTAACCGGTGAGCCCTTAGAAGGGAAGAAATGTTGAGAAGGACTCCATAGACGGGACCCTATCCAGAGATAAAGCCTACTTCAATTTGTTGCAATATTTAAAAAAATTAAAAACAGTATATTGAGTTGGCTGCTATGTGTGGCAAACAATAAGTTGCAAAATAAGCACACATCATCAGGAACAAAGAAGGGGAGAGTCTTTGAGGGTGACAGAGGTCCAGTGACAGGGGTTTATGAATATATAATGAATATATAAATGTGACATGTGAAAGTGTGTGTGGTGGAAAGGGCGACCAGAGGAAGGAGGGTGGGGCTGAGGTTGGCGATGGGAGTGGGATGGATGGGGTGAGAGGATAAAGTCTGAGGTTAGGAGTGGGAGTTGGAGTGGGATGGGTGGGTGAAGGAGAGATGAGCTGAGGTTGGGAGAGCTGGGGTGGGATGGGTGGGGTGAGGGGGTAGTGGATAGAGGGACCCTACAGTTTACTTAATAAAATAAAAACAGATGAGCTTGTTACATGCCTACAATGATCTGTTAATTAATAAAAGTACATTCTATCATTGGGAAAATGGCATAGCTTTTAGGCCTTTGTGTATTCTACGCTTCTCTTTAGGCCTACGGAATTTAAAAATTCCCTAAATTATAGCCAAGTGCTTCTCCTAAAGGGATAGTTCACCCATTTTTAAAAATTGTCCCTAGTTGTTCTGTAGGACAGTAGTGGTGCTATCTTCCTCTCCTTGTTACTGAGTGCTGGATACTGGCTGGATGCTTCAAATGCTAACTGTTAGCCTCCTGCCATTAAGGTGGACTTCCCCCCAGATAGCATTCTGAAAAATACTTGCCTTTATCTACTCAAATGTTTAAATAAACAAAGTTTGAGTTTGGTGATATGTAGCAGAATTTTAACAGCCAAAAACAGTATAAAAAATGTTGACCGTTTTCAAAAAAAGGCGCTGGTCCTCAGTTCCAGCACTGGCTGGTAGGTGCTTGAAAGGTATCACAAAAAAGGATATATGCATATTTTTTAATTCCAACTCTGTTCCAATTCCAGAGTGTTTCTCTTCTCTTTTCCTTCATTTTCTCCTCTACTACTCCCCTCCTCCTCCAAGTTAGTTTTGTATTTTGCATAAAAACTGTGAAAATCCACTATTTCTACAAAATTATATACTGTGAACTGCTGGATCATGTGATGGAGAAATGTGTCCAATCAATTGAGAAATCTTTCATTCACATTCCAACTCATGGACACAGATAAATAATATGGACGCATGTCACATTTTCCTCTGAGAAAGAGATCCAAAGGAATGCAGAGCACAGACAGAGAAAACGGTTTTCTGTAGTTTCTGTGTTGTGGCTGTGAGGCAGTGGTACTCACCACCAGGGGACGCCAAATATCCACAGCAGAGAAAAACGGAGATAGTGGTCACACAAAATACACACCATCCCATCACTTTCCTTTACCTTAACTTTAAAACCTAAGCAAATCCACTTGATTTTTTTTTTTTTTTTTTTTTCAAATACAGCATATTTAAAAGTAAATTACAAGAAGAACGGGCAGAAAACTTGCAAACACTTATCGGAAAATTTCCACGATAATTTATACATGCAAATCAGTATTTATAATTATCACAATTATTATAATGATATATTTTAAATTAGATTACAAGAAAATTACCACAAATTTACCAAAACAATTGTAAAGATGACAATAATAATAATAATAATAATAATAAAGGCTGTAGGGCTGAAACCCTGTTGTTTTTGGCTGTTTTTTTTTTTTTAATTATTATTATTGTTATTATTTCATTTTATTTTTTCCTTCTTCAGAAATGTTTGTGCAAATTCCCATGTGATGGTAAATGGTGGAGAAATGAAATTTTGCACATTGGTTTGAAGTTGTGTGCAAATGACACAAAACTTGGTAAAGACATTCATTGATCCCAACTCTACAAATTTGCCATGGGAACCCATAGGAACGCCATATTGGATTTTCTGCCATTTGGAATTTTTGAAAAACACATTTTTGCATCTCCTCCTAGGCCGTAGGTCCCATTCTTTCCAAATTCGCCGTGGATCATCATAGGACCAAGCTCATTAAAAGTTGCACAAGGCTTGTTGATACCTTATTTCATTTTCACTTAAATTGACAACAGTCATTGGGCCATTCATCACAAAACTTGTATGTTCACATAAGTACCTGAAATATACCCTGAAAGGTTCATATGAATCAGCCACTTGGAGGTGCTATCAATGCAAAAAAATGGATGTGGCATGGCACAATCAGACGATAAATCAGAAATTATTTGTCCTATCGCCACGAAACTCACAGGATATGTCAACGTGCTAACCTGAAAGTTTCATTCAAATTGACCACTAGGGGGTGATACAAATTTTTAAAAAGTGATGTGGTATAATACATATATCACTATAAATCAGAAATAGTTTTTCAAATCACTACAAAACTCGGGTGATATGTCCACATAAGCACCTGAAACATTTGAGATTTTCATTAACATCAACCTCTAGGGGGCACTATAAATGCAAAAAAAAATGGGTGTGACATAACACAAATTCAACGAGAAATCAGAAAGTGTTTGTCCTATCGCCACTAAACTTGCAGGATTTGTCCACAGTAGTGCCTGAAACACACCCTGAAATTTTCATTCAAATTGACCACAAGGGGGTGCTATAAACGCACAAAATAGGCATGGCATAACACAAATTGGAATATAAAAATATAAATATAAAGTCCCCATCAGTACCTAAAACATACCCTAAAAGTTATTTTTAATGAAGCTGCTGAAGCTTTTAACTTCTAATGGTCTTTGTTGGTTTGAACCCTGGAATTATTATGGTAATTATTATTACTATATTTTTGACTGTATCATCTTATTTTCTGTTATAATTATTTTGACTTGTTTATTTTCATTTTGCTTAATATTTTTCTTGGGTGTGCATGTTTGTTTCTTTTTATTTATATTTACATTTATATTTTGATCATGTATGTTTAAAAAAAAAAACAGGAAATGGATAGTTCAAAATTGACACTAACTTATATGATGAATTGTAAAGTTAAGATTATTTATGGAGCACATTTAAAAACAACTTGAGCTGACCAAAGTACTGTACAACAATATATTCAAATGTAAGAAAGCAGTGGGGGCAAAGTGACTATATCAATATCAAAATCAATATCGAAAGCATTTTCACAAATGAACAAATGTATGAATGAATGATGATTTGTAATTATTTGAAACACACTGATGAAGGCCGCAGTTTCTGAAAATGTTTTGTGTTTCCAAATGTAGCAAAATAGAACAGTAAGACTCCACAAATGCGACCCTTCGTTGAAGGAATTTGTAAAATGTACAAATGTCCTCAATTTGACATTCCTAGTGACCTTTGGGCTATGAACCTAGTAACCATCTAGCTCTTGGGAATGAAAGCAGCGGGAATGTGAGGAAACACAATTAGTGAGGCCTCACAGACAACACAAATTAAATTAATTACTGGTGCTAGAATGAAGGTCAAAATACCATTTACATGTTGTACACAGAGATTCCATTTCCAGAGATTGTATTTGCAGTCAGACCCCCGGAATGCCAAGCTTACTGACACCCTATAATAATAAAGACTATACTGACAGTATACTGGTTTTTATGCAAAACAGTTCATAGTATGCAGTTTATTAGCATGTATAGTAATGGTATCCTGTAGTGGCAGGCTGGCCCTTGGAGCAACAGTGTAGCAGCAGTGCAGTAAGCATGTATAGGAACATCATGCACTCTTTCTGGCTGCCTGTGGTTCAGTGATAGAAGGAAGCAACACACTGCCTCAAACATCATAGTCACGAGATTTTTACAGATCTAAAGCAAGGCTGAAGCAATGGTTTAGACATCACTGATTTGAAATTTTGAGGCAGGCTTCAGTGTTTCAATATCAGGTGTAATATTACAACACTCACCTAATCTGACCCAGAGCAACACACACACCTCTAAAGATGGCACCTGTTGCTACCCACACTCCAACGCTTTTCAAATGACAACGTACCCCTGTTCCTAGACCTGCTGCACTCCTGCCCAGTGTGGTCGTGACACCTAGTGATGACTTTATGAATGACTATAAATATTTCAAAAGGTGACATGTTGTACAAACCCACCCAAGTTCCCTCTGAGGTCATTTGTTCTTTATCCATATACTCAAATATACACTCGGTGGCCACTTTACTAGGTCCACCTGTATAATCTAAAATGCAGTCCAGTGTAACAGTACCACTAACTATGACCACAATGTCAAACGTATAACTGAATGAGTACCTCTATTACTGTGACAAAAAGAAAATCTGAGCATTTGTATTGGATTGTATCAGACTGTGCAGGTGTACCAAATAAAGTGGCCCCTGAGCGTACATCAAACGTAGGCTTTGTGACAATAAGCCACCCCACTGTTCAACAGAACTCAGTCATGTGATGTCTATTCAAACCTGCCATACTACAAATAACATGCTTATTTTCATACAACATTTTGACCATTTTACTACATTTTATTACTGAACCCATTTGTCTCTATCACACCCTGGTTATTTTGAGGTGGACTGAGATTATGGCACAAAATTTTAAAAAGTCTTGAAGAAAAAAAGCAATGACCAATGATTGTAATGTATTTATTCATAGTTTCAAGTAACTTCAATGTAGCTTGCTACCTTTTGAGTAGCTTAGCTTAGGTTAACTACTTTAAATCAAGAGCAGCCTGGAGCTGGTCAAGCTTCAATTTCAAAGTAGCTTCCCAAACACTGATTACATTACAGTACATTTAAGGTAAATGTGTGTTTGGGTAAGTTACTGAATTTTTAGAGTTTGTGGAGTTACTGGTGATTCTAAAACAAAATCATATCATCATATCAAATCATAAGTCTATCTGTTTCAAAGGAGATGCAACTCATCTGGAATGAGACTGGAGACAGGCTTGCCTGCAACTGAATTCTGCATTGGTTCAGCCAAATATTTAGAGGAAAAACTACATAACTATGCTGTGAGTGCAACTGGATTGCCCGATACAATTTTATTTTTATGCAAAGAAAAAAATAAGTCCGAGTTCAAAAAATTTGAGGTATCACATGCCTCTTCCACTGCATGTAAAATTGAAACTTTGACTCCAGCTATTTTTGTGTGGGTAGATAACTCCATTATGTAAACATTTAGTTGACAGCAAGTGCACAGAGTTAATGGTCAACAGAGCCTAGGCATTCAGACTTAACATAAGGGAAGGTGTTATTCAACTACATATACCCTTGAGACTAACTTAATTATTGCATCAGACAATCTAATAGTCTTCAGTCTAGACATGGACTGTAGAAGTTTAGGCCTGAGCTTCTCTTTGTCAGTGTACATTCCACGTACACTCTCAACCCGATGTTGATTCATTTTTTGGGATTTATTATTTATTTTTGAAGGAAGAGGCCAACATTTTGGTTAGTAAGATCTTTGAATGACTACCTGTTGTGCAACAAGAGGCTTTGTAGCATTTCCCTTCTGTGTGTGCTCAGGCTGCCACAGTTGTGTTTTACCTCAGACTCTGCGGACATTAACAATGTAAACACATATTTTGCAACCTCAAAATTATTTAGATCTGATATTTAGCAATCAGACAACCAGTTACCTCACCAGAGTATTAATAATTCATCCCTGTTTTTGTGTTTATGTATTCACTGTAAAACAGCTTTCTTTACAATAGGAGAGGGGCAAATCCAACTGAAAGGCCATTTTAATGTTTGTGTGAATGGATCTTTTCAATTTTATTTTGAAATCAATTTGAAAAACCATTCCAACAGATTTTTTCTCCTCTGAAGCAGGAAGTTCCCCAGTTCCCCGTTGTCTTGAATGCCAGTGTTTGCTTTTTATTTGCAGTGAAGAATGACCTTTATTAGGCTAATTGTGAAATAAACAAACTTTTAGTTTGATGATCTAGCAGAACTTTTACAGCATAAAATGTTATGGAAAAAATGTTGACCCTTAAAAAAAATTAACAATGGTAAAACTATTACTGCTATGCTGAACCTTCTATGAGTGGATTAAGGCAATTAATTTGAAGCCTGTTTACCAGGGAAGTCCACCTCAATGACAAGAGGCTAACAGTTAGCATTTGGAGCATCCAGCCAATATCCAGCACTCATTAACAATGAAAGGAAGATAGCACCACTACTGTCCTACAGAACAGCTGGGAGGAAGTGAAATAATATCATATTTTTCAAAATCGGTAAACAATCCCTTTAAAACAATGGAAACATAAAACACAATTCACCAGCCACAAATCACACTGGAGCTGTCCTTTGGAACCAGAGAAATCCCGCTTGAGAACTCAACACTTTAACTCCACTTTGATTAATCTGCTCCAAATGCAACGCCTCCACTTAAAACATAGTAGATACAAACTAGTCCGTTTGTACTCAAGGCACATCTACTTGTGTACCTGCCACTGTACAGTACCTAAGGCAACTTGAGTTGAACATGTGTCAAGGAAAGAAACTTCATGAGCTATTGAAATGTCATGGATGTGTGTGTGTGTGTGTGTGTGTGTACCAGTTATTACTAATGTGGGGATGTAAATCTGTTTATACAGTCTTGTTGTTAGCGAAAATCCTTAATTTTAAGGTGAAGACTTGATTTAAAGGTAAGCTAACTTTAGCGTTAGGTTAGTGTTAGGTGTTAGGAACAATACACTTGATATCTCACACCGACCACATCTCCAATTTTGGGAGTATGAACAGCATGCAAGGTGAGTTTTCGAAAGAAAGGGCACTGGCCCATGTCAGTGTCTTATCTACCACAACCCTGAAGAACGATGTGCCTTGACATCGGCTCAGAGTTAAGGTAAAACCATTGGCAACCCAGTGCCCAGTACTGGGTGGTGGGAACTGTCAGACTTGGTCCAGCCTTATGGAAGCACCTCCTCCCCTTAGTCTTTACGTGTTGTACCAGATTGGGGCCCTAAGTCTTGTCAGATAAGCTACACGTATTGTTGGCTGTTGCTATGAGCTTGTTAGGGAGGTAGGGCCTTTGGTGGGGGTTCTGTGTAGAGCGCACCACCCTGTGGCCCCTTCCTGTTCCCCCAATACTATCGCTATAGTCGGTGACATTTGGTTGATATTAATTTAGGAAATAATATTGGGGGCGAGTAAGAAGGAGGTGCTTCTCCCTCATGCTAACCACACAAGGTTCTCTTTAGGGTTGTGGTATGTTAGGGGGTTACTTTAGGATTAGGGCTAGAATGAGGGAAGGAGTGGGGGATGGGTTAGGGTAATGGAAGGGGTGAGGGTTAGGGTTAGGGTGAGAGAGGGGGTTGAAGGTTAGGATTAGGGTGAAGGTGGATCTAAGTTCTTTGTTCTGGGTTATTGCCAGGGTAGTTAGGGTCTACTAATTAATAACAAATAGATTAAAGGAGTTTGTGCAAGTTAATTTTCCGTGGTTACCGGCTTGTGTCTTTGCTTTTGTTCCAATTTTATATGTTAAGTAGGACTATTTAATTTTTAGGCTTAGGGTTATGCAGACAGTGGTTAGGGTTAGTGTGTGTGTGTGTGTGTGTGTGTGTGTGTGTGTGTGTGTGTGTGTGTGTGTAGGATCCTATTGTTGCTTCGTGTCTTATGTTTTCACATGAATGAGGATGGCTAATACTGCCTCAATGCTTTCTCCCTCACACAAAAAGCAAGAGTGAAGCAGCAGTGCTGTGGTGTGGGAGGGGGAGGACAGCAATTTCTCAAAGGAAAACACTGGTATTCTCCAGACAGAGCAGACCTCATTAGCTAATGGTCTTGTCCAGATAATCAATTCACTTTGCCAGACAAGCCCAGACAGTCTGATGTTTTCCCACTACTCTACCCTTCACCTTGTTCTGGCCTTAGCTCACTTCCAACACAAGTTTTTCTTTCTTTCTTTCTTTCTTGTTTGCTTGCTTGCTATCTGCACATCTATTGCTGTTGGTCATGATTCAGTTCTATGTATGCACTGGCATAGTAAAATGCATTATCATTGCCAAAGACAATATACATCTAAACATATAAAACCTTTCTTGTTAGAAAGGAATATGTGAACACGCATTACTGATTGTGCACATATGATAGCAGACTTGAATTCACAATTAACTGAAAGTGACATAAGCTTTTATGCAAGCAGTTCTGAATTCTACTGCAATTAAACAGTAGTCTGACATGCTTTCTTCTTTACAGCTTGATTCAGTTTTATTGACTTATTTGAATTAAATTGAACTGACCTGAACTATTTATTTCAAACGTGTAACATTAATAATAATGATTTAAAAAATCATACATAATGTCACGATACAAAAAAAAGGAAAAGGAAAAGTAATTAAGAGGAAACTATAATGGAAAAGAAATCATTACATGTTTGAAAAGGAAATTCAGGCTACATATTAAATGGGAATATTTTCTTTTTTTTCTCCTTCTATTGCTATTTTGCTATTTTACCTATTTTATTTGTTATTTTACTTTCTAATTCAAAAGGTTTAACAATAATAAATATTGTAGTAATCAGATATTTTCACTTTCTCTATGTCTCTTTATCCACTGGTATTGTAGGTATTTGGTATAGAGGGCTTTCAGGTAGCTTACCACCTTCTCTGACAGCCAGATTAGAGGTCTCTTGGATAATGATACTTGCAAACAGCTGATAACATTTCTAAATGTAGGATTCAAGTACGTGAATTCCACTGTCTAATGCTGATATACATTACTAACCCAAGTCTTTTGTGCTTTAGTTCATTAACATAGCTCAAAAAAGAGTCAAATTTGTTCACTTGTCATATAGAAGTGTAAAAATGGCTATACTCATTTTTGGCACTGAACAAAGCCTTATGTAGTGCCAATTAGTCAAAGGTCCAGGAGCCACTGTAGTACCACCTATATTTCTTTTCTGAAACAGCACTCAGTAATGACACTTTGGGGGCATGGCTTTCCATGTGCTTGTTGTATATTATGTCATAGATCAGCAAGGTCCCAAATGCAGAATCACCAGGCTCAGGCAAGAGTGGGCAAGTGGCAACAAACAGTGACTTTACCAAATTCTTGCAGACAAAGGGTAATACAGTCCGTTCCAGTAGTCAAAACCAGAGATCAGAATACCAGGCAACAGTGCCAGACCCCTGGGTGACAGGCAAGTTTGAACGCATGGGCCCACTGGAGAACCTGAGAGCAGACAGACGCAGGAACAAACAGCCTTCCCACAGGTTCATTACCTGGGGATCGATGCTGACAGAGGGCCTTGTGCTCAATGGTAAACGGTGAGACAACATCAGGCAGGGAGTGAAGTCCAGCAAACAGGCAGGACTCAAAAATCCAGAGAAAACAAAGGAAACAGACAGGCAGGATACAGAGCAGGCAAAGCACAACTACGATCTGGCAAAAACAAAAGGAAACTGACTGGTTTAAATACAGAAGAGTGGCAGTGGGTGTCACAGGTGTATGTGTGAGCAGCAGGAGGGTGGGGTTATGGCAAGCAGGAAGATCCAGCCATGACATATTAGCAGCCATGACATATTAACAAATTATAGCTTAAATTGTCCGTATAGACCCAGCCAGTGATTTTATATCCAAACTATGCCCTAATGAGGCTTAAGTTCATTTCCAATGCTATGTGTAGCAAAAGTTCAAGTTATCTCTACTTCATGTGAGACCTGATCTTGGTCCCCTAAAAGTCTTTGTGAGGCAGCCATCCAGCGTCGGGTTGAGATTTATTCAGTGTAAAGGTCCAGAAATGTAACCTTACCATGACGGTGAGGACACTGGACATTATTTTACATTTGAAAGAATGAGAGTGGGCTTTGTACCTTGTCACATCATCTCTGGCAAAGCCAGAGCTAACTATGTTGCAATGGACATTGTTGAAACAATGCACTATGTTAAAGTTAACAATGCTGTTCTGCATAAATATGAAATTAATGCAGTCATATTGTGTGAGATTTCGTACAAACAAGGTGGAAGATGACAAAATACCCAGGTAGCTACAGGCTCGCCTCAAGGACCGGCTTAAGAAATGGATGAATCCCGTGGCAGGAGCAGAATAGTTTAATTCATTAATTTGTTAGTTCGTTCAGACATGTGGGATACTGTGGGATGATCATATGCATTTCAATTGCTATTGCATTTCTATGTAAACAAATAAGCCAATTCCCCAATGGACTTTAATGATGTGGTACTACAGAAAAAGTAATGAGGTCACCAAAACTGACAGGGTACATCTTCTGGGGAAGTTTGCCTTGTGGTAAAAAGTTGGATAGACCATTTTGGACATCCATAGGCTATGTCCAAAATTTGCCACCTCCATCCACACTACGCAGCATTAGCGTTTTCACACCCTCTCTATTTCTAGTTTAGCTTCATCAGTTTATCCCAAAAGCCTGATTAAAAAAAACAAAACGAAGACATGGATATACTTTTGAAAAATATTTAAATTTCACAACTGAAAACTGAAAAAAAGTGCTTTTTCATTTAGGTAATTGTGGGCTAAAAGAGACTCTTCTTTCTGTGGAAACTGAAGTGGGCTAAACTACCTCCAAAGCTTCTTAATTTCTACAGAAGTACCATCAAATCTATCCTGACCAACAGCGCCACAGTGTGGTATGCCAGCTGCACAGCCACAGAACATCACAGTGAAGGCGGCCTAGCACATCATCGGATTGGAGCTCCTTGGACTGGACACTGGACACTGGACACCAACAAACTCCAAAAGAAAGCCCACAGAATCCTTAAAGACCTCACACACCCTGATCACTCCATGTTTGAACTGTTAAAGGCCCCATGGTGTCCACTTTTTCAGGGTTTTATTTTAACTGTTGATGTCCCTGCAAGATGTATTTGTGGTTTTGAGTACCTGTGGTCTGCTAAATATAGTTTTACAGCTCCTCTCTCTTGCCTTTATCCGGAGCTCTGGCAGCACGGTTCGTTTAGCCAATCAGAAGAGAGAATCAGCCCCTCTCCACTGATTGGCTGACCGTTTTCTGAGTGACATATGGTCGGGCCAATCAACCGATGTCACTGCGCAATGCATTCTGGGATGTAAACAATAGCGCGCCGCCATATTGAGCGAGAGAAAAACAGAGCCAACGAGATACAGTAACTATTTGAAAACTTGTTGAAAGCGTGTTATCATCTTATGTAAGATTGTCATGGCTACCGCTGAGCGTGATGTTATACAACCGTACATATTTGAGCCCGACTCCGATCCCGAACCACAAACAAAGCTGGCATTGTATTGCTATTGTGACGGCGGCGTGCATGGACGCAGCAGCCCCTCCAGGGATCAGCGAGAGTGAATGTTTGAAATGTTTTGCTTAACCCAGATGCTCAGGTTGCATAACCTACAGCCGAGAGACTTTACTTTACAAATACTTTGAACTGCTGCCATCAGGCAAACGGTTGAGAAGCATGGAAAGCAAAACCACCAGAATGCGCAACAGCTTCCTCCAGAAAGCTGTTAGACTTTTAAACTGCTGACTTTACCCATCACTCGGGGATCCCAAGTGAGAAACCTTATCTCATTTTGTGTGCACTACTGCTGTATGTGCAGCTTAATGACAATAGAGCTTGATTTGATTTGATTGTGTCAGGTTGATAAAACAGTCAGCGCTGAAATGAGCCCAACAGACGAGCAAATTTGGACTAAAGCCCTGCAGGACCCGTGAAACCGGGACCCTGAGCGTGATGTTACACAACCATACGATCCCGAACCACAGACGGCAGGAGACACCGAACCTCCTCAAATCTGTTTATTACAAGATGTTTCAGAATGGTAAGGTCGTCATCGTCTGCTGCTTATCCGGGACCGGGTCATGGGGGCAGCAGTCTAAGCAGAGACGCCCAGACTTCCCTCTCCCCAGACACTTCCGCCAGCTCCTCAGGAGGGACACCAAGGCGTTCCCAGGCCAGCCGAGAGACATAGTCCCTCCAGCGTGTCCTGGGTCTTCCTCCCAGTGGGGCATGCCTGGAACACCTCCCCCGGGAGGCGTCCAGGAGGCATTCGGAACAGATGCCTGAGCCACCTCAACTGGTTCCTCTCGATGCGGAGGAGCAGCGGCTCTACTCCGAGTTCCTCCCGGGTGACCGAACTCCTCACCCTATCTCTAAGGGAGCACCCCGCCACCCTGCGAAGGAAACTCATTTTGGCCGCTTGTATCCACGATCTTGTCCTTTTGGTTATTACCCAAAGCTGATGACCATAGGTGAGTGTAGGAACGTAGATCGACTGGTAAATCGAGAACTTCGCCTTTCGGCTCAGCTCCTTCTTCACCACGACGGATCGGTACACCGATCGCATCACTGCGGAGGCTGCACCAATCCACCTGACGATCTCATGCTCCATCCTTCCCTCACTCGTGAACAAGACACCGAGATACTTAAACTCCTCCACTTGAGGCAGGACTTCTCCACCAACCCGGAGAGGGCATGCCACCCTTTTCCGGTCGAGAACCATGGCCTCGGACTTGGAGGTGCTGATTCTCATCCCAGCCGCTTCACACTCGGCTGCGAACCGCCCCAGTGCCTGCTGAAGGTCCTGCTTCGAAGGAGCCAACAGGACAACATCATCCACGAAAAGCAGTGATGAAATCCTGTGACTCCCGAACAGGACTCCCTCCGGCCCCCGGCTGCGCCTAGAAATTTTGTCCATAAAGATTATGAACAGAACCGGTGATAAAGGGCAGCCCTGCCGGAGTCCAGCATGCACCAGGAACAGGTCCGACTTATTGCCGGCAATGCGAACCAAGCTCCTGCTCCGGTCGTACAGGGACCGAACAGCCCTTAGCAAAGGGCCTTGGACCCCATACTCCCGGAGCACTCCCCACAGGGTACAACGGGGGACATGGTGGAATGCCTTCTCCAGATCCACAAAGCACATGTGGACTGGTTGGGCAAACTCCCATGAACCCTCGAGCACCCTCCGGAGGGTATAGAGCTGGTCCAGTGTTCCACGGCCAAGACAAAAACCACATTGTTCCTCCTGGATCCGAGGTTCGACTATCGGCCGGATCCTCCTCCCCAGTACCCTGGCGTAGACCTTCCTGGGTAGGCTGAGAAGTGTGATCCCCCTGTAGTTGGCACAAACCCTCCGTTAAGGTATTTTTGTTAAATATGTTGTAAATATGTTGTGAACTTGTTGCCCTAGGAGTGGAGGGGTACTGGCTAAATTCGCTAGCTTGGTAGCTTGTTGGCTCGGGAGTTGAGGCTAGCTGGCTAAGTTCACTAGCTTGGTAGCTGGTTGCCTGGGGACACAGGCGCTGTGGGCGGAGTCACTGACGTTAGGACAGATACTGACGTCAAGACTTACAGGAAGTGCTGTCCGCTCGTTTTACAGGGACAATTTCAAAAAATGGGCTATGTGCAAAAACAACAAAAATTGCATTTTTCAGGCCATAGGGCCTTTAACATCTGGCAGAAAGTTCAAGACAGCCAAATCCAAAACAAGCAGACTGAGAACCAGCTTCTGCCCCAGAGCTGTGGTCTCCATTGCCCCACTTCCACCAGAACAGACAATGTAATTGCAGACATCGACCACTAGGTGATGCTTGCTTTATTTTCTAAGTTTGTTTAAAACTTCCTGGATTTTTTTTTTTTTTTTTCATCCTGTACGTCATTGCAGAAGTAAGCTTTGGCAAAGATGGTGGTGGAAAGCACAGAGCCCCTAGCGTGTGTGCTGTCCCTCTTTTACCCACGTGTGGGAGACATAACAAGTTTGTAAGAACTCATGAGAAATACAAAATACTGTGAAGATTACCTTACCAGGAATGTTGAAGTTTAACCCCCTCATTGATCGGCAAGCAGGCAAAGTGGTTTGTATTGTTTTATTTTGTTGTTGAATTGAAGTCACATTTTATTTTCTAAACGTTGTGATGTAAACAAACCTTTATTTATTTTATTTATAATGTCTGTCTGTATTTTAGTTCTACGGTGTTTCCATGATGTTACAAAGATCTGCCACGATATTAAACATCAGTAAAAAGAACCGGAGTCTCGCATCTGATCAATGGGCGGCACTGACAGTGTTGCACATGCACCATGATACGGTGGCCGAGAGAGGTCACCGCACTGCAAACACCACAATGCAAATAAAAAGCAGCGATGCAAATATAAGGCAGCAGCGATACAAATAAAAGTACCACAACGCAAATAAAAACCAGCGATGCAAATAAAAACGACAGCAGCGATGCAAGAAAAAACAACAGCAGTGATGCAAAAATAAAGACAGCAGCGATGCAAATAAAAGAGCCTCAACAGAAGTGAATGGTCTGATTCTATAATTAGTCCGGGGACTATTATTGCAGACAGACAGGCCTGGAGAAAGGAGAGATGAAGAGAAAAAACAGTGAAAAAATAAGTGATGAAAGGAGAGAAAACAACGAAAAAGTAAGTGAAACCTTTATTTTATGAAACTGTTATTAAAGTTATTATGCAACTTGAACACACACTGAGTGTTTGGTTTCAGACGTTCACATTTTAAAGTTATTATGCAACTTGCACACACACTGAGTGTTCTGTTTCAAATGTTCACATTTAATTATTTTTGTTAATAACTCAAGTAATATTTTATGTTATGCAATTTGCACACACACTGAGGGCTCTATTTTCGCAGACCAGGCGAGGCAGAGGCTAACCCAACTGGGTGTGGCCAAGTGGATTTTGCAATTTTGCCACGCCGTGCGCCATGGCGCAACTACTGCGCCGTTCCTCCTACCGGCGCAAGGGAGGAGAGAAGGCGTAGAATGGGTTTGACACAGCCGATTCACTTTAAACCAATCAAATGAGCCCCTGTCCTCGCCTTTAAAATGCTCTGCATGAAGGCGTAATGAAAGTTTACACAATTGACATGGAGGAAGAGAGCAGCAGCAACACACACTCAGGACAAAGAGGCCAGTCTTGGCTGCTGGAATGTTGCTGGAGCTACCTGCCATCCATCCATCCATCCATCCATCCATCCATCCATGCATCTATCCTTACATTCGTCTTCCTCATTCCCCTTTCTTTCCATTACCTACCTGCCTCACATCTCTCTTTTTCTAGCTCTGTCACCGTCTGTTAAAGTTATTGATTTTTACGAGCAAATATAAATTTAACTGTGAAGCCCCCATGTTTTTACCTCAAAGGATAATCCTCGCCATATTCATATAAATACATGTTTGTTTTGCAACTTTCGAATCCATCACTTACTGATGCAACAACACACTAGAGATTAAAACAACTGTTCATCTGTGTTTGCCCTTGGTTTCACCTGCTGACTAGCCACATAACATTATTGGGGAATCACACTGCTAAGCCTTCCTGGGAAAGCTTACTCCAGGGTGCTAGGAAAGAAACTCCAGCCAATTTTCAAACCTCAGATTCAAGAGAACCAATGTGGATTTTGGACCAGCTCTTCACCCTCATAAGGATACTGGAGGGATCATGGGAATTTGACATTGTAGTCCGTGGATTTGGAGAAGGCTTATACCTGTGTCCCACAGGTTTTCCTGTGGGGGGTGCTGTGGTAGTACGTGGTACCAGGTTTGCTGCTGCAGACCATTCAGTCCTTGTATAACCGGAGTGAGAGTTGTGTCTGCATTCTTGGCACTAAGGGCCCGCTCACATTACCAAGTTTGTTCCACGCCCAAGCACGTTTGCCCCTAAAATCCGGATTCTTTGACCAGTGTGATCGCTCCGTTCCGTGCTTGAATACAGTACACTTCTCCCGCTCTGGCACGGTTGGAGGGGGTGTGCTTCAGCGCAGTACGGGCGCATACACGAGCACATGCACGGTCACGCACGCAGTGCGCGGACGTAAATCATGCAACTTCCCTCCTGCCTCTGCAAAATTGTTTAATGTGCGCAGCTTGATTACCGGTGAATGGCCGCGTTGCGCAATCAATAATCAACCATGTTCTCTGTGTCATTGTCCGTTGTGCTGCTGCAACCGTGTATAAACAAAAGTCGGTTTATAATGAAAGTATGGCAGTCTGTGTGCGTGGAGATCGGGCTGTCAGTTGGACCTTTCTGAAGAAGGAGGAAGTTATCTCTGAAACTGTCAAGGTAAATAAACATCCCATGTCTGATTAAAAGCAACAAAAACGTGTTTTAGTTAAAAGGAAGACATGATGAATGTATTTGAACTACATCGATTTATAATGTCGTCGGCTAGGACTGTTACTTGTCTCCCATTCTGTTCATAATTTTCATGGACAGGATTTCAAGGTGCAGTTGGGCTGTGGTATGTGTCCAGTTTGGTGACCACAGGATTGCGTCCCTGCTCTTTGCGGATGATGTGGTCCAGTTGGCCTGTGACCTTCAACTGAGTGCGAAGTGGTCGGGATGAGGATCAGCACCTCCAAGTCCAACACCACGGTTCTCCGCTGGAAAAAGGTGATGCACTCTCTGAGTTGGGAGTGAGTTACTGCCTCAAATGGAGAAGTTCAAGTGTCTCAGGGTCTTATTCACAAGGGAGGGTTAAGTGGAGGGCGAGGTTGACAGGCGGATCGGGTGGTGACAGCAGTTATGCAGTTACTGTACTGGTCTGTTGTGGTGAAGAAGGAGCTGAGCCAGAGGGTAAGGCTTTTGATTTACTGGCCAATCTTTGCTCCACCCCTCACCTATGGTCAAAATATCTGGGTAGTGACTGAAAGAATGAGATTGCGGATACAAGTTGCGAAAATGAGTTTCCTTTGCAGGGTGGCTGAGGACATCCTGAGGACCTCCTGACCTTCTGGGCATGACTAACTGGGAAGAGACCCCGTGGCAGACCCAGGACACGCTGGGGGGATTACGTATCATGGCTGGCATGAGTACACCTTGTGATCTCTTAGGAGCGCTCGTGGATGTGGCCCTGGAAAGGGACTGACATCCTCAGCCTGCTGCCACCACGGCCTGGTTCCAGATAAGTGGTTCCTTAAGCCAGATGCAGAAGATCAAGAAGATGAAAATTTTCTAAGGTCTGACTCCCATGAAAGAAGTACATTAAAATTAGATATAGCGAGTTATAGTAAATGCTAAATAAAACTTTTAGAATGCATAGTTTCAAACAGTTTTTGGATGGACAGTCTCCAGATACAGTTGCCTTTGCTGTGAGTTTCCTGTTTTCTCAAAGCTCTGGTTTCCCCATTCTCACAGACACATCGAGCTGGTGTTTTCAGATTTACATACCTTGGAGACCATTTCTGAAAAGGTCTGCTTTTGTGGTTGTAAATGCTGGCTTAGTGTTGACAGAAGACCAAAACGAAGAAAAAAATAAATATGTATTTTCAAATTTACCCAGCTTAATGTGGACATGGCCTGAGGCCATGCCTGCTAGTGGAGCAAAATAAAATCAAAGATTCATACATGGTCTGTTGTGCCTTTTATTCAAATCACTTAACCACAAGGCTTGTATATATGAATTGCATTTCAGTATCAAGTTTCTTTTGGAATGTCTTGTACTGAAACATTGAAAAGAAAACATAAACGATAAAACACACAGCAGGTATCTTTGTGTTTTGATAAATAATGCAAATAGAAGTTTCTGAGATGATTTAAAGATACATTTGAGCAGCACTGTGGTTCTGTCACGAAACTATTCATTTATGTTGCCCAAATCCACAAATTGAAAGGACAGATTCTCAGGTGAGGTTTGACAACCTTACAGCATCTAGTTACAGAGCAGCATAGAACTTACAGGTTTCTATACACTGATTTTATTGTAATTTGTTTTTCTCTTTATATAGATTGTGATTATATTTTATAAATTGTTTTCTGACAGTCACAGTAGAGAGAGACAGGAAAGGACAGGGAGGAAGAGGGGAAATACATGCAGAAAATGGCCTGAGGTTGGACTCGAACTCAGGGCGCTGAGATAAGGACTCATCCTTAGTACGTAGTACATGCTCTTATCTGGTGCACCTCGTTGGTTTTTCATTTACACATGGAGAGAGACCTCCCTGGTGTGTGTGTGAGTGTATGTGTGTGTGTGTGTGTGTGTGTGTGTGTGTCTAACAGCTGTGGTTGTGGACCAGCAGGAGGCAGGAGGCAGGGCAAGTTGGAACCCCCTCCAACACACACACACACACACACACACACACACACACACACACACACACACACACTTACAGAGGCTTTCTCTTTGCTCCCTATACAACATACCAGCTGTGACTTTCTCCAGACCCCATGCCCTTCATGCCCTCATCAGTTATTCAGCACTAGAACACAAGGACCCCTGTGCTCTGCACACACACACACACACACACACACACACACACACACACACACACACACACACACACACACACACACACACACACACTAGGGAGCTTTTTCTCCATGTTGCTGATTCATAATGGAAGAATGGAGAGAACTGTTAATGAATAATATTTCAGGCTGTTTAGCTTATATGCGTTTTTTGTTTGTTTGTTTTGTTTTGCTTTGTTTTTTGTTAAACTGAGGCTACCAGTAGTTGATAAAAGAAAATAACCCTTTTCATATTGGAGAGAAGACATGGACATGCCAAAATCCATTACTAGTAAAAAAAGGTGTGATTATACCATAGCATATTTTGGACCTATATAAATATGTAATACATCAATCTGTAGTCCAGTGCAGTTTATATAGACAGTACTTTCATGTTACCTCATGTGATTTGTATCCCTTCCATCATGGACAGAAGTTGCTCTGGGATGCTGTGGTAATATTACAGGATTTTGTTTTTGTTTGTTAAATATGGGAGGAATTATTAATGCTTTCTAACATCATAAATTACACTCACTCTAGGAATTTGGCTGTCAGGAACATGACAAGAGATGTGACCACAAGTGTACAAAGTTTCATTTTCAAGAGCTGCAGTAGCTGGTTAGTACATCAAAAGGATAATTCACCCATTTTGGGAAAAAAAAAAAAAAAAAATGACTTCACTTTCCCCCTAGCTGTTATGTAGGACAGTAGTGGTGCTATCTTCCTGTCACTGTTACCGATACTGACTGGATTCTCCAATTTTTTAAATTTAATTTATTTATTTATTTATTTGCTGTGGTGAGGACAGTGTCAATCCCCTTTTCAAAGATGTGAAAATGATGTGCAATGAACTCTACACCTGGCAAATACACCTTAAGCATAGTTACCTTTGTAGAATAGCAGTCTAACAACTAACATTAGTTAGTTAGCTAATTGGCTAACGTTAGTTTGTTAACTAATTGGCTAGCTTACCGTCCCTCTGGCTGGGTAACGTTAGCTATCCCGTCAGTCAGTGGTGACAGCAGAAAAGAGCCTAACACAGTCAGTCAGTGAGGAGAGAAGTGATGGAGCAGCCATGTTCTGACACACCGTATGACAATGTATTATTCCAGAAGAGTGACTTTGTCTTCATGTGTTGGCCCTGCTGTGTTAATGTTCTTCTCTGTTCTTTTTTCAACTCAAGACGAGAAGAGAAGAGGAGAAGTGAAGTGATGAGAGTGAAAATAGAGTCAGTAGTGTCAATAGTAGGAGCAATTTTTTTTTTATTATTATTATTATTTATTTATTTTTTTTACATAATTTGACATTAAATTTTTTCCTTGAGTGTAGTTAACAGTGTTTTCTTGCTTTGGTTCATTTACAAGTAAGAATTTCCAATCAACAATGAGATCAGCTAAGTACTGTATGTTGTAGTTTGTTGGTTTGTAGATATTCACATTTAATAAAAACAAGTGAAAACGGTACATCTAGAGGTTTAAGTTTTACAATTTTTCTTCTCCTGGGGATGATGCCCGTGGACCCCTGTACAACTATCTGGGTTACGATACAATACAATATGATACGACACGATACGATACGATACGATATGATACGATACAACTGGGGTTGCCAACTTTCAGGCAGACAAATAACCAATGAACGGAGGCACACTCACTGAGTGACAGTGCTTTGACCAATGAACAGAGTGCACACTCACTGACTCCGCTCATTGGTCAAACAGTGGGAGAGGGGGCAGACTCTCAAAAATAAGGGACAAAGTGCGTCCCTTATTGGTTCAATATGGGACATGTGTTTTGGTTGCCAAATACGGGACGATTCCGTATTTCAAGGGATGGTTGGCAACTCTAGATACAACTTTATTGTCAGTGGTACTGAAATTGGTTGTACAACACAGCACCTGTATGCAGACATAATCACATAAAGCAACAGACAGCAACATAGAGCACAAAAAAAGTGCCAAGCACATGCAGTACCTAGAGCAGACACATGTACTATACATACAGTTCATAGCAGACACATGCAAGACAGAAGCAAAATCAACATTTTCTCTTGATCAGTGGTCCAGAGTTTGGTTTAGTTTTAGGACTGACTGGTGTACAAATGACTTCTTCAGTCTGACCTTGCTGAAGCCCAGTACTCTATATCTTCTTTGTGAGGGCCTAAGCTCATATTCCCCATTTAACGGATGTCTACAGTTAGAGGTCATATTCCTTGCTAGCCTCAGCACACTGTTGTTATAGGAGGATTCATAGAGTTTCTCAAGTGGTTGGCCAACAATCTTAGAGCAGATGTTCAGTTGCTGCATCAGTTGTGATTTTAAGGCCACAGACAAACATCCATACCAGGTGGTACCACAGTACTGGAGGACACTCATAATGACAGATGTAAAAAACAAAAGAAGGATCTCTCTACTTGCCCCGAAGGATCTCAAGCGACGGAGAAAGTATATTCTTTGTTTTGTTTTCTTACAAATGGTTCCAACCTGATCCTTCCAAGACAGCAGGTGGTCAATAACTACACCAAGGTATGGATATGAGCCTACTTGGTCTATGTTTTCACCATGAATGTTAACGGGTTCAGCCCATGATGTCCTCCAAACGCCCCTGAAGCGGTTGTGTATATGCATACAGAGCATTCAGAAAGTGTTCAGACCCCCTTCACTCGGGAGGCACCTGAGCTAAATTTCAAGTGTTGTTGCAAACGGTCTGAATACTTATGTCAATGTGATATTTCAGTTTTTCCTTCAGTGTTGTGTGTATATGTATGTGTATATATGTATGTGTGTGTGTGTGTGTGTGTGTTTGTGTGTGTGTACATATATGCATATACATATATACAGTATATATATAGAAGGCAATAGTGATAGATGTAGGGGTCCCAAGCGATGACAGCAACTTCAGGAAGAAGGAACATGAGAAGCTCGAAAAAATAGCAAGGGCTGAGAGAGGAGCTGGAGAAGATGTAGGGAGTGAAGGCTACAGTGGTGCCGGTGGTAATCGGAGCTCTCAGGGCTCTGACCCCCAAACTGGGAGAACGGCTCCAGCAGATTCCAGAAACAACATCTGAGATCTCTGTCCAGAAGAACGCAGTCCTCGGAGCAGCTAAGATGTGTTGGCTGATTTTGTTTGTGTTGACTATTGGGCCTGCAAACCAAAAGCACAATAAAGCAAGAATCAGATGAATTCAGCTGAACTGGCACTCAAGGAATTCTCCCATTTAAACAAAACTCAGTCACCTCACCCAGAGTAGCCAGGAGGCAACTGAGCACAACCCTGACAACACAGGTCACATATGATGTTACTGTTACTTTAGATCACGTGTCAAACTGGTGCCATGGAGGGCCGAAAGGCTGCAGGTTTTCACTCTAACCGAAAAACTCCACCAGGTGATGTCACTGATTATCCCACCTTCAAGCAGAGAGAAGAGACCAATCAGTGAAGTCACTGATTAGTCACTGAAAGAAATTAGTAAAAGACTACAAGAAAATGATTGGAAAATGACCCAAAAATTAACATGTGCAAAAAATATATAAAATAAAATAAAATAAAATAATTAATTACCAGAAAATTAGAAAAAAAAATTAAGAATTACAACAAACTATGTATATTATAACAAATATATATATGTAAATTAGATTTGAAGAATATTACCACAACATTACCTCAAAACCTTGTAATAAAAAAAAGTCCTTAATGAGTAGTGTAATAACAGGAACACAGAATGGTTGAATGAGAGGAAATCAATGTGGATTGCCTAGCAGACAATGGAGAAAATGTGTAATAATAAATACTCTTAGCCCTGATTTAGGCTTCACATGTTTGTTTTGCCTTTATACATAATGAAACAGACAGACTGCTCAAAGTGGAGGATGAAGCCAAAAGTTAGCATCCTTGACCTTTCAATCATTAATGCAGGATGCCCACCAGGACTCATCTGCCCACAAGAAGGCCTTACTAACAGTTGGATTTTGTTTTCTAGCTGACATCTTTGCTGAGGTCTTTGTCTGCAACAGCTGAAGCTTGCCTCTCCAACAAAGCAACACTGACCCACCCTCCTCTCCCACAAATGTCACATCAGATCTGCACAGGGTCTCGGGGCTGAGTCAGACTCTGCAGCACCAAAAACTCAAAAGACCGGAGGGGTCAAAGGTCATGCTACAGCTAGAGAAGCAGAAACACAGATAGGGTGACAAGACAATACAGAAAGCTCCCCCTCAAACGTCAGCTCAGTCTGTTCTCATCACCAGCCACCTCTATTCCCTTGCCTACTCTCATTTTTTTTTTTAATTGTCTAAATATGGAAGTGCAAAATATTAGAACAAAAATTAAATTAAGATTTAATTCCCCTGGTCCATTTGTCTGTCTGTCTGTCTGTCTGTCTGCAGGATAAGTTATAAGAGGATTTGTATGAACTTTGTTAGTCATTGGCCAAGGAAGAAGTGATTAGTTTTTTCACACCAAATGATCAAAGGGGAGTGTGGCAGGGTGGGGTGGGACTGGCATATCTATATGTGCGAGCTGAACTGTGGGTTGCAACGGAAGAGAAGATTAAACAACCTGTGAGAATCAGCAACATTTAAGGGGTGTGTGCATATATTATATATTCTGAGTTGGGTTAGGCAGGCCTTTCATATCCCTGATTTGAAAAAGGCTCTTTGTCAGTATGAATTTGTCAGTAAGAATTTGATCAATGAAGTCTATCAGTTTGAAGGATGTATTGACAGATGAGAAACTTACTGCTTTACTACAACTTAGCTCTAGCCATCATTGTTTTCCGCCTTTCAATAACAATCATGACTGCCATTTTTGAAACTGTGGTTTCAAAATGTTATTGAGAAGCTAAAAAAAAATTATAGCTCTGTTGAATGCTGCTCTGTTCATTTCCTTTGGGGATCAATTAAGTATTTCTGATTCTGATTCTGACTCTGAACTCTAGATGGCAACACGTTACAGTGTTGTTGTTAATGTTTTAGCATAAATTATTGCTTTTCTTACAGTGTCATTGATATTTGTCTGTATGGGTGGTTCTTTGAGATGTAATGATCACTTACCTATCTTTACATTTATATTTATAACTAAAAGGCCAGAGCATCTCTTGTCCCATTAGAGAAAAGGAGGTTGAGGCAGATGAGGAGCCTGTTTAGACTGAGGTTGACAGTTATAATGTACTTTTTTGAGCGTCACATCCTCTTATTGTTATCTTGTTTATTTTGGGTTGTTTGACTCCATAAAACTATATGCAGCACACCTCTCTTTGAGATAAATGAGTGGATTGTACACTTGTCCTAAACAATGACAGTCTACCACAGAAAACACAGCATTGTGTCCTTTCCTCTTGTATACTCATATGCGATCCACAGTAAAAATATTGTGGTGACTGGCAGAGACTTTGGCAGGTACACTCATTTTTTCCATTCCTCCACTTCTCTGTTTGCATGGAGCCTATCAAAACTACCTCATAATTATACAGGAATATCTTGGATGTGTTGGAACCTGACTGATCATTAGCTCCTGCTGTTGTTTGACCCATCACTTCAGGAATTATATCCTACATCTTATATTTTGGTAAAACGTAAGTGATGATATAATGTGTCTCTTCAGACAAGTCATGACATAGAGCTTAAGTCTGATTTCAGTTAGATTTGACGGTGTGATTATCATCGAAAATACTATAACATTCAGTATAAAAAAAGTACACTGCTTGCATATGTTCGCTTACGAGGTAATTCCCAAGTCTCTCTCTCTCTTACACACACACACACACACACACACACACACACACACACACACACACACACAGTATACATATATATGAGAGAGAAACTGGAGTAAAGGACAGGTGAGAAGGGGAGATGGAAGGCAGAGAACAAATTAGCATAGAAGTTACCCTCCTGCCCTTTGTGAGGCAGTCCCTCAAGAATTCTGCCAAGAGGCAATTACATTTATCCACATGGTACAGCATTTTATGTTCAAAGGACAAATGTGGCAAAACAGCTGCCAAATCAAGGTTGCACCGACAGACTAAAAACATAGCAAGAAACAAGGACTCTTAACACCAGAAACCTACAGACTGAAATATGAGCACAACTCTGTGACTCAGTCTCAGTAACAAAATTAGAATGAACTTCAACGACTAGAATGGTGGCAACAACACATTCTCATTCCCAGCGCATCAAATATCAGCGATTTGTTAAAGTTGGGGAAATGTTTGGTTTAAGCATAAAAAACCACTTGGTTAAAGTTAGGGAAAGGTTAGGTTTAGACATCAAAACAGCACCAACATGGAAACTGGACACAGTCTTGGTCACGTGTGATGCAATCTCACTCCAAAAGTAAAACATGTTGCTTCCTCTGTTGGAAAAGGAACTCACCCTCATGGCCCCCGCTTCATAACCTGTTGTGCTCGATGGTTTGTTACACAGAACCATCTGAGATTTCATCACTTGAAAGTGGCAGACACTATCATAAAAATACTTGGCAGGTGACTGGATGAGCTGTCTCTGTTTATCTTGGGATAACTTCAACCCATCAGATCAATGAACCATAAGACACAGTGGGAGAGCAACGAGGAGGAGGATAAGAACAAGCCGCAGCCTAAGGAACTTTGTCAGCTATCAAGCAAGTCAGTGTGGCTATGTTAGTTAGCATGTCAGTAGACGATTCTTAACAACTTTTCTAAGGAAAATTGTGCATCCAGTTCTAATACAACGGATGCTATAGCAGCACCCCGTTAACCTTGTTTAGGAGCTGCCACTGTTGTCGCTTCTTGCTATCATCACACATAAACCACGCCCATAGCTGCCAGTAGGACACTGATTGGTCCAAACCTGAAACCTGGCAAGATGGATTCTCACGCAATAGTGAATCCAGCTGTCTTGCAAGTTAAGCTGCCTAAGGGTCCCGTGGCTTACACACCCACCATCCACTCCAACTGCCTTTCTAGCCCGACTTCCTTGCTCTCTATACTACATCACCACCTCCTGAGTCTCATACTAACGCTAAAATCTGTGCCTGTGCCTTTGGCTTCGAATGGGTGTTTTTTGCGTCAGTATCAGATGCAAAAGGGCATGACACAGCGTGGGTATTTGACGCCCTGGGAATAAAAACTGGTGCCAATGTATTTATTATTATTCTCCATATCCATCTACACAAGAAATGTCTTGAAGGTGTCACATAATGTCATAATGTCTCTTTTATATGTAGTTTCATCTGAAGATGGAAGTGAGAGGTAAGCTCACTTGACATGGCACTAACACTGCTGACACTGCAGCTCTGACTCAACGTGCCCTAGAAATAAGCTAATGTTTAGACTTGCCCCACATTCTCACTGAATGTCATGTTGCCATAGGCCAAGCACCAGCTTAACTACACGACAATGAACATTTTTCCACTGGAAACTGTAGCCAACTTTCCTTAATCAATGTGCCTCTCAGTGAAACTGGATATGTATGACTAGCACTGACTAACAGCAGCTTAGAACAGCATTTACTGTATTGTTGGCTATAATATATGAATGTGGTGACTCATGAGAAAAAATATGCCAGGCTTGCCTTCTGGTTTCATTATGTTCTTTCTTGACATTTTCTATTCTACGTCATAATTGTCGATGTGGAAGACAACTTTATAGGTGATTCGTGTTTTGTAATGCTGCTGCCTTGCTTTCTTGTTCCATGTGCATTCAACTGCTTTTGGTGGGAAATGATAACAAGCTGCAACCTGTGACAGAAGTGTCTGTAGCCAGACATGATCAAAGATACCTCATAATGTAACATGTTACAAAACACAAAGACATCCTTATCAAATGGATCGAAATAAATCATACTGGTGTCAAAAAATGGATTTAATTAAAATAGATGTAGTTTCTATTTTCAAATACATTCACATATGATAATTTTCCCATAAGTGTCAGTGCCATTATTACCATTATTATACTGCATCAACTCTGGAAAAAACAATGTGTTTGATTCAGAGTGTCATTCGTTAAATCTTTTTTAGAAACTAATTTTAAAAACTTCTGGCTAAAGTCTGATGAAGCTTGGTGTTTAAAAGCTGGGAAAATCATGAGGGAAGAACTGCAAATCCAGTAAAGTTAAAGCTTCTGAATCAGTAACAGACATGGTTAACATGAAAGCAAATGCCAAAAAGTTTGAAGACTGAAAGCAAAGCACTTCCTTAATTCACAGCCTTCTTATACACAGAAAACAGCTCCACGCTAAAACTTTTATTTATGACAAGTCTGATTTTACCAGCAAGCTTCAACCAGTAGAGTCAACTGTTTTACAAAGACTGACTGAATGAAAGAAGCTAATGAGTGAGACATCTTGTTTCAGTCACATCTCTCCACAGTTGCACCAGCTCAGTGCTGACTCAGCAGGACATGTGGATCAGGTAGTGACAGTCATCATCAGCAGCTAATGATGATAATGTTAGCTGCTTGACCTTTGAACCGACACAGGGTATCATGAAAACATAATAGCACACTTGCTCTTACTTTTTCTGACATCTATGACTGTAGCTAGAAAAAAGTCCCCCCCTGTCTTTGATCTCAAGTTTGGTCTCTGCTGAAAAGCATTTTTTAATATTTTAAAATATAAAATACTGCTCCCAGAAATCATATCTATATTTTTTCAGACTGATCAAATACAAATGACAAATGCAAGAGAACTGAATTAGTTAACCTTGACCAAACTGAAATCATGATATCCTGGGGGGGAAAAAAAAAACAATATGTAATACAAAAAGACATCAGTTTACCTTAGGAGTGACACCATTATACCATACAATGGAATATGCATACCTTTACCTTTACCTCTGCATCGTACAAATCTGTGCATCACAGGTTCAAAGGCAATGTGGAAGGCAATGTGGAAGATGGCACAACGTCTTGGGATCTTTTTTTATTTAAATATTCATTCATTCATTCATTTATATTTTACTTTTCCTTTTGTTTTGCCATGTTGTATGATGAGGAGGAGGCTGCCTTCCTGTTACCATTCTTTTTGAAAAATTCAATATATATATATATATATTTTTTTTTTTAACTTAAAAAAAAAAAATTATAGCTTGGCAACCACATATCACAGAAAATTCGGACCTTCTTATTACAACATCTTTCGTTATAATCGTTCATCCTAATATTTCCAAGCCTTGTGTCGCTCTGAGCACCTTCCTGCGGCACTGAACGTAGCGGAAGCTTGTACTGACATCCACACATGCTTTACGACACCGTGGCGCGCTTCACGGCCAGTCATGGCGCTGCACACATGAGTACAGTGAGGATATGTTGTGACGCTGAGCTGCTAACTGAATTGATTTGCTGATCTGTTGTGTGTTGTAGACCTACAGACATATCTTCTTGTTTCCTGCCGAGTGGCTCCAGCAGGCAGAGCCATGGCGGCGCAGGGAGGACTTGTGTTCCAGGAGAAGGTCAGCAGGCTGCTCAGTAAGCAGAGGGGCAAGCCGGTCCTCAAGCCCAACAAGACCCTGGCTCTCAAAGACTCTGTGGCCAACCGCAAAATGAAGAAAGGCGGTAAGCCTGGCTTGAACCCCGTTTTGTCGGAGGGTTTGTCCCAAAGACAGCCCGCTATGGTGCACAGCAACATGGAGCAGGGCTGCTTTGGGGGTGTTCTCTTGCTAACCATGGAGATTTCCCCAGAGTAGCTGACTGAGTGACGTAGCCTGTTATAGAAGGAGGAACAGGCAGGGCTAGCTAGCACTGAGTTAGCAGCTCACAAGGGCAAAACTACTCATGATATTATTATTATTAAGAGTTACCAGGAAAACAACCAGTGCTTTAATGTAAACTGGGGGGAGATCAAAGATCAATTCACTTAAGTGTCACAATTTATTTATTTATTTATTTTTAGGATTTTTTTTTTTTTTTTTTTTAATTTATTAATTTATTTTTTAATCAATTACTGACCACAAAGCCTGCAGTCCACATGTGTTCTTGTGGCCTGTTGTAAAATGGTGTGTGTGTGCAGACTGGGGCCTAAACAGTCTTGGAGCTGCATCAGTTGGCTTTGACTGGAAAGCTGAGACTCTTGTGGATTCAGTGAGCCACATTTGATTCATGAGTGATGATGTTCACCCCCATAGCAGCCATTTCACTGTAGTCACACCATGTTTTGAAACTTGACAACACTGTATAAAATGACCTATAGTGACCTTTAGGATAATCACCGCTTCATGAAACTTTACAGCCACAAACTAGAGGAGAATTAAAACACACACACACACACACACACACACACACCATAATATTAAATTGTAGTACACATTGAATTGGCACCCAGGTATTGTGATAGTATGGAACCGTGAGATAAATATATCATCCCAGCCCGAATGTAAATCTTGGAGTATTGTGCTATAGGCTTTACTGTCCCAGCACATAACATGTAGCAGCAGTGAAACAGTGCTCTATCAGAGAAAGTCTGGTTGAATTGAACCCTGCAGAGCAGTTTGTCCAACACAATACAGTTTATCTTTTCTTAACTTGTTTTCTGAGTGACTGTCACATATGTCATCCAGTGGAGATCACACCAGAGGAGTGTGCATCATCGAAAAGAC